>NC_055672.1:3053482-3357478 GCF_017976325.1 Chelmon rostratus
CGAGGATGGGGGATTTTGGCGCAACTTTAATCTGCTGACCTCTGTCCTTCCTCAATCGTCTCCATCTAAACACTGAATACATTTATAAAGAGGAAGCTTTGACACTTTCTCAGTATTTCAAATAGAAATTAAAATCAGGATGTTGGTTAAATGTCTTCAGTGTGGGTTTTTTTCCCTCATGCTTTTTGTGTCAAAGCCTGGTGACTTTGACAGGTTCATCTCAACAAAACCGCCACTTTCCAACACACACATGTTGCAGTCATAACAAACCTGCCTGGTTTCTAAGAATCTGAACTGAAATAGCTTCTTCAGCCCTTCTGTCGTGACTCTGCTGTAAAAAAGCTGGTGTTAACCTGATCAGCGTCGTCCTCGTGCCTGCGGGGGTTCCCTCCGATGCTTCTGGATAAGATCGTTGACCATAAATATGTTCGAACTGCAAACAGCTGACCAAAGTTTCTGACACATCAGAAATCCATGCAGTCATCTTACAGTGAGATCGTTTACAGTTCAGGTGATGAATCAGGAGTCATGACCTCAACCTGCACATCAAACAACAGCTGACCTGGAATTTGGCCCAATTTTGAAACCATCGGGAGGCGACTGATTCTGGGCTAAAGTGTCGGCGGATTGTTTTTGAGGGGGTTCGAGATGCTCACCTGAAGTCTGGGTAGTGCTCCACTAACGGCTGCAGATGGTTCTTTATGTCACTCTTGTTTCTCTGAGTGATGATGTTGCACAGGTCGTAGCCTGCAGGGTTGAGCCACTCGTGGGTCGAATTCTACAAAAAATAGCGAAACATAGACATAAGGAACTGCAAGTGTTGTGAGTTTTACTCGTGCAGCCTAAAACAAAGTAGGATTTAATGATGCTTTCGTTTATTTTGCTCATCCTTTATTATCTTACGCCAGAAAAATGTGGTTTGTCAGGACCATAAACTGTACGGCAGAAGGGGGCGTTGCCTCCAGGTCTGGAAACATGCACAGTTTCTAATGACCCGCAGGGGGCAACTCCACTGGTTGCAAAAAGAGGGCTGATTCTGTAGAGGTCTATGAGAAAATGACCCTACTTCTCGCTTGATTTTCTTTCATTCATCTTCCTTAGGCTGGGAGGCTAGGACTGTTTTTGAGTTGCGTCATGGGAAACGTCGACTGGACCCATACTGGGGAGTACAAAATGACTCATTCTGCTGAGGAATGTCCTGTGTCTGATGCGTTATTGTGTGATTGGGGCCATGAGACAACTAATGAGTGAAGAAGGGAATAAAAGAAGTTCTTCAAATGAAGTCTGCATTAATTTTTCTGGACTTTTCTTTGATTTTTTTGTGTGAAATATTGGACTCGTCTGGTCTTTGAACTGTTTAAATGTAACCGTGTCAGAGGTCTCTTCAGTGGAGCTGCTAACAACCGACAGACGACATTTATACCAACGTTTAAAAGCTCATCACCTCCCACCACTTCCATTAAACCTGTTCAGAAGTTTATGGCATCGAGACTCAAGCTCATATTCTTTGACATAAATGATGTTTTTCCTGTTCTCGCCTGTGAGCTTGCAGACCAAACAGAAGCTGCTGTTTGTTGTTGTCGACGGGGAAGTAAAGAGTTGATTACCATGTCCTCAAACAGATCGCTGAGTTCACCCCACTGCTCACGGATCTTCGCCGCCGCCTTCTCGTGTTTCCGGTTCTTGCACGAGTAGTTACTCTTCATCAGCTGTCCGATGTATTCCTTCACCACGTGGTAGTGCAGTCGGCTCGCGAACTCCTGTTGCCGGGAAACACACACACCCACACACACACACATACACACAGAGGGAGGGATGTCGAAGATCAACAGGATGGACATGAGAAATGGGGAAATGGAAGGATGCTTGTCTTTATTTGTCCGTCACATGATCAGCAGCCATCAGATCATATGAGCTATGGCCTCCACTTCCACCTATTCATTTGAGCTCGTTGTCGGGGGTGTCAGCATCCGGGCCAAAACAATGGTGCCTGAATTGATTCACTGGAACTTCAAGGAGGGTCAATAAATTATAAACAAGGCTTTCCTCTCCTGACCTCCAAAGACTTATAAATAAAATCATTTTTAGGTGGAATTCTCCTCACTGAACTAACCATAAAAACAAACGTCTCGTTCAAGGCAGCTTGCTGTTACATGTTTGAGGGATTCGTCTAATCAACACGAGACAAATGCCAGGAAATCTTTGACCGTAGCTGGGAACTATACTGGAACATCTCCAACACTTTGGTCGGCAACCAATCATCACCGAGAGACATGAGGGGTCTTTCCTGTAAGTGAAATGATTTGGCTGGTAAATTCCAGCCTTGCTCCTCCTCCTCCTCCTCCTCCTCCTCACCTGGCTGTGTGGAGGCCTCACGAGGGAGCAGTGCTGAGAAAGCAGCTGAGTGCGACTCTGAAGCTGCTTAAAGTCGTCGTCGTTGGTGAGCCACTTCCTCGTCATCATTCTCCGCAGGTACAGCTGGAAAACAGCGCAGAGGCACACGCCTTAAAACACTGACCAAACGATGCTTTCACTGTCTGATTCTCCCTCGGTTTCATCGGCGCTCTCGTTTAGATATCTGCTCATTTCCTCCCTCAGAGTCGCAGACATGCAGCAGCTTCAAGTTCTCCAAATGAAACAACAAATGCGTCATTCATGAAAGGAAACCAACACAAATCACCATGGAGAAATCTGTGTCATGATGCAACATCGCTCTGATTAAAGCAGCTGTTGATATTTTTATAATAACAGTGTAATGAGTGACAATGGATCTGCAGCCCCCCCTCGGCTTTCTGGCGCTCTGCAAAGACTTTCTGCTCGTTGTTTGGCTTTTCCACTCCAACTTCATTGTTTTGGTTCACTCTCACCGCTGTCGTAACATCGTTTTAGTCTGTTTTCAGTGAAAAAGTACTTAAAATCCACTGTACGCTACCTGCTCTGCACCAAACAGCAGACAGACACAGGTACAGACAGTAACATATTTCCATCAGGAACTGGTGGAGACCAAAAACAGAGCTAAAAGAGACACAAACACGACCGTAATGAATCAAAATGTTGCTCAGTTACTGCTGGATGTGTTCAGTTGTGTTCACAACTTGTTTCCGCTGTCCCTCAGTGGCCAGACATGCAGGTTTGAGGTTTGGTTAGATTCAGACACAAACACAACTTGGTTGAATTGTGTATTCGTTCAAGTCATTCGAGGTCGGACAAAACAAGCAATTTAAAGACAAAAACGTCAATTACTCAAGGAAATAATGGTCAAATTGATTAGTTGGGAATTGTTATTTTACTCCGCTTGTCAAATCAGTGAAGCTGCTTGTTATTTAGCCCGGTGGCGGTCAATCTGGGCTACGTCATGTTACTTGGTGGCTGCTCAGAACAACAGGTAGATAAATGAAGATAAAAGCAACGCATGCCTCTCTGGGAGGATGTCCGAGTGGATCGTTAGAGAGTGGATCAAAAACAGAAACACTGTTTACTGCAAACGGTCGGTGTTGGTTTTATTTAATCGAGACCACAATCTCTCTCTGACCTTCCTAACCTAACTGTGGTTTTGTGCCTAAACGTTCCTAAATCTCAACCATAGTGGTGTCAGATCAGGAAACCATGAAAAACTTCTGTAATGGAACACTGTCGTCCTGCTGGCGGTCTCATAAATTACAAACGACCAGTTCAGACTTTAGATTTGACAGCTTGTGAGATTATCAGTCCGCCTGACTTGCAGCCTGTTTTCACATCCCTGCACAGCAGCAGGCGTCTTGCTTGAAAGCATCATAACAGAGGTTCAGGAAAGGAGCATCCCTTTTTCAATTCCCCTTTTAAAAACCACAACAGAAAACGGCTGCGCTCTGAGTGAGGAAACACACCGATCAAAACTGGAAATCAGCTTTCGCCTCAGGCACTATAACTGTACCTTGACATCCTCTTTGAACTGCTCCTCCAGGTCCTGCATGAGCCTGACAATCAGCCACTTCACCTCTTTTCTGAATCCCTCCACCTCATTCGGACAAGAGGTCCGGTATCCCTCCATGTGCTGCCTGCAGGAGGAAGAACAGCAGGACATGAGGGGCCCGAGCCAGTGACTGTGTGTAAAGTAGTTGCATCGGTACTAGCATGTCATATAGAATAATGTATCAGCCACATTTTACTGCAGAACTCATACTTAAAGACATTTAGCTGATAACAATCTGTACTTTTACTTAAAAAAAGATTTTGAATGAAGAACTTGTACTTTAATGGAGCATTTCTACATTGTTATATTAGACGTTTTGCTGAAGCACAATGTTTTACACTCGCTGTGGTCGAGCCAGGCGTGTGATTTCATGTGTTTTCTTTATTATATTATCTAACTTCCTGCCATTAGCCAAACACAAAGGAGCTCAATGAAATCTTTGCTTGTCGCTCTCAAAATATCAAAAAATGAACAAGGCCAAGAGTCATGCTCACAATAACAATGTTCGCCATCTCAGTTTGGCATCTCAACACAATAAGATTTGCTAATTAGCTCCAAACACAGGGTTCAGCTGAGGCTGATGAGAACGGGAACACATTGTAGGGATTTGGTCATTAAAAACATCGTTGGACAATTTGAAAGTCAAACCTGATGATGGGGGCTGGCTGAAATGCCAGAGGATTACTAAACGTGCTATAATTCATCATTCGGTGAACATGAGAGATCACAAGATGTTCAGCTCTGAACCAAAAAAGTCAAGCTCATGGTTGCGCTGGATGACGAGTTGGGGTCTGTGTGAAATGTCATGGCAGCCCTTCCAAAAGCTGTTGAGATATTTCAGTCGGGACATCGACCCGCGAGGAATCTGTCCTTCCTGTGTCCCAGATTTCTTTGAATAATCCAAGACCTCCGCATTGGACTGTTTTCATCTGCACTACTTTCTGCTGAAAAGAGGAAAATTCTCATCATCCGCTGAGGCTGAATGAGAAAAAAGAGCCTTTAAGCCACAAAGCTGAACTCACAGTGATCATCCAGAAAGTCTTGACAATCACTGCAGGATTCAAAGCCAATCAGGTGCAAAGCACCTGATTGCGAGCATGAAGAAAACAAATAAAAAAAGAGGAAATGAGAGAATAAAATCAAGCCAGATACTGAAGGAAGAACGCTGATTCAACCAGTTGTCTTCAAAATCGGTGAAATCGACCTCTAAAAGCTTTATTTTGACCTCTGAACCTTCACATTTCCCCTCAAATTTCTACTAACATTCGCTTCAGTATTACCATATGCTGCTGCGGTACATGTGCATATTCTTTATCTTATCTGCCTGGCCTTTCAAGCTAAATCTGCACATTACATGCCTTTCTGCCTTCGCTGAGGGAGCTCCAGGCTCCACCTCAGCTCTGCTCTGTTTGTTTAGTCTCTCTCTTTCTTTCTGTGGACTACATCCATTACAACTTTATGACTTCCCGTACATAATGGAGTATAATGTGCAGCGGTGGGACGGCGCATGCAGTTATCATTAGGGGCTGAGGCTCATACCTGTCAGAGAGTCGGTGGTTCGATCCCCGGCCCCTGCAGTCTACATATCAAAGCATCCTTGGGCAAAATACTGAACCCGATGTGTGTGTGAATGGGTGAACACTTACTAGTGTTGTAACAGCGCTTTGTGTGGTTGTTAAGACTAGAAAAACAGCCCATTTACCATCATGGACATATATTCTCATACATGCAGTTGAGTTGTGAGCAACTACTGATATTTTATGTTTGCAGTTTTTCCTACTTTGTTCTGCAACTGCTGCACAACGGTGTCCCTCAGGATTAATGTCTTATCTTTATTAGAGAACAGCAGATAGAGGCGACAGGACATAAGGGGGTCCCGGTCGGATTTGAAGCAGTGACTTCAGGAGTTCATGGTCCAGAGGAGGGAGGTGTGACGTCAGAGGTCGTAAGATGAGGGGGAACTGAAGGCGACTGCAGACCAACCTTTGCATCTCAAAGCAGCAAAAAACAGACCCAGCCATAAGCACATCCTGAACACAACATGTATGTTGAACGCACCGCCGCAAGCCACATCTGCTTTTGTTTCCGACAGACAGTCGCAGCTGAGCAGGTTTAGAGGTTCATCTGAGTTCTTTCGCTTTCCCCCGACTTCAAACAGCTGTGTTTCTCACTCGCAGCCTCGATTCCCCAAAACCACGTGAGGTAGCGGCCTCTCCAAGGCTGGCACGGCTACCCCTTAAAGAGGAATGACCTCATTTTAAGTGGGCAGACGTCCCCGGCAAAATGAATGTAGTCCTGTTGCACTTACAGAGACTTGTGCCTGAATCTCACATAAACTATGCGCCGGGAATCTCCCACTAAAGTCTAAAATAGCTCAGAGCTGAGTCACGCAAACAAAAGCTCTGCATGACTTTAAACTCTCACACCATCCTGTTGAATCTGTGTGCTTCACACCAGTGGTTTAAAGCCTTTAAACAACAAAAAAAAAACCTGGATTATTAGATTTTATTTATTTATTTCTATGTAAGCAGCTTCCATTGTGCGTGACCTTCAAAATAAAAGCACAAACACCTGAACAGGGAAAGTTGTTTGACCAAAAAAAAAGAAAAGTCCAAATATCAAGGTCCACTTAACAGGTTTTTCCTGACCTTTTAAACAAATCTCACCATCATCTAGAGTTTACTCGTTGTCATGGAGACAAAACAAGTGAGATGCAGTTTAAAGTTCCAGAAAAAACTTGTGAGTGTAGCTTGAGTTAAGAAATGTTGGACATGCATTCAGACTCCTGACTAAATCAGTGCAGGGGTCACTTAGACTGGATCTAATTACAGTGATGAATGCATATTATTGGTTGTCATGGTACCTTAAATTTGCAACTTACTGAACAAAACGAAAGTTTAGTAAATCTAAATAAAAAGTGTCATAAAGTTGCTCAGCTTGTTGCTCAAAAGCGTGATAATGCCACATATTAACTTATTTCTAATTTATGATCTGAAGCACATCTTGCTTTACAGGATTCTACAATTTTATGCTTTGCTTTAAATATTTTGTATTATTTACTGTGTTTGATACATTGATGAAGTTTTCTTTAAATGTTCTTCTTTTACATGTTTTGAGCAAGTTAGTGTGTTGCGACGCCTTGCAGGTTATTTCAGGAAGCCATGTGACTTACTGTAAAGCAGCAAAGCTGTTGATGTAGGTTATGTGATACTCAGTCCAAAAAGGCTGTGGGCTGGGGGCGCTGCAGTGACGCCTGAAGCCCGTCTCAAATCTGCAGAGGAAGGAGGAGACTTCATTCAGAGGGGGAGGGAGAGAGATGGATTCAGCCTGTCAGACGACTGAAAGGGCTTCAGACCCCCCGCTCAAACAGACTTGCTGTGACATTTACACGAACATGCAGTGAAGTCAGCTTTATCTATGAAGCCCTTCAACACTTCAAGGGGCTTTACAGAGAGCAGGCCTTCAGGGGGTGGACAAAATAATAAGAACACCTGAAGATATGCAGAACACATTGAAAGATTAGATAAGAAAAATAAGAAACATATAAATAACTAAAATCTTGTATTGGATAAGGTGCCTCACTGGAAATGCATGAAGAATGACTGAAGAAGCATCGATCACAACCACATGTCTTCTTCTTTCGGTTTCTCCACGTTCTGTTTGTTTTATTGCAACATTTGCTGCTGCAGAGATGAAATTAAAATGAATCTAATCTGTCTGTGTTTCTGGGACAAAGAACGATGCAGGATGAACACATGATCTTCAGATGTTTCCCTGAATGTGAAACTGTATCCACGAAAGAAATATTCTGACATTACTCAACAGGAAAGTCACACAACAGTGTGGTCAATGCACAGAGGGCTGGATCCCGTTTCTGCTGGTTGTTGGTTTGTTTTTCTTCGGGCCGGTTCCCCCTCACACCTCAAACTTCCTCTTTTAGTTATATTAATAAAATACTTTTACACGATTACTTTAATTGTGCACCATGAAGCATTTTCTCCCCAAGTAGTGAATAAGACTCATGGCTGAGCTATACAAACAACTTTTTTTTCCCTACTGCCATTGCTGCTGCCTGTAACACCAGAATTTCCCCGGCTGTGGATTAATGAAGTCTTATCTTATCTTAAAAGAGACCAAACAGCTCTGTAGAGCTGCAGGGTTTGTGTTAATTATCTGTGGGTTCATCATTGTGTCATCACATGTTGCTGACTCATTGTTAGTGACTAACAGCCATGCTAACAGCTCTGTGAGGCCATACTCAGGCACAGGAATGCTTTGAGCTAAATGCTAACACCAGCATGCTATCATGCATCACAACAGCAATGCTGACATGCTGATTTGAAGCAGGTTTAATGTTGAGCATGTTCAAAGCACAGCTGAGGCTGATGGGAATGAGATTTTGCAGGTATTTTGCCATAAACAATAGACAAATGTAAATTCTGACCTGATGGTGGCACTAAATGAAAAGTCAGAGGATCACCAAATGATTGCAAATCATCCCAATCGCTGAGATTACTCACTATATACCCATTCAGTGTTTGTGTCTGGGTGTGAACATACGTTTTGGGGAACTGTTTCAGCTCTTGGAGGCAGGAGGAGATCACTTTCTGTTCCAGATGAGCATCAATGTCTCGAGAGTTCACAACATGTCCCTTCACTTTCTGTTGAGAGGAAACATTAATAACATTTAAACAACAGTGAGATGGATGTGAGGCTCTCTGCTGCCTCCACGTGGTCAAATTACTGCACTGCGGCATGCTGGATGACATTACTGTCTGTCCAAAAGCCATTTAATTCATCCTGTATGGACATGAATTCTTTTGTTTCAAGCCAAACAAATCTTCACAGGTAATTTCAAATACACTAAAGAACACATGTGATATTCAAAGAAAAGATTACTTTCGCTGTGACCACATGAAAGCAAGCTACAGCAACTCATATGTGATGGTGCAACAGGTCCTGCAGTGTCATACCGTCCAGATGTCCATGTGAATCTGTGAGTCGAGGAAGTCCTCCTCCTTCTCTGGAGGCTTGTGGTCGCTCCAAACGTCCTCATTTTCAAGTTCAATGATTCTGTCCAGTGACGATCTCATGTCCTCCTGCATCAACAGAGACAGCTGGAACCTCACACCGAAGGGTTTGTCAAAAGTTCAGCCTCAGCAACAAGACGCAGGGTCTTTTCTGAGAAGTTAAATGACTTCAGCTGCTCTTCGCTCAGCGACTGTGAACACACTCATAATAATATACATGTGTTCCAGTTTATATTGTTACTGATATGTGAATTAAATGAGCGACAGTAGGAGCCTGGAGGTCAGAGAAGTTTAGTGTCTCTAATTCAGAGGCTTTTGTGCTTTTATTTTGAAGGCCAACATAAAAGTGTCCAAACTGGAGGGCAGCTCACCTCAAAAATAAAATATCTCGATTTCTAATCATATTTCATAGATGTGCTTTGGTTTGCGACTGAAATGTGAGCAGAAAGATTCCAACCTAGATGCTGATGAAGGACATCCATCATTACACAAGAAACTGATTAAAAAGTGCAAACACTCGTCTTCTGATTTGGTTCTTCTTTGTTAACATCTTTGTTTTTCATGCTCACAAGCCTTTTTCAGCCCGACCTTCATCAGGTAAAATTCATTAAATCCATCTTAAATTTAACCTGATGAGGGTCTGAGGACAAAAGTGGACAATCTTGTAGATAAAATAAATGTTTCATTTCCCAACATGACAGAAGACTAAAGACGCTGAGATTTAAAGGGCCTCTTTAACTCTTGAATACTGAATCATGGTAAACATACTGGCTCATAAAAATGTGTATTTTAACCCTCCAAGGTTTCTAAAATCCCTAAATTTCCAGACAAATGACGGAGCATCAGCGTCCTCAGAGGGGGTTTTGGCCCTGTGCGCTCCTCACCTTCACCCTGCGGCAGTACTTGTCTTTCAGCTGCTTCAGGAGGTCGTCCTCCACCTGCAGCTCAGTGCTCTCGTCCTCCATGTCCGGCTGCAGGGACGGGCTTCCCATGATCCTCTCACTGTCGGGGGGGGGAAACAGGATACATTTACCAACATGTCACGGTGCAGCGATCTCTAAAGAATGTGAGGACGTGTCGCTTCACGTCGGCGGAAAGAAGAAATCAGGTTAAAAGCTCTGCAGGCTTCACCAGAACTTTGTGATGTTGTGTGATGTTGTTGAAAAAGCAATTCAAATTAAATATGTTATCCTGAGTAAGTGCGGTATGTTGTTCAGCAAAAATGCTGCAGCTGAGTCACAAGATGCTTTAATAAGCTTACAGAAAAATCCAACATGCAGGATTTCGTGCATGTTGTGACGATGGAGTTGATTTCCAGGTGATTTGTACTTGTTTGTATGAACAGGAGTGTCTGTCACAGCGTATGTGTGATATGCTATGTAAAGAAGTCTTTTTTAGGATGCTGCTTTACATAATATGTGAGAAATGTGGACACGACCTGATTTAAAATTTTCTATTTTGGCCTCCAGAGTGTTGTGCCTGTTTTTTTTTAGAATCAGATCAGCTGTTTATTTTTGGGCTCCCAAATGTTGTTGCGAGCACAGTTTTTTGGTTTGTTGTGGCCTGATTCAACGACTGCTGTCAGCAGCGCTGCCTCCTCTTTAACTGCCCCCCCCCCCCCGGCTCGCGCTCGCTCGGGTGCCGCGGCGGTGCTACGAGCCTTTTAAAACATCTCTTTCTGCACCAACCGTCGTTATGTGGGCAGTCGAGATGTGTTTTCACAGTTTTTCCTTCGAGTTTGAGGCTGAACATTTCTCCAGGGAGGCGATCGGTCTGGGACATGTGGCCAAAATGTCTTCAGTCTGGCTGAAGACTTGCATTGCCTGTCACCCCCCTCCTTCCTAATATGTTTCATGTCATTTCCTAATTGAATGGGGGCACAAAGGCACTGATTCTGAGAGAATTGTCAGCCTGAGCACACTGCTGTCTGTGCTACTGTATAAACAGCAGGGTACACACATTATAGACATATGGTGGTAGCTGAGGGGTTTTCGCCCTGTGGCCCCCCTAAAAGCTTAAGATGACCCATAAGAACAAATGAAAAAATGATTAAAATATGAGAGGATTTATTCTTTGTTTTCTTCTTGTAAACAAAACCCCGTAAAAAAGCAACACCAGCGACGTGTTTGTCCGTCTCTAAATCCTTCCCCCCTCTCAGCTCCAAACCCCCCGGTTCCCGTAGAAGATCGAAATCTTTAAAAACGCATCACAAACACTTATTTTGATTGTTCTGAAAAGGTTCAGCAGCTTCCTGAAACAGCTGCTCGCTGTAGCTTTTAGCAAAAGCTACTCAGAGAAGAAGAAAAAGAGCGTTTGTTGGGACTATTTTCTGCGGCAGATGAATCCACAGTTGGTGCTGTAGTGAGGCAGGATGGTGTGTGGACAAAATAAAGTACAGTGTGTGTGTTCATGGTGGTGAAGGAACAACTCGTTCATGTGTTTCTGGACAACGTGGAGCTCTATGTATCAGAGGATCAGGCTGTGATTTGCACACAGTACATGTTAGAAGATACATTTTTACTATTTTCATGGGATTTGCTGTGAAAAGTCTGTTTTGCATCATGTAATCCACACTGATGACTCTACTCCCGCCTGCGGTCACTGACCTCTTGTAGCGGTTGATGATCCAGTCCAGCAGAGCGAACAGATCCTTCAGCTCCGTCACCTGCACCTCCAGCTTCTTCAGGTGCCGCCCCACAACTCTGTGGTAACTCCTCACGTAGGCGCTGAAGACTTTAAAGCTGGGAGGGTACGACCACCGCAGCTCCCGCTTCACCTTCTCCAAGTCCTCCACGATGGCCTTACCCAGCAGACCCAGATGAACAGCCAACCAGGAGGCGTTCTGCTCCCTGGGCTCCAGGTGAACGCTCTCCACCTTCACCTGCACCCCTTCGCCCACCGCCTCCCTCCAGGCCTCCATCCAGCTGCCTGGAAGCCCGCCCGGTTCCTCGGCTCTCCTCTCCTCCTCTTGGATGATGCGGGCCACGGGAACCAGCAGCGCCTTGTTTCTGGACGGAAGGGAGTTGGAGTCGCGCACAATGGAGTTCACCTTGTTCCTCAGGTCTCCATAGAGGAGGCTGAGGTCTTTTTCCTTCTTGGCCAGCTCCATGGGCGAGTCCTCACCGCACCGTTCCCGCTCCTGCTGGAACTCCAGCCGCAGGGCGAGCAGGTTCAGGTGAGCCTCCTCCAGCACCTCCATCTCTATCAGCTTATTGATCTGCATCACTGGAAAGAACAGGGAAGATGAGGCTCTTGGAACATTTTTACAGAAAAAGGTATGTGTGATTACTCCCAACTGACACATTCTCAATTAATCAGAGAGAAGGAACAGCAGGGAAACTCAGGGAGGAAGTTAATTTTTTAAAATCAGATGAAATCACTTGTGATTGTGAGCTTAACAGTTACAGAAATGATTCGGGAGGTGGGATTCAGACGCCGACTGTGGCGTCAGCGTCTGCAGACAAACTGAACTCAGGTGTATTTCACCAGGAAGAAGATTCCTATCTTTGCCTGCTTTTGTTGCCACAACAGAGGAAGATAAAGAAGAACGTTGAATGTACAGACAGAGGGAGAGACAGAAGGTGTTTGGGAACAACACTTGTAAGGTGGGCAGCTCACGTTGAAGGACGCATGTAGAAACTTTTCTACACAACTAATGCATCAAATCAGAAGCTACCTGAAGGACAGTCACTGGTTCCTCACAGTGAAATTATGAAAGAACAAGAAGACAAAAGCTTAAAATTTCTAACAGGAAAAATGTGCAAAAAAGTTTAGCATTATGTGAGTTTAATCGAGGATAAACAGCTACTGATGTCTCTGGTGATCTGACTTTCATCAAGCACCACCACCAGGCCAAACAGTCTCTGCTGTACTTTAAGATTAATGGTGACTTAAAATGCTAATGTTAACATGCTAATATGCTAAACATTATGCTGCATGCTAAAAATTACAAGTTAAACATCAGCATTTTAACACTTACTGTATACATGTTAGTATTAGTGGCAGCCAACAGGCCTGAAAACTGAAGCTGAGTCCGCTCTAAAAGCGAGTTAATCCCCATAGACCCCCACATTAAAGCTTTACAGCAGAAACAAACACGTTTACAGCCTGATACAAAAACAAAAGCTTTTGGTTGCTGTAGCCTCTTTCCCCGTTCATGATCACCTTTCTCATAACTCGCTCGTTTAAATTATATTAAGGTTTTGAGCCATTTTGAGTGACAGCTAGCTGCTAAGTTTCAGCAACCAGGCTTCATTCGGTGCGCCTCAGCTCCACCCACGCTCCACCTCTTTGCTCATTCTTGGATTAGCCGAGATGGTGACAACACGTACATGTGAGAGCGTCTGTACCTGACAGCGGTGTGTGTGGGATTTCTGGTAGGATGTAAGCCTCCTCGATCTCCTCCAACACCTCCTCTTCCTCCTCTTTGTCCTCCTTCTTCTCCTCCACTGAGCCTTCGGAGACGGGGACGAGTGGCTCCACTCTGGCGCTTTTACCTTTGTCCTTCTTAGTGGCCAGTTTCAGGCTTCGACGAATGGACTGTGCTCTTGTCAAGGCAGAGTTACCGAAGCCGGCCATGTTGGGATCTGAAGACGGAAGACAATGACTGGCATGAATTCTGGTCCTTTGACCTCCATCAATTGCTGCAGTCAGGTGTGCTCCGTACAGGGAACCTAATGTCCAAAACCACTAAATTAAGGAATTGTGCTTTGGTATTTACTGATGATCCACTTTGGTTAGAAGTGCTTCACGTATTCAGGGATACACGATAATGACCTTTTTTCTAGTGTTAAATGCATAATGTTTGCACATTTGACATGTCGCACAGGTGTAATCAATCACAGCATTCATTGGTCTGCGCCATTTAGGTACCTCGTTAAAGTGTGTCAGTGAGCCAGTATTCACAATACCAAGTCAATCAAACTAGTCAAATCTTTTCAATCACACATCGCGTCTGCAGTGAAAAAGCCCGTTTTCCTGGTAATTTTGGCCGATTCCAACAGTTTTACCAAAGCTAGGATTTTTCTTTTTGGCACGTTATCTTCAGGTGACGGGTGTTGTGGTGCAGAATTTACTTCAGCTGAGGGAAAGACTGGGGTTAACCGCCTGCTTCAAGGAAACTAAAAGCTGCACAGAGCAACTTTAAAACACACCATGTGGCCAAAACTATGTGGACACCCTTCCCCACATTCTTTGCATATTCTTGGTCTTATGCTGTTTTTAATGTTTGCTCCAGTTAAGAGAAATCTTCATGCTACAGGACATAATGCTAATGAAATGAAAAAACCTTAAAGAGAACCGGTTTAACTTTTGCTGAACAGCAACAACTGCGGCTGCAAGTGTCGACTAGATGATAATGATAAATGCAAAAACAGCGTTACAGCAGCACGAGTGGAGGAAAGTTAGAAAGTCAGCAAAGGGACTCAGTAATATCAGTTTCACAGCGGTCTGTGTAAGGTTCGCCACCATGAGCTCCCGGTCACACCACACCAAGTCAGTTATTTTTATTCTTATATCAATTCAACTTTTAATTTGTAATAAGAAGATTGTGTAACTTCCTCTTTCAAAAGGTACAGAGTCATGCTTTTCAGTGCTCGGACAAGTCAGAGGATGGAGCTGCAGAATAATCTGATTCTACACAGCAGGAGAGCTATAACTTACAAACTTTTGTCCTCGCTGCCAGAGTTTGGCAAAATAATCAATGATCTCAAAAACCAACTTCAGTGCTTGACCTCACTGATGCTCTTCTGGTGGAAGGATTGAAGCCAGGCGAGTGGAGGCAGCACTAATGCTGCAATCAATGTTCAGCAATCAACTATGAGTGTAATCTATTCTTACAAGTTATGTGGCTCTAAGAGCAGAGAAAACAGAGCTTTAATATTAGCAGGAAGGAGACGTTCCAGTGTGAAATGAGTGCTTTACCTGTCTTTGAACGTGTCAGACCTTTACTTTTCTGCAGAGCACCATCGGCCTCGTCGGCCTCTTTTTTCTGGAAGAGGCCTCCGATGTTCTTCAGCGGAGACGTCACCGGAGAGCCGGAGCTCAGACCTGGCAGAGAGACGGCAGGACGTTCCTCAGTAAACTTCACACCCTCTTTCACAACCGCCCTCTTTGTCACGCCGGTCGGAAAAGAAATCAATCCGAGCGCTTGAAATTGATACGGTTTCTGTTTCTCAAGGTTCATATTTGCATTATGTGAGTGCATGTGTGCACGACTCTGCAGAGCTTTGTCCTTCCAGCGACCTTCGGCTAAAGCAACTGAGGAATGCAAAGATTAAGTCATGATGAAAACTCAGTGCAGCTCAGCTCCACAATATACAAGAGAAAGTCGCAGTTTCTCCTCATTCCTGCTGACAGAGTCGCTAATTTCCAGGAATCCACGTGACTTTCTCTAAATGAAATGACCTCATGTGCACCACCAGGTTGTGAATCACTAATGTGGGAGAAACTCAACAACAAGAGCAGGAGAGAAGCGTCAATCATCTACTGTTCAGCCCACTGAGGCTTATCACCGACAGCCATGCAGCAGCATGAAGGATGGAGATAAGTGTCGAAACAGACGACCTAAAGCTGAAGCCTACAAACATGAACAAACCAGACATCATGACTTCACCAGGGCCTCAATGTAACCCAGTATATTTTAAGTACAATACTTGGTACTTGTACTTTACTTGAGTATTAGCTTATCATGTTGCTTCCTGCTTCAACTTCACGACATTTATCTGACAGCTTTAGTTACGAGTTACTTTACAAATTCCGATTTCTGCAAACACATACGAAGGTTTTTTAAAATATGACCCAACGACCCAACAGTTCAAACAATTTTTGATTAATCAATTAGTCAGCTGATAGACAGCTAATTGGCAGCTATTTTGGTCATTTTCCACGTAAAATCATTTCCTTTGTTTGACTTTATTGCATCACATGACCTCCTGTCTGCTTCTGACTCTGCTGCCGGACACAAAAAATGCAATAAAATAAAGTCAAAAAGTTTGTTTTCATTTTTGTTTTCCGTTAAATGTCAAAATTAAAGGTCCAGTGTTGAGGATTTTGTGGCATCTAGTGGTGAGGTTGCAGACTGCACCCGACTGAACACCCCTCGCTCTCTGAACTGTGTTCCCACACCGTCGCTCTTCCCGCCTACACGCGCCGAATCACCCACACCTGAGTGCAACAAGTTCACACATGGTGGGTGTTACAGGGAATTCTGGGAAATGTAGGTGATCCTTAATTTAAGGTTGAGGCAGAGCAGGTTCAGTAATTCAAAAGAAAATATACTAAGAAGAAAATAAGATGTGGAATACATTAGCTCGTATTTCCAGGAAGTGCTTCTAAGTGGAGCCACGCATGCGGACATGTGACCCCTCCTGACGCTGTGTGATTTCCTGACGGCCCTGACGGTACTCACTGGGCGACGGAGGCGGCTGCGAGCCAGACTCGGCGTCTGCTTTGGCTGTGACCTTTGACCTCTTGCCTCCGGACGACAGCGGGCTCTTCTCGGCCACTCGCCGGATGCTCTCTCTGAACGACCGCAGCCTGGTCGGCGTCTTCTCGTTGCTCTTGATGGACGCTCTGTCCTCGTCGGGGGTTTCGGTCGGTTTGTCCGTCACCTGCGACATCTCGTCCCGTTGGATGACACCCACCTGTGACACGACATCAAACAACAGAGGAAGTGTCTGCGCTCTGCCGAGGACTGTGTGAGAAACAGCCGTTCAGCTGTTGTGGTTCAGGCCGGGAGGAGGATCTGTTTACAGATAACATCACAGCCTGCACTGCAGCTCCCGTACGTGTTGTAACAGCAGCTGAGTGCTCTCAAACACCTTCCACTGGGCAGCTCCACCTCACTTTGACGGCCTCTGGTTGATTTTCTGACTAAAATCTCTCAAAACAGCGTTGATGAAAACGGTGGCACTCTGATCCGAGTCTCCGTTCATGTTCTCAGGGATAAAAACTAAAAACAATTCAGTTATAGTAATAACAAATGAGACACCATCGCTTAACTGAAATGAACATTCAACACTGAAGTTGTCGTGTGTGTTGTTTTAAGCATAGTTAGCTTATGCAGACCTGCACTCTGTCTGCAGTGCACTTATTTTAAATGTAAAAAAGGTCATCAAAAACTAAACTTGGTAACAAAATGAGAAATAAAGTCTTGGTGCACTTTAACAACAGCGTATATCAGCAGTTTACACACAACCAAAGTGTGTGAACTTTCTTAAATAAATAAAACTGAATAAACAGCGTTAGTGCACAGCAGCAGCAGCAGCATCGCTTTGTTTCTGGTCCCAGTGAGCAAACTACTTTATTATTCACAGATTTTAAGAAGCGTCAGCAGTAAGAACACGCGTGTATGGTTGTGTTTTGTTTGTTTATACCATTAAACGCTCCTGCTTGTGTATTATCATGTTGATTCCAGATCATAAAGGTCTTTGCTCTCGCTGCACATTCACTTTTTTCTGTTGTCCTGTAATCGACTCCTCACTCATTTCAGTGCCATAAACACTCACGACACAAAAGTCCATCCATTATGTTGTTATTATTAACCCATTAACGTCCAGATTTCACTTTTATTTCCACTAAATTAGCATTAAAGTCTGGAAAAAACACCTTTTTTCACACTGTCGTGCTTGTCCAGTCCTTTATATTACAAAACCAAAGACTACATATTCCCCAGCAAGTGATTAAAATGTGAATGTAACGTGAATATATTTGGTATCTCTTAGATCTTAATTCATAATAAAAGGTGTTTTGGGGCTGAACTTCGTGGGTTTGTAAAGTCTCGCTGGGTCTCGTTTCCTCCAGGTGAATATAAATGCAGCAGCTCCCAGCGTAAATACAAGTTAACGACACTCGATGTCACAAAAATCATTCACACATTTGACCCTGAAGGTGAGACGCAGTCCAGCAGTATTTTACACAGGTAGAGGTTTCTGTAAACAAGGAAGTCGTTACACTCAGGTGTGCCCTCCACCTGAATTTTGCTTTTTGCTGCTGATTTTGACATTAAAAGTTACAGATTTCTTCTTGTTTGTAGGACAATTAAGAACAGAAAATGAAAGTTGAGGCTTATAGTTGTTGTTTTAGCCGATATGTGCTGATCTACTCAAGATAAAAACATGCAGGGAACAAATCATTATGATCCCAAAGAATAAAACAGTTCACACAACAGAACACAGCTATCTTCCATTCTATTAAAATCCAGTGTGTTACAGACATTGTGCAGGCCTGCAGGTCACGCTTCATGAAGCTTAAAAAAAGCAAACAGTTCAGGATGAGCGGATGATTCCAGCGTGCTGATAAAGGTGTTTAACGGTCAGGTAACGCCGAACAACCTCCAGAGGCTAAAGTCCTCCCCAACAACTGAGACTCAACTTTCTCTTTGATTCCAAACACAAATATTCTGTGTTCAAACTGTTCTCAAACAGGGTCAAACTCTGTGCTGAGAGGGAGAAAAGGTGTCTCTTACCTCTGGAGCTCAGGTAGAAAATGATCTGCCAGGCGGCCAGCCCTCCCCCCGCGGGGTAATCACCTCCACTCTACCTGCTTTCACTTTCTTTACCTGAGAGGTAGACGCGGTTTGGATTCACATAAAGGGAAAGTTTACTGTCAGCAGCCGGAGTCAGGAGGGTGGAAGCGTGGTTAGAGAGCCGGAACAGCCAGAAAAGCCAGACTGCAGCGGCACGAGGACATGACAAAGATCACCTTCAGTCTCTACCTGATCCTGCCTCTGCTGTGATTGGTGTCCACTCACAGAGCAGCAGAGGAGTTAATGATTAGACATGAAGTGAGACAGGAGGATCAGCTGCTCATTACAGCCTGTTTCATTACAGCCTGTTTTATTACAGCCTGCTTGTTTCACTACAGTCTGTTTCACTACAGCCTGTTTCATTACTGCCTGTTTCATTACAGCCTGTTTCACTACAGCCTGTTTCATTACTGCCTGTTTCATTACAGCCTGTTTTATTACAGCCTGTTTGTTTTACTACAGCCTGTTTCACTACAGTCTGTTTCACTACAGCCTGTTTCATTACAGCCTGTTTTTATTACAGCCTGTTTCACTACAGCCTGTTTCACTACAGCCTGTTTCATTACTGCCTGTTTCATTATAGCCTGTTTGTTTCAATACAGCCTGTTTTATTACAGCCTGTTTGTTTCACTACAGCCTGTTTCATTATAGCCTGTTTCACTACATTCTGTTTGTTTCATTACAGGCTATTTCACTACAGCCTGTTTCATTAAAGCCTGTTTCACTACAGCCTGTCTGTTTCATTACAGTCTGTTTCATTACAGGCTGTTTCATTACAGGCTGTTTGGTTCACTACAGCCTGTTTCACTACAGCCTGTTTCATTACAGCCTGTTTTTATTACAGCCTGTTTCACTACAGCCTGTTTCACTGCAGCCTGTTTCATTACTGCCTGTTTCATTATAGCCTGTTTGTTTCACTACAGCCTGTTTCACTAAAGCCTGTTTCACTACAGCCTGTCTGTTTCATTACAGCCTGTTTCATTACAGGCTGTTTCAGTACAGCCTGTTTGTTTCACTACAGCCTGTTTCATTAAACTCTGTTTCACTACAGCCTGTTTTATTACAGCCTGTTTGGTTCACTACAGCCTGTTTCACTGCAACCTGTTTCATTACAGGCTGTTTGTTTTTATTACAGCCTGTTTTACTACAGAGTTGATCAGAAACACTTTCCCTCTCAAACTTTTCAGGCTCTTTTTCTCACCTGGAATGTGTTGTTAACGCCTGAGCTCATGCTGCATTTAAGTGCCCCCCGTACATTCCTGCTTCATGGTCCCGAGCCATAAATTAATAAATGGGAGAACTCCCATTTCCTTACTTAAAAATACCACAAAAAAAAAAAGAGTCTGACGTGTTTGTCTTTGGGGTCACGAACACATAGGTGAGAAGTTTGAGAAAGAGAAAGAGGAAAGCATCCTGCGAACACCACACAGACATCCCAGGTGAAACATTATACAACAATATACTTTAGTGTATTAGAAATACAGTTTAAGTATAGAAAAGTCGTTACAAGTACACACATACTGTTAAACAGTACACTTCTAAATAGATGCCATTAAGTTTTACTTAAATGGATTAAAAAGGAATATGCTAATTCTGCAGTACTGTCAGTGGTATTTCAAAGTACTTATGAAAAGTGTACTTTAATTAAAGTGTATTATAACTTGTGCTTAAGTATACTTTTAAAAGTGCTCTAAATTACAATGACTTTTATTAGTAATAAAGAGTACTTGTGAAAAATATACTTATTTTCAGCTTATTTAAGTATATTTCCAACTCATTGGTGATATAACACAATTGTACTGCAGGTGTGTTTTGAATACACTTAAAGTTTGGAAATTGTGCCAATTCAGCAACTATTTACATTTCAAGTATTACTCAAGTGGTGCTCAAGGACGACTTGAGCATTTTTTTCTCAGCTGGGATGTGAAAACCCAATTTTATGTGTTTTATGTAATTACCTGTTTGTAGAACCAAGAACTTGAGTAAATGTACTACTAGTACTACTAGTTACTTCCCACCACTGTAATTGATGTCAGTCTTGGTTACAAGGTTACCGCACAGGTGACACAATAATCAAACAATAATAAATAGTAATAAAAATGCCCAAATACTGAAACAAACCTCATTGAAATTGATGAAATGTTTAAATACAGTGCTGCTCAGATGCTTGTGACACATTCAGGATCTCTTGAGTGATGATAATTAAATGAACCTTGAAGCAAATGAAGCAAACTGAATCAGTTGTCATGAACCTGATGGGTAGCTCACTGCAGCGGCTCCTGTGTGAGCAGCTTCATCAGAGGGACTTTCAGAGCTGAAGAGGTGAGAGCGTCCGATGTTTCTCAGACGTTATTCTTTTCCTCTTTCGTTCTCTTTTGTTCCCTCGTGGCTGCATACAAACCTAAAATAAACACGTCCCTGCTTCACACCTGCACTTCGTCGGGTCAGCTCCAAGTACGCCAAAGTTGTAACGACATGATTTCAGGGGCTGTCGCGATGTTTTCGTCCGCTGGAAGGTGACACGTGACACAGTCTGGTGTTATTCTGCTGCAGGTGATGGACGTTAAATGAATTTCTACGTTTGTGGATGGAAACGTTGAAACCTGTACTCTGCTGCACCTCCAGGACAAAAGATCACATCGAACATTTCCAGTCCAGATGAGTGGCGGTGTGTGTGTGTGTGTGTGTGTGTGTGTGTGTGTGTGTGTGTGTGTGTGTGTGTGTGTTCTGGTAGCATTCTTCATGATGACCTATGATTTGAGCTGTTGACCAATGAGCTCTTGATTACGACTGGCACCGTGAACATTAGATAAGATCTCCCCCTTGACCGAGTAGCACTATCTTTAACAAAAAGTACAAATAGAAAAAATATAAGTTAATTAAATAAACAACATCTGCAAAAACTGCAGCTGTTTAACTCAGTGGTTCTCAAACTCTTTCCGCCGTTCAGAAGAAGGAACTGAGGAAAGTTCAAGCCTCCACAGTTTTTATTAATCATTAACGTCAACAGGGAGGACGCTAATAAAAAGGATAAAAGCAAAGGTCAGCATGATAGCAAGAGTAAACACTTGGTTTTTATCCTCTTTACATGCTGGAAATCATATTCATTCACTCCATATTTATTTTTCTTTATATTTAACAAACATCATCACAACTTTTAAGCCGTCTGTCCATGATGCTTTTTCTTCTTCTTCTTCTTCTAAACCCAAACTTTTTCCATAATAAAAAGTAAAGGTGAAAAATGGCACATTTTTACATTTGCGACAGGTGCGACATGCTAACGTCTGCAGGCTAGCATGCTCGCAATGCTAGCATGCTGATGTTTAGCAGGTATAACCGTCATACCCCCAGATTCTAGCGCGGAACATGAGTGCTTGGAGCAAAGTCAATGGTTTTCAAGACATTTTCCTAAAATACCACAAATGTCAACCTCATGGTGGCGCTATAGAGGGAAAGTCCAGGACAGCCACGCTGCTAGGATCACCTGTTAGATTCATGTTTTCATACATGGAGTCAGGTGACCCAGATTATGTAAATTAATGTGAAATGCTAAAGACTACATGTTGGCTGCTTGTGATAAACATGCTAACAGTGTTCCCACCAAACTTACGTTGAGCATGAAGCGTTTTCAGTTTTTCCATCCATGAAACCAGCTCCACCACACAATGGCTGCTTTTGGGCACCAGCTCAGATAAGTGTTGCATAATGAAAGAAAAGCTGTGGCGTGAATGGTGTGTGTGTGTGTGTGTGTGTGTGTGTGTGGGCCCAGATGTCCAAGAGCTCAGACCACGTTCCTATGTGTGATGTGTTTTTGTTAATCAGTATTCTCTCTTTTCTCTTCCCATAAAATCCGAAAATATTATTGATCGCTCTTCTTGAGGGACCTCAGAAATAAGTCACTACACTATTACACTAAATAAAACAGCTGTGGAGGCTGTAGCAGCTTATTATGACTAATTATTCAACCTGTTTACCTGTGGAATGATCCAAACAGGTGTTTTTGGAGCGGTCCACATCTTTCCCAGTCTTTTGTTGCTCCTGTCCCAACTAGTTTGAAATATGTTGCATATAATAAAAGCTGATATTTACAAAAATCAATGAAGCTGATGAGCTCAAACATGAAATATGTTGTCTTTGCGCTGTTTTCAGTTGAGTTTCTGTCAGAAAGGATTAAGAAGTTATCACATTCTGTTGTATTTATGCTTTACACACTGCGTCCCAGTTGGAATCAGGGTTGCATGTTTATTGTTAGGTGGCGCCTCTAGTGGCCAGAGTTATTATGACGGGAGCAAAGAAGGAAGTGATGTAATACTTTATAAATAGTGACAAAGTCCACTTCACCCAGGAGACGTCTGTTTGTGTCCCGTGTGACACCAAAGATCAACACTGACTTATTTTAACTTGTTGGATTTGTTTTGTTCTGTCACACCTGGGGCCTGTTGCACAAAACCAGGATAAGGGATTAAGCCGGGGATATGTTGGTTGTCCTTTTACATGATTTCTCTCACATCTGCATTCACTTTCACTGGCAGTTCCAGCTGTTTCATAATCAGAATACAAGCACGTTTTTGGGGACTAATTGTGATGGTTTCAGTGGAGTAGTGAGTGTGTGTTTGTGCAATACTTACGCATTCAGGCGATCTGCATTCTCTCGTTGTTTTACGGCAGTGGCGGTGTTTCCTTTTTTTTTAAATTTGGTCTTTCACCTCTTCATATGCCTCCATAATTATCTCCCGCTCCAACGGGGAGAAGTATGCTGCACGAGATGCCATGGTGAATCAATGAATCTGTGATTGATTGCAGGCCCTATTTGAGGATCTGTGTGCTGCAACTTATCCAGGATTGGTTTCACCTGGCTTGATGAATATGTGTCTACTCATCCTGGCTTGGCGTTTGTGCAATTAAGCCTGAACTCTGTTGTTTTGGATTGGTTGAGCCAGGCTCAATAACTTATCCTGGATGTCTGAATCCTACTTTTGTGCAACAGACCTCAGGCTAACGTATGACATGCTACATTAATTAAATAGTCAAGTTTGGGTTATATCAGCTTGTGTTAGCTTAGCCTCCGCCGCTGTGAATTTGCTGTGTTATGCTGTAATTCAGAGTCCCAGCAGCACACAGACAGAAACCTCGTGCTCAAGGGCTGCAGTAAAGACACATATTGATGCTGCTGCTCCTCATTTCAATGCAATGACACTGATAGCTCAGTGCCGATAGAGCTTCAACAGCCCCGACACTGAGATAACACTTAGTCATGTTATTCAGACAAAATATCACATTCAGCTGCAGCAAATGTGAGCTTGAGAATCCAAAAATCTGGTGGCTGCAACCTGCAGCATGAGTAGCTGCTGCTCCTGTCAGTCTTTACAGTATTATGGAGGCAGATTTACCACTCAGACGTCTCAGTAATAGTGATCCAGTAGGTCCTTGATTTCAGACAGACGCAGACAAAAGCAGGATCCTCTCCTCCAGCTGGTGTCCGTCAATTTTTTTTTGGCAAAGGCAACGGTGTTGATTCTGTCAGCTGCAGCTTGATACTTCAGCCAACGTCAGCTCTGTGAGTTCAACGCTCCGTCTCCAGCTGCCTTTTTAATGCTTTTCAAGCTGACAGTTAGAATCGTGCACATTATGTCCACATAGATGATACTGTGCTGAGAGACAGAGGCAGAAGCGAACAGGTCCCAGGACATTGAAATAAAGTCAGTAAAGACAGAGCAGTGATCTTTAAAGTGTCGAGGTGGGCCTTGGTGTTAAACCCTTAAACTGAATGGAGTTGGAACTGAGACAGAATGTCTACAAATGCCCACAAGACATTTCTAACGTCTGTGAAAATATATCTGGATATGAACCCAGATTTATAGATATATAAAAAAGTAAATAAGAGGCTAAACTGTCATCAGACGATAGCGGATGGCTTCTTTTGGCCAATGTCGAACGTGCAACCAAAGCCTGCTCAAACATCAACTACGAACGGCCACAAAGGGACTACAAATGGAGACTTGAATGCTCCCTCCCGTGCAGATCCTGCACTCACATGCACACATGTGTTCATAGAGATTAGACTAGCGTAATGCTAACTTCGGTAGCATTCCAAAATCCAATAAAGACGAACACGGCAGCAAAAGTTGCCCCAAACTCCGACGACCTTCAGCCTTTTCATCCTGTGAAAATGAAGCTGTTTGTGTCTAACTGACTCCACAGTTAGCCTCAAAACCATCCAGAGCTCATTTAGATACACCTTTAATTACAGTTTTTATGATACTGTGCTGTAAACTACCATTGTCTGTGACATGTAGCTTTAGCCTCAGTCTTTTAGCATGTCTGTAGCATCGGTGGCCCATTTAAGACTGTTGGGTTCTGATTATAAAATGAGTCAGCCGGAAACGCTGAAAGTCAGCTAACATGAGCTCAATTAGCCGAGTAGCTGCAGCTGACAGGATATGCCCAGGTGTACAGTTACTGAGCGGGACAGGAAGTGGTCGAGTATTGACTTCATCTTCATCACCACCTCAGTCACCTTCTGTCGGAACGGGAAACGCCTTTGGACAGCCGGCGTGTTTGAGGGTTTCAGATCAGATCAGTCTCATCTCATCAAAAACATCATCATATCAAAAACAAAAGGTGAAGCGTCGGAGAGCGATTCTTGACTTTAAAAGCATTTGGGAAAACAACAAAGCAGAATAAAATATCCCAGAACAAAAAGAAAGGAAAAGTCAACAGGCAGATGGCAGGAGAGCGTCAGCGACTCTTTTCTTCGCCTTCATCTTTCTGGTTGGGTTTCTGCTCCGTGACTCATTCTGTTTTCAGCTCGCTCTGCTCAGGGGAGAGCCGAGAAAAGAAAGAAATAACAGGTGAGCTGCGTTTTCATGCTCGTGCTGTCAGACGTGGTTTTTATGAAAATGCGTTCTGGGGAAAGCAGGAAAAGAGAGACAAAAGATGAAGACGAGAGCTTCAGAGAGAGAGGGGGGAGGAAAAAAGTGAAGGCATGGGATGAAAAGAGGGGAAGACAGGAAGGCTTTGAAGAGGAGGGGGAGATGTGGTGAACAGAAGGTTTATAAAAATTGGGTTGGAGAGAGGCTGAACTTTTCTTTCTCTTCTTGAAAATGTGTCGTTCACACCTGAATCCACCACAGTTTTACAGCTTCCGCATGTCGTGACACCGGACGAGTCCTTCACAGCGAACATATAACACGGAGTAAAGCAGCAGTTTACCACAGCTTTTGGGAACGAAGCAAAGGCGTGAAATCGATAAGAAGTCGTGATTTCGCCAAACGACGGAGCTTAAAAACTGAACTGTAGATTCAATTAAGAAATCTGTTCTGTGTGTGTTTAAAGTGAGAGGGTGAGCGCTGCATTTTGTGTTTGCTTTTGAGAAAAACCACGGATATGAAGCGGCGAACGCCAACCGATGCCCACCAGAGCACATGAGATGAATCTGAGAGGTGGGCAGATTATTACTGAGTTCCTATAAAAATCAGCTGCATAGAAATAACGTTTGCAAGTTTTGCATTTTTTCTAGCTAATTAAAAATTATGGACATGAAACCACCAGAGAAGGAAAAAATGACTCTTTGAACTGCTCACAAATCACAGCCAACCCGAGACAAGGGGCCACAAGCAGATATAATTCATATTAAGGGGCCACAAGCCAAAAAAAGGCTGTGAATTACTCATATTGATGACTCAAACTCACAATGAATCTTAAAAATGCATAAAATATTCAGTTATAGATAGAAATGACACACAAAAACAAACACAAAAACGAATTAATGAATTCAAAATCAATGTCAGTTCATGTCGTGGCTCAAACACAACAATTCAAAACAGATTGTGTGGGACAGAGCTGAGGAAAAAAGATGTTCAAGTGCAGAGCGAATACATTTAAACCCTTTAACCTGTGATCGTCTCAATGTTGAGCTTAGAACGAGTCAAGCTTAATGTTCTTGTTCTGTCGTTGTGATCCTCTGATGGTGACTCGACATGGTGCAGCCTCCTCCAGGGCGTCGGTGTTTTTGCCATCACTAACCCTCAGTTAGATACCCTTCAGTTTAATTAAGCTCTATACAGATGAAAACAGATGGAGGTCTGATGGAGATGAATAGTTGTAGTTGAAAAGGAATGGAAAAATACATACTGGATCAGTGTGGCTGCCCTGTTGGATGAAGCCTGAAGTGAGAAAAGAGAGAGGAAAGAGGTTGAAACTGTGAAGCTGGCGCTCCGACACTCTCTGAACGAAAGCATCCAATCTTACTTTCTTCACACACACGACCATTAACAGAGATTTTACCGTTCCTTTCGTGGTCCGCCTGTTCATTTCCATGTCTTTTAGCTTCCCTGTGTTGTGTTGAAACGCTCTCCTCCTGCGTCCTCCTGTGTCTTTGTGTGCTTTCCTGCCTGTGATCGTTGATTAGCTTCACCTGTCCCTCGTTAGCTTCCCCTCCTGTGTTTTCCCCTCAGTGCCACTTCATCTTTGGTCCTTGTGTGTCAAGCGTTCAGCCCTTCTGCTGGTTTTTGGACCAGTGCTTTGTTTTCTCCTGGACCTTTAATGTTTTTGAACTTTTTGGAGTCTTGCCTGCTCCGTGTTGAGATTTGTTGGTGTCACCCCGGCTTTGCTTTGTCGTTTTTGTAATAAGCATTGTCACCTGCACGAGCTCTGCCTTCATATTCTGTGTTTGGTCCTGGCTCTTGTGTTCTTTGTTTCCCCGTATGCACGAGCATGACACCATCTGCCTTAAAGAGATGTGTGATGAATTTAATGCACCAGGTGTTCAGAGCCGATAGAGTCCACTTGTACACACCTGGCTTTGAGGCATGTCGACACACACAGGCCTGAGACCTGTGGCAATACAACAGGATCCCATGCAACATGGTTAGACTGGAAGTAGTTGTGACCGGGCCAGTTCAGTGAGCCCGTGAAGACCTGCACATCAGAGTGGAAGCAGTCTCAGGAAGCTTATAGCTGGAGCCTATAGAGCAGCTTCACTGACTGAGACTGTGATCAGTGAAAAGCAGCGAGGGAAAGAAGTTTGAAGTGATAAACAGCTCCTGTGCTGCTCCCGTGTTGTCAAAAGAGCTTTGCTGGAATGTGTTGAAGGCAACCCCCCCCCCACCCCACCCCCATAAACACACACACACATAATCCAGAGCTGTGGGCTTTCTGCACAGAGCGAGGTCACAGCTGGCTACTAATGCCCCGATCACAAAAACATCAACCTCTATCCTCGTCTCCACCGTTACATCCTCCCTCCACACACACACACCCCGTAACATCAGTAATACACGTTACATGCATTTACACACACACACCCTCCACTCTGCCTTTTGCAGAGGATAAATGAACCTTAGCATGAGGTGTTTCTGTCATGTGTTGCTCCCATGTTGCAGCATAAAGTGTCGTCAGTAAAAGCAGAGTTACGGAAAACGCATTATGTAACACATTAGCAAGCTGCCAGGCAGGTCGTGTGTTTATTAACGTCTCGTTTGTGCATCAGCTGTGAGGCAGGAAGCTTGTTGGAGGCAAAAAGCTACGATAAAGTGTGACCTTAAATGACTCAACTTCACTTTTTGTTAAATTTACACAGAAATAATTAATTCTACGGTGCACACAAATTAGCAATGAGCATCACATTACTGGCCATAGATAACAACCCTGAAGTACAGTTTTTTCTCTTTGCTGCTATGCCACCACGATGCTGCCAGCAGGGCTAAATGTGTATTAATCCACCGCTGAAAATAGTCCCCAACAAATTAATTATTTAGTCCTGTTTGAGTAACATTTGGTAAAGACTGCAGTGCCCAGCTGTTTTAGTAAATTATGGAGCTTTTTCAAAAAGCCAAATATTTGTGACTTGTTTTTAAAGATTTACATCCTCAGTAGGAACCAATAAGCTTGGGGCCACAGACAGGATATAAGGAAGTCAGAAAGTATTGGAGATAAAGTCCAACACTGTTGTTTTTTGTAATATTACTATCACCAGCCTTACAGGAGAGGAATCTCTTATAGGAGAGACCGATAAAATATCCACATAATGCAGACTGAAAATGTCAGAAATATAACCTGATACCTGCTAGAATGAAAGAGACGTGTCCGAGCTGAGATCCAGAACATCTCAGGTATGTTGGAAATATGGCACCATGTTCATGCTGAGTCTGACCCCAATTTGCACAATCTATATATCACCGCTGTGATAATGAAAATCCAACTTTAACCCGGCTTCCCTTTCCTTCCTTAATAGGTGAAATCAACAAGGGACTTTGGCTTTTCCACCTCTACCCACCAGTTAAATCTATTTCATTGAAGGAGTGAGCGCGTCTTGTCTGCGAGCGTCTCTGTCATATAGAAATAAAAATCCCGTCCTGTGTTGCGGGTATTCATTGAAAGTGGCGTTTGACATCACAGGTCTGCTTTCAAAGAGCCGTTCCCTGTTTAGAGGTTGAGCCGCCTCGCTGCTGCGTGGTGCAAACATCAAACGCACGTTCAAGCTCAGATGTATTTTTATCCCCTCAGCCCCCCCACACGCTCCCCTTGTCTGCGGTGAATAGACCCTTTTAGAGGATTTTTGTCTGACCACTTCCTTTATTCTCCCCGCTCAGGGCTAATTGAGGTTGTGCAAATGAACAGAGGGAGCTGTCAGACGGCGGGAGGCTGGGGGAGGGCGGTTGTGAGTCGAGGGGGGAGGTTTGGATGGCGGTGAAAATGAGCGCTTCCTCCTCACTGGCTCCCAAAATAACCCGCGCCCCCATGGCTTGATCGCCCCACTCCTGAGGACCGGGTATCCCAGCTGTGAGACGAGCTGTCAGAGTCACTCTCTCTCTCTGAAGCACACACACACACACACACACACCCTCTCTGCGTCTTATTTACTGCTTCCACTTCCCTGTTCTTACATTGTTAACTTCGATGTCTTATTATGCTGCTGATGACCATATCTAGCTACGCTGCATGGCCAAGAGTATGCTGACACCTGAACCTCGCACCCATATTTCATTCCTGAAGCCGTCATCTCAAAACCATGAGCATTAATGTGGTCTTACGACAGCCTCCACTCTTCTGGTTTCAGGCTTTCCACCAGATTTTGGAACCTGGCTGCAGAAATTTGTTCCCATTCAGGCACCAGAGCATCAGTGAGGTCCACTGGGTGATCAGGTCTGGCTCACAGTGGATGTCCCAGTTCATCCTTAAGCTGTTGGATGGGGTTGAGGTCAAACCTCTGTGCAGATCAGGCAATTTCTTCCACACCGATCTGGGAAAACCATCTCTTTGTGGAGGGCTTTGTGCTTGGGGACACTTTTAGCTGCATATTTTACTCTCTATCCATCCGTCTGATTAGGAAACAGTTGCATCAGGTTAAAACTTGTTTTTATTCTGCAGCATTTGGAATATTTCTTTCAGTCAGGCTGCTATAAGAGTCTTTGAGTCCTCTAGAAGTACCTTCAGAACAGCGCTGAGGCTTGTTAAATGACCTTCTGGGTTTTCCAAACAATGCTGGATAATTGCAGGAGATTTAGAAAAAGAAAGAGAAGATGAATCTTGAGAAACATAAACCAATGATTAGTACACACTTTTGGTACATTTTAATTTACCTGAGTCACTCTCAGTGCAGGAGTCAACTTCACATCCATCTATCTATCTATCTATCTATCTATCTATCTATCTATCTATCTATCTATCTATCTATCTATCTATCTATCTATCTATCTATCTATCACGTTGTGAGCCTCCTGTCTCTTGTTGCTGAGATGAAAATGGCAGCATGATTGCATGCAGCATACACAATGAGCGGCTGAGGGCCTCGGAGAGCTTCTTTGTTCAGTCAAAACAAACTGTCTCTGCAGCAGAGGGAAGAAAAACGAGACAGAAAATGACAGAAGATTTAAATCACCTCAATTTTTATGTCTGGGTGAAGCTTTGTTATTTTCAAGTTTGCAGACAAAGCTTGATTTTCTGCGACACCGAAGTCAAATCCGGGTTAAGGTGTGTGTTTTTTGCTGCGCAGGACCTGGTGCAGTCATCCCTTGTGGAATTTATGAGCGGTGAATTTTAAAACCTGGCTTTGATGTTGGAGGACAGGGCGGCTGGGGAGAGCGCAGGAGCTCCAGTCAGAGATATGTGGATGAAGATCACAGAGGGAAATCTTACTGCACAGCCGACTGCAGGCTGAAGGGAAAGAGCAGCTGGACAGTCGACAATAAGGCCTTTACTTCCATTAGCTGTGGTTGAGATGCCCTCGAGCAGAATGAACAGTGGGAGGCTGTGCAGCTTCCAGGTACGTCCATGTAATTGAATTTGAGAAAAAAAAAATGTGTAAAAGGAGAAATCTAAATTAAAACACGTGAGTGAGGAGTTTTTACGTTCACATCTCGTGACCCAGAGCTGTACGAACGCTGGGAGCTGCTTCAGGTGATGCTGCGAGCTCGATAACGCACCTGGCCGCTCTGCCAGCATATGGACGCCACCAGGGGAGGAAAAGTAGGACGCCACAGGGGGACAAAACAGGTTAGACGTGATCTATCTATTCTCTCCCGCTCTGTGTTTACATGGAAGAAATCATGCTGACTCTAATTTAAATGAGACTAAGATTAAGATTAAGCAGGAGAGCATCTTCTGTTTGTGGAGCAGCACCTGATTTATGACACACGTCCACGTTATGATATTAAATGATCAAGCTACAGCCGGTTTTTCAATCTCAAATGCTTTTTTAAAATCTTCCCCCGCCCGGCTGTTTGTGCTGCACAGTTTGTAGTGGATAGAGGACGTGGAGGTACGAGAGATACTTCCAACTCAAATGCAAAATCGTGCTTAGTGTGATGGAAAAAATTGAAAATTCTGGACATGTGGACATGAATCCTATAGATTCAATTTCACGCGACTGTGTTGCGACCTCATGAATACATGTAATAAACTCTGAGTCCATCTGAGAGTTGGTGAGGACCAAAGTGCTTTGCTCAGATCTTACAATCTGTGTAAGATTTTCCCTTAAAAGAGACCATTTAGGATATATTTTAGCTTTGTGGTCGAAGTTCTGCAGTTGAGCTTTGCCTCTGCTCAGCTCATTACGTGAATGTTCAGAGTTTGTACTGGTCTTGGATTAATATCAGTAATCCGCAACTGTTTGAAGTCTTCACCTGTTGATAAAATCCAACAAGCCATTTAAAGTCAAGAGAAGTCAACACATACTTGCCGTCCACCTGCAGCCTATAATTTCAGGGATATTAAGTGCATTTTCAAAGAGCTGAGCCCATCTGCACGTCTCATCCTATGTGGACTCCACAGGTAAAAGCATCCATAAGAAGTAAATAACAGGTGTTGGGGATGTACTCTGCAGTCCTGGGTCTATTTATCTGTTTTTTTTTATTTCTCCGATTCGTGTTGTTAAAGGAGATGAGAAAGAAAACATGTCATGATGTTTTTGTCAATATGTCGAGAGTTCAAAAGGGGCGACGATCACAATGTCAGCATTAATGTTAAATGTCAGATTTTGTTGTCAGTCCCTCAGAAATGGAGACAAACACCTTTCATTTTCAATAATCCATACGGAGAGAAAGAAATCCTGCGCAGAGCAGAAAAAAAACCCTGCTTTCTCTGGAAAACAGGAGATAAACGATGAAGCCTGTGAAGCAGCGGGTCACACAGCTCGACACTACATCACCAAACTCCCCCCGGAACGGCCGGTCGCACCAGCCGCCCTCCTGCAGAAACATCGGGGCGCCTTGCAGCCATGTTGCTTTGGGGAGAATCAGTTGTGTTTTTCTTGTTGGTTTTCAAAAAAGCATCTACAGAGCGATGCACAGTTAGAAACACTGAGGCTCCACCAGAAAGACTTTCTTATCAGGTAACAGAGTCGACGCGTTACACATCCAGCAGACACATAATGTCCACATAACGGATGCAAACCAATATTCAGTCTCCTTTTAGCTCTGGTTTGGTCTCCACCTCCTCCTGAGGAAAACATCTGGCTGCTAAACGTTGTCATGGTGGACATGAAACAAGGACACGAGTTACTAACAAAATAAAATCAGATTGAACGCTTTATTTTGCCTGATTTTTGGTGCTTAGAGGAGAAACAGTGTTCACATGATTCATTAATTAAATTACTTCCTAACTGTCTTTTAGTTAGAGAACAGAAGGTCAGCTGAAATGTAGAAATATGAAATTTGCCTACAGGCAAGCATAATTCAACATTATGGAGGCCAAAGTTTTCATGATTTGAGTTCAATGCAGCTTTTCTCTGAAGGAAACTTAAGTAAACTCTAAGAAAAATAACTCAAATAACAGAACTTTGTCTCTGTTTTCCCTGAAATTCTAACTCATTCAACATTTGGCCTTAAGAGTTGTTAGTACTTTCACTAAGTTTTATACGACAGTGGAGCCATGTTACGTGTTGACTTCACAGACAGAACTTGTTAGCAGAATAAATCCTTTGTTAGTTAAATAAAATGGATAAAACAACATCAGAGTTTCTTTAGAAAGAATATTTCTGCCCTCTCTTCAGCTCTGCCTGCAGAGGAGGGTCTGAGAGGCAGCAGATAAAAACCCTTTGACTTTAAATAATGCATGCAGCATCATCGGCTCGGCGTCGTGTGGACGAGACCCCGTTCGGCCCCGAGGCTCTGCGTGACTGGTCGGATCTCCGGGGCTCTGAGCGGGTTGACGAGCAAAATGAGGAACAGCTCAATTTCAATCAGGTGGTATTTACTTAACAGCGAAAGGCCACATCACATCAAGAGAACAGCTTTGTAAATGTCTCTTCACTCGACGCCTGCACCTCCTCTTTAAGACTGACGCAGGTTTTACAGGTACAGTCAACAGGGGTGCTACATCACGACTGTAGTACAGTTCAAATATCAGGTACTTTACTCTTAGTACATTCCATTTTGGGAGTATTTCTACTTTCCCTCACCACATGTGTGAAGTGAACGTAGCTGTACCTATCTTGTATCTACAGTGTCAGTTTTTCAGTTTTACCCTGAGATTCCATCTCCTGCACAGATTTTCATGATTTGGTCATTTTCCTTTGGCAGGTATAGAGGCAGATTAGAGCTCCAAGGTTCTTCACTGAGAATGAATCCTCTTTTTGAGCACAAGTATCTTGTGTTTAAATTAACCTTTTGTCTGCTTTGATTGTGCTTATTGTTGATGTGTGATCAGGAATCTGCACAGGGTGTTTTATTTTGAAAATCTACCGGACTCTCTACACGGCTCCCGCATTTGACTTCCCATCTGGCTCGATCTACTGTGTGCTGATTGATGCATAGCTGGCGAGCTAACCGCTAACCCGCTAGCCCAGTTTATGTATCACAATAGCTACCAGAGCTTCTCTTAATTTTCTCTTCTGTTTACTTCCCCCTTCCACTTTGCTCATTACACATCATCTCGCTCAATAAAATGTTACTGGGAGGGAAAATAAAGCAAACGAACCTGCTGGTGGTCAGTTGGCAAACTCGTTAGCATGTCAGTGCACCTCGGTCGTTAATGGCATCATAAAATTTTGATTGTGTGTTGTCATTACAAATGAAAGAAAAAAGACTGAAAGTTGATTCCAAAGCGTGTTTGTACGTCTCCTGTTTCATAACTGTTTTTTGGGGGTTTTTTTGGTCGAAATTTTACTTCAACAAAGAAGATTAGATGAAAGTGAATGATGCAACACAGCCAATTAGCATTGCTATTGGTCAACAGTGCGTCGCTCCCTGACTGGATCCTCTGCCAGCAGCGATTCCATTGGAATGAATTGATATCCTGTGAAATTTCAACATTTTGAATTAGCATTATTAGTAGCTTCAGATTCATCACAAAGTCAGTGTGTCATATTTCCCAAAATGTTGATTTATTCCTATAAATGTCACCTTAAGGAGCTTTAATTCAAAAGGTTGACCTACTACTTTAATTCAAATTTTGGCTACAGGACTAGCTTGCTTTTAACTAAACTTTAAACTTTTTCACTGTGGTATTGCTTAAATCGATAATGGACCGGATCTTGTACCTTAGAGGAAATTTACGAAAAAATTATCTAACTTCAATATAAATTTCATACAAGTCTCACAAATAAAATGACAAAATATTTGTTTGTTAGTGTCCATAAAGCCGCCATAAAACAGTGAAAAATGAACCAGTTTTGTGCCGTGATGCTGTGGTTTGGTTGGGTTTAGGGAAAAATCGCTGTCGGTGTTACTTAGGGGACCTTCATCGTCATGGTTGCAATCATAAACATGTGGTCAAAGTTATGGAATCATCAATAGTTAATATCTTTAGTACACAGGCGTCAACCTTTCTGCATGTTACATCATGTGCTTGATTTATTAATCTGTCTTGAATAGTTGAATAGTTGAATGGTCTTAACTTAATCCCAGCCCCCCTCTGGATCTGGTTTAACTCAGACTTCGGTCTAAGAACTGGGGCATCCTCACGCAGAGCAGCGAGAGGAGCTCCGTCTGCAGGAGTTTGCTTTGTTTTTGTGGGCTCGCTGCGACTCCCAAAAGAGAAAATAATACAGTCTGCTCCGTGATTGCACTCTCCCTGTTGTCTGTGTCCTGGTGTTTGCGGTTCCGGTGAAATTGCTGGGTGAGGTGCTGCTGCTTTATTGGGCGGCGAGCAGCAGACGACGGGAGGAAAACAACGAGGATGCAATGAGAGGAGAAAACATTTCGTGAGCTGAATTTTGACTCCTGCGCCAGCGTCGTCCGCTGAGCCAACAGGACAGCATCCAAAGGCACATTTTCATTTATTTATTCACAGAGTGAGCTCCAGAACTACTGAACTAAATTATATTAATTCCGCAACCTTCATATAGAAAGATATTGTCCTTCTCTTTGTCACAAGTTGCAGTTGAAATGATACCCAGCATGTGGAAGAGTTTGCATATACGGCTCCATAATGTTAACCCCTTAACGCTGATTGTCACGAATTTGCATCAAACCGCTTTAATCCACATTGCAGCCAAATCGCGCATGCATTCCTCTGATGCCGGTTTGTGCATATTCAGCACACACCTGGGAACCTTTTGCAAGCACCGGTTTCTCGTCGGACCGGTCAAAGTGAAAGAACCCCAGTTCTAATTGTTGTTACAGTGTAATGGCTGTAAGCCGATTTTGTGGCTGTTTTGATGAAATAAATGAATTTTGAATACACGAAAAAGACGTATTTACTGCATTTAAGCATTGAAAAAAGTGGACATACACTGTTTGTTTGAACCCTGTTCTAGTTGGTGAACCTCGCTAAATCTATATCTATTGTATGTGCTACAGAAAAATTAACAAACTCCTCTTAATTTAGGATCAATTTGAAAGCAAAAACACAAAGAATTATTTTTTTTATATAATTCTAAATAAATTCAGGCGTCAAGGGGTTAATGGTGAAATGTGCCAATAGGATGTGTTGCTCCCAAACCTCTGCAGGCCTCAGGTCATCCGACCTCAGGCTGCTGGTGGGAAGAAGTATTCAGATCCTTCACTTAGGTAAAAGTACTAATACCCCACTGTGAAAGTACCTCACTGCAAATAAAAGTCCTATATTCAAAACCTTATTTAAGTAAACTATTATGAGCAAAATGCACTTAAAGTATGAAAAGTAAAAGTGTCGGTGTATCAGTAAAATGTTGCTGTCAGTGTTTCTCCATCATATCTGATGTTTGTGAATTAATATCACTGCTGCATTAATGCTGCATTTTACTGCTGTAGGTGTTTCAGGTTGAGCTCATTTGAACTTCTTTATATACTGTTGGCAGGTTTAATCTACAGCGATGCATCATATTCTATAAGATCATCATATGTTTGTAGCGTGGCTGTCCTGGGAGAACCTCGTATCTCAGGAAAACAGCCTGTTTTCAGCTTTGTGACGATGCATTTTCCAGCTGATCCAACAGTTTATTTAGCTGAATGTCATGTCTCGTCATATCTGTTAAGCTGTTTGTTTCAGTAGCGTCTAGTCTGGTCTTGCACTTCCTGTTTTATTGTGAAACCCTAAATCTCCTCTCGTTTCAGACCCTGACTTCCTGGTCTGTTTTCCCGCCTGCCCCGCCCTGATTGTCTCCACCTGTTCCTTGTTATCTCATGTATATATAGTCTGCATCTTCCCTTGTCCTGTGCCAGATTGTCACGTTGCCTTTGTGTCTCACGTCAGTCCAGCGTCTGTTCCTTGTTGACCAAGTTATCTTGATTTTACTTGCCTATTTGAGAACTTGAATTATCCTTAGCGTCCTTGTTTGTATTTTTGAGGCGGGCGCCTTTTGTTCATCATTTATGTGAAAAGAATCTTTTGTTATTAAAAACCAGCCTGAAGCCTTTTACCCCGAACCTGTCTGTGTCGAGCGATCGTGTCACTCAAGGAGAATTTTCTCAAGACATGAAGGAAAACTTCATCCTTCAGCTTCTCACAAACATTTAACACAACTGGAGATACGTGGGTGTCACTGGGCAGGAGGGGCATGAAAAATTGTAATCTGAAAAGTAACTAGAACTAAAGTTGTCAGACATCTGAGATGTAGTGGAGCAGAAGTGTGCAGCTGCACAAAATGGAAACACTCAAGTAAAGTACAAGTACCTCAAAATTAAATACTTAAATACTTGAGTAAATGCACTCTAAATGTTTCCAGTTGGCACATTGCTGCATTTATTGGTGCGTTCTACCCGTAGATCAGTGGGAAAGTGTGAAACCTTTGGCAGGAGTGTGAATTCTACATGTAGGAAAGTGCTCGGTAGCCCTGCTAATGGTACATCACATCCAGAGCTCCAAATCACATAAAAGCCAACAGCTGATGGGTAAAGGGTACTGGGAGTCCAGCAGGGCGAGCTTTCTGCGTGGCTCTGATTTCAGATCATTTCATTTACACCGGCGTACATTCAGGTCTCCCCAGCAAGTCATAGATCTTTGTTTTCAGCTTCTATAAATGAAACCAGCGCTGGCATCAAAGGTAAGTTCATCATGACACGCTGCAGCTCGGCGGCATGTGAAACATAAATACGTGAAAGATATATTACAATAAAGATCTCTAACACCGGATGAAAGCACTGATGAAATATACGCGTATGAGTGCATCTCTCCCTCCTCTCAGCTGCTCTCAGTAGATATTTGGGCTCTTTAAGTCTCAGGGCTGTTTACCTCACGACGCCGTTACAAAAGCATCTACAGAAGGTGGAGGCGCGCTCGCTCCAGCAGCAGCTCACATCAACCTCTTTTCCCCCTCCTGGCCCCGCTCCCGGCTCCACCTGCAGAGCCGCCCCATCTAAAATTGATTACGGTGACATTTACTATTCATAGAAAAGGTTACTAGAGTAACCCTGCGCTGTGCCGCATGTTTGAGTGGAACATTATTCCCAAACAAATGAAGAGGCTCTCTTCACTCAACAACGGTGCACCAGAGCTGAATGACAAACTGCTTGTGTAATTATGAATAATATGCAAGTCTGCTGTGTATTTGGTTGGATCATGAATTTTTTTCATCCCCTCTGTTTAATTTTGAAAAAGGAAAGATGGAGGGAAACAGATACAGATATTTACATTACTACTGTGAGATCGATATTATAGGATGTCTATTGAGCTCCTCTTTGTTCAAACCATGGCGTATTAACCTTGAACTCACGATGATCAAAACTTTTTCACACACTCTTGACCTTGTGGTACATGTCTAAACGATAATCTCTTATTGTTTAAAATGCAGAAAATAGTCAGTGAAATGTAAAATAATGTTTCGGTTAATAGTCTTTGACCCGTTAATCACAACTAAAGTGGTGATCTTTACCTGCAGGTAACCATGGCAACAACACTTCTGTTTCATCCTACCTGAACTCACAGTGGGGAAGCCTCTGAAGTCTCTGACTCTAACAACGTGCTAAACTGGACTACAAGCACTGTTATACATAAATTATATCTAAATTAATGAATATTAGATCACATTTACCAGCTGCAACATTTAAAGTGACAGACACATCTCTAATCATAGTCCAATAATATTGTATATATTTATATATTATTCTAAATGGGCCATTCTGTAAAATGAGAACTTTCATTTTGGTGCTTTGAGTTTGTTGTATATTTTGATGCTAATACTTTTCTATGCTGTGCTATTTAGACTTTAATGTCTGAAAAAATGTTCAAGGTGCTCCAGCTAACGAGCTAATGTGCTAATGCTAGCTAGCCTGCGGATAATGTTAGCACTGTAGTTTCCTCTGCTGGATGTTTGTTGCAGTGTTTAGCTGGAAAGCAAACACGGCCTGTGTTTCAAAGTACTACATGATGCAAACAAGTTGTAAAATGAACATGCTAAAATGTTGATTATGTTTTTTCATTTGCTATTTGCTAAGAAATTCTCTGTCTTTGTAGACAAAGATGAAGCATGAAATTAAAAGATAGAAAATATAAAGTTTTCCATTCATGGCGCTGAAAAGAGAGCACAGGACATGTTTCTAAGAGCAGTTCTTTATGCCGAACCATTCTGAAGCCTCACATCTGCCATTTTGGCCATCACCATCTTTGCTTTGTGGAGCCAGAAGTGACCACATTTGGACAAGAGGGTGGGGCTGCCAAGGATTGACATTGCTACACCTCTATCCTGATTGGATCTGACTGAGAACCTGAGGACGCGCCACGGTAGCAGCTTGTCAAACGCAAGGTAGCTGAGCCCTACAGCCTACCCTGCTTTATCCTCTACTTTATTCTTAATTGGACCATAATTTACTAAATGAACATCATGCTGTGGTGAAGAACACTTGAAACAATTAATAAACTAGTTAGGAAACTGTTTTGCTGAGGTAATAAATCAAGTGAGAAGTACGGTCATTTTCTCATAAGCTTATATACACTCAGGCTTCGTTTTACAGGCACTGGAGTCGCCCCCTGTTGGCCATTGGAAATCTCTGCCCAATATTAACACAGTCTATGGTTGGAACCATATAAAACCTGCAATTTAAGTTCAGCTGGAGTTAAAGAAAGTGAAAAATTACTGTTACTGCATAAACCCTCAGGGGCAGAGGACATTTTTTCACTTGCAGGAAATCCATTTTTGTGAAGCAGTAAGTTGGAGGACTCTAATTTTGCTTCCACATTTAGCTGCATGTTAGTCAAAGTGTTTGAACGCACTTCAGGCTGTGATTTATCGGCATCGGCCGCACATGAACAATATGTTCCTCTTGAAGTCACCCAAACAACTACAACAGCAGCTACAAGTTGGCAGATGAACGTTTACGTTGGCTTCCTGCTAAACAGTTCCGGTCACAGCGGCGTGCTCGGCAGCCATGATGAGTGTGAACGCGGAGGTGTTTTTACATCGTGTGGGCGTCCAACTCGAAGGCTGAGAGGTCTCAGAGGAGACGAAGCTCCTTGCTGGCTGCCGTCCATAAAGTACAGTAAGTGCTCTTCACACAATCAAACACACTGCATCTCGCTACTCTTTAATTTAGTCAGTGCACATTCAAGTGTTTCATCAGATTCATGCTGGGTTTCATTACTTCGGTCTTTCAACAGAACTCCTTTCTGCTTACGCCGTGTGGCACATTATCAGCATCAATCCCATATACTGAGTCTAAACCTTTAGATCTGTTTGGAAACATTTTGCTTGATTCAAGGCAACACTCGAAACCTCTAAACACAGCGTGAGGGCCGTGTTTACTGACTTTAAGAGGCATAAAGTTAGACAGGCAATCACAAGTCTTTTCAAAAATCAACTGCCTGGGTACAAATGTGATATTTTTCAACGCGAGCACAGAGGGTTGTGCATGGCCACGTCCGGAGGGCTGCAGCGGGTGATTAAAACTACCTTGAACATCACTGGCAATGAGCATCAGTGAGACTATAGCAGTGACATGAGGTGCTGCACAGAGCCCAAAGGACACTCAAAGCCAGTATTCAGCCCACCAAGATCATGCTCATCCTGCCAAGCAATACAGAAGTATCCAGCAGACTACAGAGCAGCTTTTCCTCAGGCTGTGAGACTCCTCAATTCATCCTCCACACATATCAAAAAAGATTCCTGTTGAGCACGAAGGGACTTCAGTACAACTTGCGTTTCCTTGTGCAACAGTGAATCGTGAACACTGGAAATGGGCTCAGTTTAACCTCAAAACCGTACGATGGTCGAATACTGTTTGACAGTTCAACTCCTTGAACTTTGATTTTATTCTTGAAGGAATTGTTTTACATTTTGTGAAATATGCGCACTCGCCTTCAATCTGTATGTTGAATGTGAGGCTACAGCCAGTTAGCTTAGCTTAGCACAAAGACTGGAGACAGGGAGAAACAGCTAGCCTGCCTCTGTCCAAAGGTAGCACCTATGAGCACCTCTTTTTTAGATTATGTTAATTAATTAACAAGTTACATCTTGTTTAAGTCTGTAGAAAACAAAGTGTAAAAATTATACTGTATATATATTTCCAGTTTTTATACTAAGCTAATTGGCGTTTGGCTGTGGCTTCATATTTAAGCATACAGACATGAGAGTGGGGTCAACATTCTCATCTATCTTAAAGCAAACTTCCCAAAACACTGAACTATTCCTATAAATTTGCATTTTAAGGAGGAATTCATGTTCCAAAACAGCCTGAAGCATTAAAAGAAGACTTACTCAAAGTCTGATTTGGCTTGACTACATTAAACGTATGCTCTGCAGGAATTGTTGGTTTCTAAACAGTTTTTGATGCAGTGTCCACCACTTTCATCGCTTCCTCTTGGATGTATGCTTATGGTCTGGCACCTGGGCTCACCTGTGTGCTGTTATTAGCTGGGCACTACACACCCACTGCACAAAGGTTGAACATCTCAGCAGATCAATATATCACCACACACTTCAAGTGGGTCAAAAGTGATGATTGGGAGGGATTAGTTTCATATTAGTCTATATATTGTTCTTAAGAAAGTGATTTTATGATGACTTTAAAATATAATAGCATAATAATAATAATAATAGCATGAAAAGGATGCTATTAAAATGATCACATTATAATGAAGAACAAGCAATGTTTTATTTGTCAGTGTTGCAGAAATCATCATTATTGACTTTAATGATCTTTACTATAAACTTTATTAACTTGACTTTGTTTTTAGCAATAGGAAGTGCATGATTACCCATAAAGTCACTTTTGGACTCATCCCAGAAGCCACTTCCTTTGTTTAAGTAGATTCAACGTATGTTTTTTCTATATTGTGGCTACGTAAACTGCATTTTGTGTTGTGTTTGGTACATTTGGCATTATGGCCGCAGTAAAAATCTTTTTATCCGGTCGTGGAGAGCTGCGAGAGGACCACGTTGGGCTGCAGGCGGAGGGCGGGTGCGCGCTACCTCGGCCTATCACGGACACATTTGAAAGACCCGTTTGAAGCCAGCAGGAGTGGGAGATGAAAGTCCTGGCACAGCACACTTTGACATCATCAAAACACAACTCCCTCACAACACTCAGCGGCTCTAATGGCTGTGTTAAAAGGTACTTTTAAATACACAGATTTACAAGTGGCCGCTGGCATGGTCCGCACGGTCTTTGTTCTGAATTGAACATGAATGAATTCTACATAATGAAACAGGAGAGCAGCCAGAGGAGGTACAGCAGAGCAAAAATAATGGTTTTACTGAGACTGAGCTAAAACGTTGAATTTGTTTGCACTAAGATACCCAGAGTGAAGCTTCATTGACAACCGATTTCATGCTTTGTATCACCAGTTTTGGGGATTTTCATGCTGGAGATATGAGAAGGAAGGAAAACAAGGAAGAAAAGTGGAAATGAGACAAAAAAAAGTGGAAAGAATTGCAGGAAAAAAGAAGGAAAGAAGAGAGAAAAGATCTCCTTGATACATCCTTGATGCATTAAGAAGTTATATAAGAAGAAACTCGTTGTGGATCTCGTGACATTTTTTTTACCAAATAATCCTTAAACTACTGGAAAGGACACACAACTAAGGTTACAACGTTTTTTTTAATACGTAGCGTCGAGGTTGTGTACTGTACAATACTGTTGCATGGTTTTGTTTCCTCATATACAGCAGAAGTACATTGTGGGAACTTTTGTAAAGGTAATGTAAAAGAAAATGTAATCATTTCCACCTCTCATGGAGGGACGACATGAGGGACGACCATCTTTTTTAATGTATTAGCATGCATGCTATACATTCTGCTAATTAGCCCTAAACCCAAAGCACAGCTGAGGTTGTTGGGAATGCAGTTAGTTTTGCAGGTATGTGGTCATGAACAACATGTTTATGATGATTTGTTCTACAACCTCTAAAGGATCAGACTGGATGGAGACATAGCATATATCAGGGATCACCAACATGGTGCCTGCGGGCACCGGGTCGCCCCTAAGGACCACATGAGTCGCCTGCCGGCCTCTTCTAAAAAAAGATCAAATAGCGCCACTTACCAATTAATTTTCTTAGTTGCAATTCTTGTTTAAATCGCACTTCCATGTAAAACTGGAAATGGCAATATATTAAAAAAAAAACTTTTAAAAATGTTTGATATAAATGAACTCTGACCTAGTATAGTTCAAAGGTCAGTATTGTGCGCATGAGCAAAACGTAGCGTTTGATTGCGATCATACAAAAATGATGGAAACAAGTGACCAGCTGGACCGTGATCTGGCGAGCAGCAGGTGGTTTAGCATCCAGTGTGACGAGTCAGATTTATTTAAAAATTTGAAAGCTGATTTTTGTAATTCGTGATTTGTTAAAAAATGTTAGTGGCTAGTGAAAACGGGACATTGGGATTTTCTGTTGTAGAAATGATCATTTGAAAAAGTTCAATTTGAAAAACACTTGCACTTGAAGAAAATATAGAAATAAAGTGTTGCATATTGCTATTTACCTGTTTCCTATCTTGTTAAATCATTGTTGATATTTATCGAGAGAAATCATCAACATGATCAGTGTCTTCACATAGATAAATATTGTTAATTATTAATAATAATATGTAGTTAAAGGTAAATTGAGCAAATTGGCTATTTCAGAAGTGTGTATCAAACTGGTAGCCCTTCGCATTAATCACTAGTCAGGAAGTAGCTCTGGGTTTCAAAAAGGTTGGTTGACCCCTGGCATATATCCTCAGGGGAACGTGAGTGTTGCCAACAAAATTTGAGATATTTCGCTGGGTATATGCACATTCTGACTTGACGGTGGCGCTAGAGGAAGAGTCAGAGGGATTCATCCTCTGAGGACCATGAAATACATCCACTGGCTATCGAGATATTTCAGCCTGGACCAAAGCGGTGGACCGACTGAAACTGCCGTCAGACACAAGCTGATATATTTAATATATATATGAACTTGTGATTCAGAACACATCTCTGTTGGTGTGTAAGTGCGGCGTCAGTGAATCTTGTTGTACAAATCTGTGGGGATGTTTTACTGATTGCGGCGCTGCAGCAGCAAATGTTAAAAGCTTCCACCTTTGTGAGAATTATCTGTAAAATGTGTGTGCGCGAGCTGTCTTTAAGAGGAGCGACGAGTCCTTCTTCCTCTGAAAAACAGCTTGTGACATTTGAGAGATAATTGACACTGCACTTTCCCCCCCTCGCAGCCTCGCTCCCCGGAGCCCCTTCATTTTCCCAGGAGTGACCCCGCCTGCTCCGATGAAGTGCTCTTCACAAGGTTGTCATCGGAAAGGTCACATCCAGAGAGCGAACGAGGCACGAAAGAAGTAAGATGGAGATCCCACCATCCATCTCGCTGTCTGGATCAAGACACCAATCTGACCTTTAACAGTATATCAGCCTCAACAAGCTGTCAGAGTGTATGTGGGAGCGCTGCGCATGTCGCCTGTTGGTCTGAGTGTGTGTATACAAGCCCGAAACGCCGAGACAGAAAGACTTTTAACTACTAAGACTCACAATATTCACATGCAACTACTCAGTTCCTCTTCTTATGTGCACGGCCTGCTCAGAAGTGTTTTCTTTGTCTCGTGGGTTAAATTTGAAGACATCGAGGCAACATGTGGGGATTTATTGTTCATTTAATCCCTTAAATGTCAGAAAACAGTGAAAAAGTCCATCAAAATTTCCTAAAACCGAATGTGATGTCTTCAAATTTCTTTTTTTGTCTGACCAACAGTCCTAAACACCAAAATACTCAACAAAGACGAGAAGAGCAACAATTCATCACAACTGAGAGGCTGCGGCAAGAAAATATTTGGTTTTCTTGATAAATGACTTGGAGGCGATTACTGAAATTTCTGTTGGCTAATCAATTAATCGACTAATTGTTTCAGCACTTAACAGAGTCGACATTTGAGCCTGTTTGTGCGTTCGTGGATGAGTTTTTGCTCTGAACGCATTGAAAGAAAACCTTTAATCAATACAATGTTAAAAGTACAGAAGTCATCTCTGGAAGTCTTTTGTTTTGTGTGAAATCTTTGTAGCAGCTAGAACTGTAATATTGTTTCATAATAAAGATGAAAAAAAAGAAAAGAAAACTTAAAAACTCCAACATCTTAAAATATTTCACCTGTTAAATCTGGGAACCAATCAGAAGCAACTGAGTTTTATGCAAACGGTGTTAAAATAAAACCGAAATTGTTATTATTATTATTATTATTATTATTTTGTTAGTATACAGTTTGTATTATTTATTTTGTCAGTCTTGATTTTTGGAGGTGTGGGGGGGGGGCATGTTTGTTTATAAATGAAAAACTATAAATAAAGTATTTAAAAAAAAAAAATCCAACCAAAACCTCACTTTAGGTGTGAAAACTGTTTTTAGCTGTTGACTAAAATTACAAAAAATTACTTAAGAGTTTGGTTTAAGTCCATTAAAGGCCAATAAGCAAATACTGGGTGTGACATGTTTCCCCTCAGGCAAAAATAAAAGCTTATAAAGAATTTAAAGATTACCTGGTCAGAATAAAGCGTTAAAGGTGAAACCTTTGCTGTGTTCATGTCACACTGGATTTTGCTGTAAATTTGAACTCCTGCATACAAAACTTTCACATCAGCCTCTGAGTGTGACAGCATTTAGTTAAATCATCAAGTGTCCTTGTTTGATTCGTCAATAAAATATTTTGGTTCCTCCTCCTTCCTGAAAATGCTTCCTGTTCTTTGGCTGCGACGTGAACTCGTGCAGCAGTCAGAGCAGCAGACGTTGCCTTTACTTCCTTTGAAAAACTACGACGCACGAAACATAAATCAGAGACTAAAATAAGAACAGAGTTTGGATTTGTGATGCAGCCTCCAGCTCAGAGGAGACACACCTGAAAGTCCTTCAATGAAAAGGTAGAGAGAAGCTTCGGGGCTGCAAACACACACGACAGCTGTATTTTTAGAGGGGAAATATTCTCTGTTTGCTGCTTTTTATCAGTTTTGTAAGTCGATTTATTTGGTGGATGTTTTTATCCTCACAGTGTATTAGTGCAGTGGTTCCAGTGGTTGAATTAACCCCTTAGCGCTGACTGTCGCAAATTCGCATCATACGGCTTTAATCCACATTGCAGCCTAATCGTGCATGCATTCCTCTAATGCTGGTTTGTGCATATTCAGCACACACCTGGGAACCTTTTGCAAGCACCGGTTTCTCGTCGGACCGGTCAAAGTGAAAGAACCCCTGTTCTAATTGTTGTTACAGTGTAATGGTTGTAAGCCGATTTTGTGGCTGTTTTGATGAAATAAATGAATTTTGAATACACAAAAAAGATGTTTTTACTGCATTTAAGCATTGAAAAAAGTGGACATATACTGTTTGTTTGAACCCTGTTCTAGTTGATGAACCTAGCTAAATCTATATCTATTGTATGTGCTACAGAAAAATTAACAAACTCCTCTTAATTTAGGATCAATTTGAAAGCAAAAACACAAAGAATTATTTTTTTTTATATAATTCTAAATAAATTCAGGCGTCAAGGGGTTAAACCAAGTACATTTACTCAAGGACTGCATTTAAGTACAAATCTGAGCTACTTCTACTCCACAACATTCACCTGACAGCTTTAGTTACTTACTTTAGTTACTTATAAACAAAACATACAAAAAAACGTACAAAATATAATGTTTTGTTATAAATTAAACTGCCCAGCAGCAGTGAGTAATAATAACGTAATGACATAAAACTTTCATGTTTGCTTCATTTGATTGTGAAACAGTGGACAGTTTTACTTCTTAAGGCCTCTAAAAACTACTGAATGAAAGGATCCATGAAGGCAACGTCACCCTTCAGACATGCGTGAGCTGTGAACACAAGAACACGAGCCGAACAGCGAGGCAGCTACTGCCTCGTGGTGGTCAAACCTGAGTGTGCTTAGCCAAAACGCATATGAAATAGCTGACAATATTCCTCTGTCTTGTCATTAACCTTTATTGCACACTGCAGGGAGTTATATTACCACGGATAGGCCCAGTCTGTGGTGGCCAGCGCTGTCCTCCACGCTGCAACGTGCCGAGAGAAGCTAACAAGCTCGACAGGCTAGTTAGAAAAGCCAAATAAATTACATACTCTGTAAATAAAGCTGGTTAAAAACAGCAGCCGAGAGTTTCCAGCAGAACAGTGGACAAGTCAACTGAGTTATGTTGAACAGCGGATGTGATCACAAAGTCTCATGACAGATTCCGACCCTTTGATTGGATTAAGTTTAAACCAGCTGTTTCAAATTAAAGCGCGTTCACATGTGACTTTTTATCTAATTGCGATCTTCAGTTTAAATCGAGCTCATTTTACGGTTCTCAGCGGATCAAATGTCGACCGACATCGCGACACTTTTGGTTCTCGTGCTTCACAAAGCGAAGTGGAAGCTCGATGTCCTTTTCATTCATTCATTTCATTCATCGGCAAACAGGCGTCACAGCTGGTTCCAGATGTGTCGCAGCATTAAAACCAGCTGCTGCTTCACTCGAGCACTGGAGGTAGTAACTAAGACTGTTCACACGTCTTTAAAATGTTGTAGTTTTAACTTTATTTTATAACTATTACTCAGTGGGCGTCCATCTAATGTTATTTCTTATCTTTATTTTTACCATTATTATTAAGTGGTTTTTATTTTTACATTCATTTGCTATCCCTGTTTTTATGTTCGTTCTGTCTTTTTCATGTGAAGCACTTTGTGTATGAAAGGTGTAAACAAATAAAGTTCATCATTATTATTATTATTATTTCCTCAATTACTGTACTAAAGTACAGTTTTGAGGTAATTGTAATTTACTTGACTATTTCAATGTTATGCTTTATTATACTTTAACTCCACCACAGTTCAGAGGGAAATGTTGTAGTTTTCAATTCACTACATTTATTTTACAGATGAAGTTACTTTCCAGATTCAGATTAGTACAAAATATAATCTACTAATAAATTAAGATGAATTATTATAAGATGCTGTAAGATACCCTGCAGTATATAAAGTGGTTGAAATTAGCTCCACCTTTCCCAGCTGCAACATTAACATGATGAACACATAATATTAATATAAAAACATAATAGGCTTTATTTTAAATGCAAGACTTTTACTTGTAACAGAGTATTTTTACTCTGAAGTACTGATCAACCAGTCAGAGTGAGCCTAATCTCCCAGAGCAAAGCACAGGGACGACAAATTAAAGAACGTTTTAAGAATTTTCAAAAGGTTTATTACTTATGCAATAATTTAGGCTTCCAGTATTTTAAAAAATATCATGTCTGTGACAAGCGACACACATCTAAAATATCCTGCTCATTTTTACGTCTGTACTCTGTAACAAAATGGACCGCCTTTGAATTCCTGCGAACATATTGCTCCAATATCTCAAGTAAAACAGAACACCACTACATTCCCTTTAACACCTACTGTATGAAGACGATGCTCACACATCATAATATATTAAAGAATGCATCGTAATAACATCGAATAAAGTGATGAAGGCTTTCTTAATCAAACACTGTTCTTTAAAACATCGCAGCTATTACAAAGTGAAAAGTGAGACCAAGATCACCAAACTACAGCAGTCAGCACTTAACATACAGTGATGTCATTTACATCAAGAGTTAATGTAAAAACTGTGCACACAATACAGTAGCTACCATTAGTAGTAGTAGTAGTAGTAGTAGTATGGCACACATGAGCTAAATACTTAAGACAGCATTTAGAAACATCTGTCCGGACCAGATGTGTTGTTGGGGGCGTCTGGACAACGAGGGCTTGGAGCCAGAGAGAGAAACTTCAATCCACCTAATTAAAAATCTAGATTCATATCAAAATCACTTCAATCATCTTCATCATCTTAATGTGTCACAACAAGCTCCTTCATCAGCGCAGGTGAGTACACGAACAGGAAAAAACATCTGGAAATGTATTTAAGGGGACTCCGGCTCCAAGCCCGGGAGCTGGGGTTCGGGAACCTGTTTTTTTACCTCCCTCCTCCGGCTCTGTAATCTCTCTATCAATGCAAACTGCTCTTCTATCTGACTCTTTTTCATTCATCCGAGTCTGGACACACTCACAGTAACAGTGGATTACGCAGGAGGAGAGTTTCTTCAGTTGGAGTCCTGCATCTCCGCACCTGAAGCCTCTTCATCCACACCGACACTCGACTGTCCCTCATCTGGTAAAAAACACGCAGGATTACTGGATTACTCCCACATAGATCACATTAGATCAAATTACCACTAAAGTGAAGGAGTGACCGGGAGTCTGAAGCCAAGACCAGATCTTGAATCAGACTTGTATTATGATGCTCTGCACCTTCATCAACACAAAACCGTAGCAGTCAAGCTAGCAGCATGCTATTATGCTTGCGATGACAATGCTAACATGCTAACATGCTGTCACAGGTGTAAAAATGGGATGATGAACATGTTAACATGTTAGCATTTGCTAATTAGCATTAAAACAAAATACGGCTAAGGCAGATGGGAATGTCATTAGTGTCAAAGCACTGAACGAATCACAAGTTTGACCTGTAGATGGCGCTAGATGAAAGGTCAGAGGACCACCGAAGTTATTACAGTTCATCCTGAGGGGAGCGTTGAAACAAGTTTCACAGTAATACCTTCAATGGTAGTTGATAAATGGCATTAATACCACAAACGTCAACCTCTAGGTGGCGATAGAGGAAGTCAGGTATCACAGAAGTCATCAGGAGTCATTGTCTGAGCTTCACGAATGCCTGGACAACATTTCAACGGAGCCGACAGACAGACTGTCATCCCTAAAGCCACCAGCAGGGCTGAAAAGTCATATCGGCTGGAATTTCTGTTATGTCAGGTTTTTATCTCACGATCTGTTGGTATCAGCATCGTCCTCAAAACCTCCAGCATCAGCTCTACTTTGACCCCTGTGTGTTTTAAACGCTTTAAATAAGCAACAAGTGGTTTTTATATTCTTGGTTTTCACACTTTGGCCTTTTTTCTGATTTCAGGCACCATCAACAAGCAGGAGCCTGTTTCACAAAAGCCATTTACAACGATGGCAACAACACACGGATCACAACTGACTGTCACTTTCTAAATCTTACTCATGTGTTCTGATTAGCTTAACGTGTCGCGGTGAAAAACTAAAGAGTGGATGTCTGAACTCCACTGGAATAATATTCTCTAACAGCTCGATTGGCCACAAACCCCAGTTTTTATTGCAAATGTGGTGAATACTGCTGTTCAGTTGCATTTCACAACCTAAAGTGGTGCTTAGAGGCAGCAGGAAAGCTAATGAAGTCAATGCAGAGAGCCGACCGGAGGCAGACGGGTGCAGATCCACACTGTTCCAGGTGAAAATGTCTCCCCTCTAATGATTCATCCAAAGAGGAAAATTGCATTTATTTGAATTTGTGTGACTCCAGCTGTTTGGGAGCAAATGATCGGACTGACACTGCGGTTCTTTGCTCGGCTCGGCGATGCACATCAAACTGTTACACCTCAGTTTCCTCCTCACGCTCAGTTCAGCCGGTCAGGTGAGGCTGACTGCAACACGCTTCATTAGCATAACAAAATAATAGGAAATAGGAAGTCATCACAGGAAATAACCTTTTATGGGCATAAAGAGACAGATGTTCATTTCTGAGGTCCGGCAGCTCCTCTTGTTTGTATGTTGTTTTTGACTGTTTCTATGACTGTTGTGTGATCAACTGGTAGGAGCAGCCAGTGCTGGAAAGTAACTGAATACATTTACTCAAGTACTGTACTTAAGTATAATTTCAAGCTACCTGTCCTTTATAAGTATTTCAATATTATGCAACCCCTTACTATTACTGGGAAGCATGTATTTCATTCAACAGCTTTAGTTACTAGTATATTGACATATTACACTTTAACATAAAAACAGTTTTACATAAAGACATATAAACTTCTGAAATAAAACACATTATTAAGTATTCAAGCAGTGATTCCAAACCTTTTGTCTTATGGCTCCCTTCAACACTCAGTGTCTAGTTGGAGTTATTAGCAGTTTTAAAGAGACGTTTCATCTCTAAACTTCTCGTATGCTTGAATTTAAATAACTGTTCAAGGAACAAACAGGTAAATTTATCTCATATTTCACATTTCATTAATCCTCTCATGACCCCTCAGATTTATTTTGTGACCCTTTGGAGGGGCCCGACCCCCAGGCTGGGAACCACTGGACTAGACGAGGTGTATTTGAAGTAGTTTAAAGTAGCTCCACCTCGAGCAGCTGCAACAGTAAACTGCTGCTGTAACATTGAAGCATTTTAAAACATCTACAGATGTAATATTGATATATCAGCCACAGAGGTCACTTGTGGAGAACCTGCCGCTCGTCCTCACCTGCAGCTTCCTCCTCTGCACTCTGCCTCTCAGTCTGGGCGTCCGGAGAGCTCGGCTCGTCCGGCGGCCAGCGGAGCTCGCCGCTCTCCACCTCGGCTGCGTCCATCGGCTCAACCACGATGGACGGGAGCCTCTTGGACAGCTTCGGATACCTTTCATGGGCGTCTGGGAAGATCTGTTTGAAGCTGATGTAAGGTGAACTGAAGGCTTCTCATATTTGAGGGGATAAAAGCATCATTACTCACAACGCACGTGAACGGACAACAATGCGGTAAATCGGATTAGGAAAACTGTGCATACGAGACGAAGGATCAGCAGCTGGACTTATGAAGACGACTCCACCGATCTGTTACTTTGATCTCTAACTGCAAATGTGCAGAAGATTGTGATGCTATCTTTTCTATTTTCTAATTAAATTATATCTGACATTAGATGCAAATGCATAAAACTGGGACTCATACATGAACTGCAGGTATGACGTACTTCTGGGTTGCAATGCAAATTTCATTGACATGTCATGCTCAATGACAATAAAGAATCTTGAATCTTGAATGAGTTTAACAGAGTTTAACATGTAAAAATCAAAAGGAGAGAAAATGATCTCATGTCGCAACCTTCATGAAAAAGGCTCCTCATCCTTAATTAGATCAAAGATTCAAAGATAAAATAAAAGTGTACTGTATCCACTTAATAAAGTGAAAGTAATACGACACATGAGAGAAGAAAAGTCCATTAATTCAGTCAACATAGTTCGTATTCACACCGTGACAATAATTATGACCTCATTCGTTGTGAGCATCTACTGAAACATGCACAAAGAAAGTTTATATACTGTAACTCTGTTTCCCCCACACTTCCCACACACTCTGTTTAACTAAATGAGTTCAAGAAGATTATTCTACCATTTTAAGGACATTCATCTGTGGAGGTCCAACGAAATGCTCAACAAACGACATTTTTAATTGGCTCTGTGATTCTGACATAATGTGGCAGATATACAGATCTAGAATTCGTCATTTTTGAGTTTTGTTAATACTGTGTCTGAATTCTTGTATTTCACAGCTAATATAATGCATATTGTATTTGGTAACAGATATAAAGATGTTTAATATGAACATCACAGTAACATGAGAACATTTGACTGTATTCATACTGATGTCATGAGCCTTTTCTTGTTGTAAAGGAGTGTGAGTATCGGGACAGACCTTTTACCTTTTATCATATGTTACCAAAATATGGAAAGTGTGTTTATTCTTAAAGGAAATTTTTACTTTGAGGTCTACAATGCCAAACTGTTTTTAGCCATCGAAGTTTCCTATAACCATTGTTTTATTTAAACGACGATATTTGAGTATAAACGAACAGGTTGAACTTCAGCCGCGTTAAAGGTAGCATCAGCAGGATTTCTAGAGGTTTGTAAGCACGGCGTTGAAACACGCCCCCCTCCTCTCTGGCTCAATAAGGGATGTGTGCTTACAACATGGCACCAGGGTCCGGCCGAAGCATTTCTAGCAAGGAGTCGTAGCTGTGAGCAAGGATGAGACAGAAGGTTTACCTTAGCGAGGGGGCGTGGTTTGAAAAGCAGTCTCTATTAAGATAAACTGGAATTAAGAATAGTATTTTATGTAATAAGCATATCTCTTGAATCAATAATAGATAAATAATGTGGAACAATAGCTCAGTTTTCATCAGTCTCCATGATTTGTCGGCTTATATAAGTCGCTGCGTTACTCTACCATAAAATATTTCTCCCATCAATTACACCACCAACAGCAGGAGGCAACCACGTCCATGAATCTTCTGTGAGTCTGCAGGGTGGAGACATCTAGTGGAACAGAGATGAACTGCGCCACAGCACGAGGCCGCGAAGGCGCTGTGACTCTTTGTGCGATCACTCTGCTGACGAAGGTTGCGACAGACTCGAGTCGTCACCGCTGCATTTTCCCAGCTGCCAAATATCTGCAGCGTTACGGCGTTGGGTGGGAGATGTGAGCGCATCTCGAAGGACGTCGACCACAAACGTTATCCCTGCACCAGCTAGTCTGCAGCGTCTTATCAAGTCACTGTCATTCAGCGTTTGGAGAATATTTCTCCTTCCTCTTCCTCTTTCCACCATTTTCTCCTCTGCTTTAGAAACCCTTAAGCCTCCTCCCTACTCCGAGCAGTTTGTCACCTGAGGAGCTCTTCAGGGTTTTTACCTTTAGCAGGATCTAGTCTCACCTGTGAGGGGAAATTCTTAGAAAACCTCATCATTCTAAAAACTGTCTTAGAAGTTCATCACCAGGGGCAACTCTTTGCACAGGTAAGCCTTATGAATACAGGTAGCTACGTTCCTGTGCTCCTCACACCCTGTTATTGGCTGAGGGCTACACACCCATTGCCCAAAGGTTGATGGCCAGAAAATCACAAAAACAGCCAAGTGAGAAGACACAGGCAGAGGTCAGGGTGTCCAGATACCGACCCTGCCACACACTTCTAACGGGCCATAAGTGATGATTGCGAAAGGTTACTCTTGTGTGAGTCTATACGTCGCTTTTTTAGGAAAATCCGACTCGCATCAGTCACTAAAGAAGGTTTCTCTCAGTAGATATCAGGAACACAGAGAAATTTATCAAACTACACCTCTGCCTGGCACTATAAAATAAAGCATGACTGATCACTCTTTACACGTCGCTTAATGACGATACGCTATGTTTAGAAAATAAATCGCACAGCAGTCGAGGATAACTCACTCGTCCTTTTAGCTCTGCAGGATAAGACACGTAACATTTACTCGCAGCAGGGCCGAGTCCGACTAATGCCCTTCGTCGCATCAACCCACATTTTACTCTTGCTCATCACTCCTGTGACTCACCACTGGATGCTTTCTACTCGGATAAAACAGGAACGGTTTGAAATAATCCAAACGCACATATTCACACACACCTGAAAGGATACTGCACCCTGATCTGCTGCCGCTCCGCCCCCGCTGAAGTCCTCCGTGCCTGGCTCCAGAGAGTTCATCACCTCAGTCATCCTGGAGGAAAACACATGCTGATGATCACCAATCAATTCACTGTCTGTACAGAAACTCTGGCTCTAAGGTGGCTGATGTGAAACACTGAACGCTCAGATGACTGCAGGGTAGCGTTCCTCAACACCTTCTAATACTGACCAACATCAAGAGCAAACTACCACAAACTACATTTATTAGATATGTCCTGATTTAAACATCATACATCACATTTTAAACATTGATGACATGAAGCTCATCGTTTTGGTATCAGTTACCAATTACTCAGGTATCATTTTGGCATTGTCGATCCAAAAAGAAAACACTCAGCAGCCCTGATGTTTTTCATAAAGGTTCCCACACAAACTTGTTTATGTTCACACATATGGCCACATTCTTTACGCAGTGTGTAGGTAAATGTGTCCTGGACTACAAAGGACAGCTGACGTCCTCTGGGTAACTGGGGGAACAAACTTAATGGTACCATGTTAAAGTGTGAAACAACAATAATGACCAGTTAGTGCCAAATGTGCCAAACACACCTTCAAACCTGCATGTGGTGGACACGTGAGAAATGCTACAATAGACTTTAGCTAAATAGAATACTGAAAAAATTATTGCCCTGGTGTGGCTCAGGAAATATCTGATTAAAGAATAAGAACAGTAATTTTTAATACTTGACGCAAAAAATTATTGAGGTTTGATATGCACCTTTAATTCTTCCCACAGCTGTCAACCCACCAACCACGCACTAGTATGCATTGAGTTTCTTTAAAGTTAAGCAAACTTTGGAACTTCAACCTGGAAAAACCTTTTTTGGCCACTAGAGGGCAGCAGAAACAACATCATCTTTTAAGTTTCTACGATGAATTCATTAGCAAACAGCAACATCTTTGCACATCGAGCAGTTACAGAGCAACATCATCATCTGTTTGGAGGTATGCGACCTCGAGGGTGAGAAAAAAGAAGTGCCAAAACTGCAGTTCCTCAAATGGCCACTTGAGGCTCCAGAAGCGAGCCAATAGATCCCCATAATAAAATGTTCACATTTACAGCAGAAAAACATGTTTACAGTCTGGTACAAAAAACTATTTTGGTCTCAATAGCTAATTTGCACGTTCATGACAACTGTGCAGGGGTAAATTTTTATATAATTGACTCGCTTAAATTATATCAAGGCTTAAAGTTTTGTACAATTATGGGCGTGTCCACGTTGAGTGACAGCTGGTTGCTACATCTCAGCAACCAGGCTTCATCAGCCAACTCAGCTCCACCCACGCTCCACCTGTTTGCCCATTTTTGGAGTGAGGTGGAGTCAGGCACTGCTAAGATGGTGACAGGCGGAGTCACTCAGCTTCACAATGGCTGTTGAGAAACCTGTGAGTGACGTCCAGGACACTACGTCCATCTTTTATAGACTCTATGGTTATGGCCAGTGTCTCAGCAGAGGATGTCATGGCATCCTCCACCTCATCAACAGCTGGTTGTGCATTATGACTTACCTAAAATAATACTGAGAGCAGAATCATCGCCTCTTTAAAGCCCAGCCGGCAGTACCAGTCTTCTGCTCACTGGTGAAAGCCAGTCTTTACATGTGACAAGTTATCAGAAACACCACTTTCCATACAATCACACCGGCAGTTGCTGTTGCCATGGGGACGAGCGATTGAGATTGTATGCCTCTGATTGTCTGAGTAGTGCACTTTGCCTGAGCGCACGAGGCCGAGGGCTGATTTGGGGGTATTCATGTGTGCCGTTACGCAGCAATTACCGCCGCCAGGACGGGGCCGTGTTGTTGTGAGACTTCTCTGTGAAACCTGGAATCGCTTCTGTCCTTCATCATCATCGAGCGCTGAGACAACACGGCCTTTATTCTTCATCAGAGGCTCGTATTGTTCCTCCAGAGGGAGTCAGTGCGGTCACTCCGGCCGATCTCATGTTCTGGTACTTAAAAAAAAAAAAAAGGCTCTGTTGCTCTGAAGGTAGAAACTGAAGAGGCTTGTGGAGCTCTGCACATGATTCCAGTCTGATCATGTTTCTGCATTCATTCTGCGGTGAGATGAAGCGTTGCAGACACAAGAATTTAAATGCTGATGCCTGGCGTGACGCTTCACTCATGCTTTGATTTTTTCTCTCCAGATGAATAAAAAGCTCTTATTTGAGCCATCAGGTCTGAACAAGGTTACCCATGTGTTACTGTCGGCCTGTTTACTCTGCGGGAAGCTGCTTCACTTCTGCCTCGGCAGAGAAAAATTAAATGTTACGACGCTCTGCATTTTCAACTGGGGGTTCACACTGTGGCATCGTGCATTGTAAGATATGTATGTAAAATATCTGTTCAGCGAGTTGAACTGAACAGGGGGTAAAACTCTGAATAAAAAGCTCTGGAGCCATTTTGGTGGTAAAGCAAATGCTTCAGTGATGGTTGCTGACTTTCTAGATGTTGCTTGACTAAGAAAGTGAATCAGTTTTTTTCAACACGACAACTGAAGTCGATCTTGAACTCAGAAACACGGATTTCTGAGCTGTGAACTACAAATATTAAAGGCGACCAGTGAAGTCTTCATCTAAACGAACAAAAGTTGCACAGAACATCTGCAACGTTCATTTTTAAATATGTTTAATCAGACGTTATTTGCTGGCCTTTATTGGCACATTGCAAGTAGCGTGAAACCAACAACAGTGACCACTGACAAAACAGGGTAACTAGTAAAAACATTGCTCCACAGCGCTACTAGTGGTCAAAACGTCCACAGGGTACCTTTAAGCATCAACTGGAGCTACAGCTAAGAAGTGTTACTTAATCATTACTGTTTAATGCATTGCCTTATAGAAAATGTCAAAACTGATGGCAGAAACCAATCACAAGTAATAAGAACCCAGTGCTGGAAGAAGTTTTCAGATGTTTTACTCAACTAAAAGTAAAAAAATACCACAACGTAAAAATATTACAAATAAAGCAAACTGTTCATAAAGTATTTTTATCGACAGTACTGTGTAAGCAACTACTTTATATACTGTTGGGTAGTGTAATCATGAACTGATCATATGTTTTGTGTGTTAAATCTTAATGTACAAAGTAAGTAGTGACTACAGCTGAAAGATTAAACGTTAAAAATACAATATTTCCCTCTGAAATGTAGTTGAGTAGAAGCATAAAGTAGCATAAAATCAAAATACTCGAGTAGTACAAGGACCTCAAAATTGTACTCAGGGAAAGCACTTTACATTCCACCACTGACAGAATGTCTTAAAAATTGCACATTTTTTTTATATTCGCAGTCAAAAAGCTAAACTTTCTTCAATTTATAATGATTTGAAAAAGAGAAAAGCAGCATCTTGACATTTTTACAAGCTGCCAACAGCAAATGTTTTGAATTACGTCTGCGCTGATCATCATCATCTGTTGTCTATACCTTTTCCAAAACTTCAAGTGCAACAGCAGGAAGAAATAAAACTCTAAACCAACTACAGCTGAAACAACAGGTCAGTTAAATCAGCAGCTAATTGGATAATATTGAATCATTTTGGACTGTTGGATCATTTTTGGACTGTTGGTCGAATTACACAAAACATCTGAGGACATTGTGTTGGGTTTCAGGAAATTTTAACAGACACTTCCTGATTTTATCGTCTGATAAATATGTAATTGGCAGATTAATTGATTATGAAAATCTTGAAACTGTACAAGCCAAAGCCCACAGGAGCACCTTGATGTACTGCAGCATCACGCAGCTGCAGACTTGAGTTTGAAGCCAGATGCTTGCACCTACGATTCCTTTTTTTTTCCTTTTTTAATTGATTTCCACTTGAAACGCACCCAAATCTCAAAGAAATGATTCTGCTTGTAGCCACTGTCTCATCTCCCATCCTTACTGTTTGCTTTTCGGATGAAAGATGTGCATCTGGTGTGACCTCACGGATTAAAATTCCTCCTCTCCTCTGTCCATCATAAGATTCATCATGGTGGAGATGGTCCAGTTAAAGGGGCAGCGGTTCCCAAAACTGGGCTCCTCCGAAAATGTTCAACAATCGATTCAATTCCACTATTTAATTTTTGCAGATATAGGATATTGATGGGATGTTGCTCGATTGGCCGCTCTGTTCTTATCACCCCAGCTGAACTCCAAACATTTTTTTTTTTTCCCATTTCTGCTACTAAACCAGAGCCAGCAGCAACACCACCTCCTCAAATGCAGGTTCCTCAGATAAATCCAGTAAGTTTTTACAGCCCAAGGACATGAATAAAAAATTCAATCCATGGCCAAATATGGAGATATTCTTCTTTACTTACCACACAGCCTCCTGAAACGCTCCCCTGCTCTGTTTTCCGTGCAGTTTTATTAGATTTCTCGTGTTTTTTGCCCTAATTCACATTTTCTGCTCTGTTTTTTTTTTTAACTCAAATGCACTAAGTTGATGTTTTAATGGCACAGGAACTTAATTGTATGCATTTGAGACATTGACAACATCATATGAAATGTAATAAATGTCTCCACTGGAGCTTTACCTGCATGGCACACAACAGGTAGCCAGTTTTCTGCAGGTAGCAGATACTATTAATAGATTTAAATACTGGTGTATGAAACACAGCTTCTGCTACACCTACACTAAAACACACCACGCAGGCTGATCAGCTCTCTGCCCACAATCCCACACACTGAGCATCAGCAGTGCACAAAGCCCACAGGGTGAAGCAGGTTTCATGAATTCTCCTAAACAAGGTGCAGCTGAAATTATTAAACTGATGAGTTACTTTTGTAAAAGCGAATAAAAGCTGCTTCTTTTTCAGTGTTTCACGATGAAGAAACGTTTGTCTGATTGTTTCCAGAGTGGTTTAAAAGGCGGATAAAAGCTCCGTACCTGTCTGCGGGCTGATCCAGTGTCTCAGAGCAGGAAGGTCTCCGTCCTCCGCTGCTTCATCACACTGATGCTGTTCCTGCTGATGCTGATGAGGATGATGATGGTGGTGATGATGGAGATGATGATGCGGGCTGTTGTGGGCGACAGGCGGCGGGGCGAGCGAGGCTCCCGGTGAAGTTGCCGCTCGCAGTAAAGTGTTCGGAGCATGCGCAGTGGAGTGGGACCGGCGCTGCGTTAAAGGACTGTCGAAAGCGTCGGGATTATGAACTCCCCATCGTAGTGGGAACGAGGTGCTGTGGTTGGAATTAATGGCAAAAAGTATGTGGCTTTCCCAGCATACATACGGTTATGTACTTGGTGGTTTGTGCAAGGGCCCATAAGTTCCAGTTAAGGAGTGTTTTAATGCTACAGCATTCAATGACACTTTAAGCCACAATTTGTGCCTCTCATGTTTTGCCTTTAGATTCCAGCCATAGAGCTAAACATCTGTTTGCTGTTGGATCGCCTATGCTTGATTGGGGAATTTTCGAGGAGTATTTGAAGGCAGCACCTACTCAGCGTTGAACCGAGCCGTTAATGATTTTAAATTTGCTAATATTGTTAGCAGTTAGCTGAATTTATCAGGTAACGTTTTATACTTTATACTGTTACGCTACAACTGAACACACGAAGATGTCGTCTCTTTTATAGGCCTATTGTTATGTTATAACATTTAAGTGAATTAGTAAAAGGTTATATTATGCTAAATATCAACCAGCAACAAAGCCTAAGGAAACAATGCTTCTTTTTTGACAACAAGCTAGCACAGATGGGTTCCCTGTGTGATACACAGATAACATTAGCTTTAATTAGCTTCTTGTAACCCTTTATTATATCCCAGGAACACAGTGATGGTAAGTAAGAATATCTTTGTGTGCTGTCTCCCTCTAGTGTGCAAATACATGTGCATTAATGCTTCATATGACCATGCTGTGTAGTCACGAGATGATAAACTTACATTGAGTAATGTATTTCTGAAAATGTCTTATTTCCTAAAGTAATGCATCTTTTCACCATTTCTGAATAGCAGTTTTCCAGTCCTCATTCAGCCCACTTTGACCAAATCTGATAGTGCTAAAGTGTGTTAATTTTATATATGGTGGAACTAAAATTTCATAGAATCTGACCTATTTCAGTAAATCAAGTGAAACAGAATAAACAGGAAAAGGGCCACAAGCGAAATGGGTTTGAAAGCCACTGACCTGGATTACAGAACATAACTCACCATACACATGATAATATGTATTTATTGTGTGTAGCTTTGCACACTGGGTTGTATTTCAAACAAGAGCAGTAATCAAATAAAACTCCAGAGAACAGCTATTTACACAGCCATTTAATATCCCCACTTAGCACAGTTATACTGAAAGAGAGCATACCGTTGATATATTTCTATTGTAGCAAATTAGGCTCTAAGCAAAATATTGATAAAAAATATAGTTGCAGCAGTGCACTTGCTGTGTTTGATCATAAGCGTTTTCATTTCAGCTTTGCATTGCTATTGTTTCTTTACATTTTAGCTACAGCAACAGGTACATCTTGGTGATACATGTCTACATTGATTTTTCGGTCATATACTGCATTATTGTATTGTCTGTGTGGTCTACTTTCAGTTTTACAGTGAAATTATTGTAAACATATTTTGGAATGTCAGTAACTGATCAATTATTTCAACAGTCTTGTTCAGATGAGTTTTTAAATCAAATGCTGATTATTATGCAACAAATAAGAGTACAAGTTTGATCAGTCTTGTACATTAAAAACTATCAAAAGACAACACTATAAGTTTTGATAATCAAAGTACATCGCTTACTTCAGTTCTATACCATAATAAGCAAAGATATTTGGTGAAGCCCTGTCATAATTTGCAGTCAGGGCACTCAGTTACACAGCTTATTAACAATTTAATCACATTTTCAGGGTGAAATACATTAATCTATCTCTTTACAGGTCAGCAATATGCAACCAGAGATTAATGTTAACACCTGAACACTGACAAAATCTTCCCTGTGATTGGTAAGTTAAACTTGCCAACAATCTTTTCCAGTTGCCAACCTGTTTTCTATCTCACCCTTCTGTTACATGGCTTATGGACAGTGAAATTCGGAATCCACCAGCCACTGAGGCTGGACAATGAGGGATTGTATCTTCAGACATAATTTATGTCAAGTTATTTCACTTTTCATCTCCATCAAAAAACTTCATTTTCTCAGAGTGCACAGAGTCTCTCAGTCGTTGAATGGATGAAGCTGTCTCATCTGAGATGGGCTCAGAAGAGTCAAACATATGTGTAATTTGTTTAGTTATAACAATTGTTTCTTTGCTTTCACTTTTTTCACATGAAGTTTCCCGAACTAAATGCCTCTCATAGACCGTTCTCTTGCTGCTTTGTGAATCTTCAACAGTCCATGATGCAGCTTCACTAGCCTGTGATCTTAGTGGAAGACCTCCAGCTGATTGGACTTGGACAGCAGTTAGTAGCTTGGCATGCTGTGCTTCTGGTGTTGCTTGTATATTTGATGTAATGAGATGTATTTTTCCAGATTCCAGTCTGAGCGTGTCCTCTGATGATGATGAAACTCCAGATGACGGAATGGTGATTTTCTCAGGCAAGTTGGGCTCAACCGAGATCAACTCAGTCCTTGCGGTGGAAGTAATGATGTTACTGTGCATCTCCTCAAGCCCTGTCACAGTGTTAGGATCAGAATATTTGACAGTTACCTTGGTTGGAGAGGGTAAGGATAGACCAACATGCTCACTTGTCATTGCAGAGCTAATATCAGCAAAGACATCTGATGACTGGACAGAACAAGTGGGGCTTATTTCCTCGTCCACTGTGTCCCCTACTGGGCTCTTTTCATCATTGTGCTCATCTTTTTCAGAAATCTTGGCAGCTTCTGATGGGGAGGACAGTCCAAACTTGGGGAATTTAAACCAACCTGTCCTCTCAGGACTTTTAGTACTGTCTTGTTTTGCATTTGTTTCCTTTTCCTTTGGCTTTGACAGCTTCCCACTGGGTTCATCTGTTTCATGAACTTCCTTTGAGGTTCCAAGTTTTTTTTCCTCTTTCTCTGTTTTTGGAACTTCAAATTCAACATCAATATTCTTGAAGATCTCACCAAATGATGTCAAAGTCATTTTTGGTGATTTGCTCTCTCCTTTAGGCTCAACTTGCATTTCCAGTTGACCTTCATTGGATTCCGCCTCAGTTTTGTCTTCAGGTTTGGGCTTTGAGAAACTCAGCTTTGGCATTTTAAATGATGGTAGTCTGAATTTACTTGGAGAGCCATGACCCACACTGTCAGTCTCAGTCTTTGGCATTTCAATATCTGTTTTTCCTGCTTTAGACATATCTGTTTTAATATCAACACTTGGATCTTTGATGTTGACAGTAATATCCTCCTTAAGTTTAGTTCCATCAGTTTCAGCTGCTTTGTCTACATCAGGTGCCTGTATGGTGACATCGTAGGTAGCACCACCAAATTTCGACGTTTTCATTGTTGGCATTTTAAATTTTAGTTGCGAGCCTCCAACATCTTTTGACTTAGCTTCAGTCTCAGAATCTTTTATTTCGGCACTAGCAGAAGTTTTGATTTCAGTTTCAGGGAGTTGGACCTCTGCTTTAACTGTTGGCAGTGTGATGTCCACGTATTTCTGTGATGCATTTAAATGTTCTTCAGGTCCTTTTACTTTTGGTAGAGCAATACTAAACTTTGGCAATTTAAATTTGCTTCCTGATCCTTCAACTTCACTTTCTTTACCTTTCACATCTACATATGGACCTTCTGTGCCATTGCTGGGTGCTATGACATCCACTGTAGCTCCCTCCTTAGGTACTTCCAGCTGTGCTCCATCAGTGTTAATGTCTTTGTCCACATCAGGAACTTCCACATTGACCTTTGGAGTAGCCACTCCAAATTTGGGTAATGTGAACATTGGCATTTTAAGTTTTGAGGGTGATCCTACAACATTACCTGCTTGACCTTCGATCTCAGGAGCTTTAATTTCCACTTTAGCAGATGATTGCTTTATTTCAACATCTGAAAGTTGAACTTGAGCTTTGGCTCCTGGTAGCGTCACATCTACATCTTTCTTTGATGAACTTAAGTCAATTTCAGGCCCTGTTACCTTTGGCATTGTAATTCCAAACTTTGGCATTTTAAACTTGCTTCCTTTCTGTTCGTGTTCAGTTCCTGTAGTTTTCATATGTATTGATGGTCCTTCAATGTCAATGCTTGGTGCTGCAACGTCAACTGTGAGAACCTCTTCCGAAATTTTAATGTCAGCTCCATCGATTTTGATGTTTTTGTCCGCATCAGGAACTTCAACAGTGGCACTTGGCATTCCAACTCCAAATTTTGGCAATTTGAATGTTGGCATCTTAAATTTTGATGGTGATCCATCTGTATCCTTTGTCACAAGCTTGATCTCAGGAGCTTTAATTTCCACTTCAGCAGAGGGTTCTTTCAGTTCAATGTCAGGGAGTTTGACTTCAGCTTTGGCTCCTGGTAGTGTCACATCTACATCTTTCTTTGATGAACTTAAGTCAAGTTCAGGCCCCGTTACCTTTGGCATTGCAATTCCAAACTTTGGCATTTTAAACTTGCTTCCTTTTTGTCCGTGTTCAGTTCCTGTAGTTTTCATATGTATTGATGGTCCTTCAATGTCAATGCTTGGTGCTGCAACATCAACTGTGAGAACCTCTTCCGGAATTTTAATGTCAGCTCCATCGATTTTGATGTTTTTGTCCGCATCAGGAACTTCAACAGTGGCACTTGGCATTCCAACTCCAAATTTTGGCAATTTGAATGTTGGCATCTTAAATTTTGATGGTGATCCATCTGTATCCTTTGTCACAAGTTTGATCTCAGGAGCTTTAATTTCCACCTCAGCAGAGGGTTCTTTCAGTTCAATGTCAGGAACTTTGACTTCAGCTTTGGCTACTGGTAGTGTCACATCTACATCTTTCTTTGATGAACTTAAATCAATTTCAGGCCCTGTTACCTTTGGCATTGTGATTCCAAACTTTGGCATTTTAAACTTGCTTCCTTTCTGTTCATGTTCAGTTCCTGTAGTTTTCATATGTATTGATGGTCCTTCAATGTCAATGCTTGGTGCTGCAACGTCAACTGTGAGAACCTCTTCCGGAATTTTAATGTCAGCTCCATCGATTTTGATGTTTTTGTCGGCATCAGGAACTTCAACAGTGGCACTTGGCATTCCAACTCCAAATTTTGGCAATTTGAATGTTGGCATCTTAAATTTTGATGGTGATCCATCTGTATCCTTTGTCACAAGCTTGATCTCAGGAGCTTTAATTTCCACTTCAGCAGTGGGTTCTTTCAGTTCAATGTCAGGGAGTTTGACTTCAGCTTTGGCTTCTGGTAGTGTCACATCTACATCTTTCTTTGATGAACTTAAGTCAAGTTCAGGCCCTGTTACCTTTGGCATTGTGATTCCAAACTTTGGCATTTTAAACTTGCTTCCTTTCTGTTCATGTTCAGTTCCTGTAGTTTTCATATGTATTGATGGTCCTTCAATGTCAATGCTTGGTGCTGCAACGTCAACTGTGAGAACCTCTTCCGGAATTTTAATGTCAGCTCCATCGATTTTGATGTTTTTGTCGGCATCAGGAACTTCAACAGTGGCACTTGGCATTCCAACTCCAAATTTTGGCAATTTGAATGTTGGCATCTTAAATTTTGATGGTGATCCATCTGTATCCTTTGTCACAAGTTTGATCTCAGGAGCTTTAATTTCCACTTCAGCAGAGGGTTCTTTCAGTTCAATGTCAGGGAGTTTGACTTCAGCTTTGGCTTCTGGTAGTGTCATATCTACGTCTTTCTTTGATGAACTTAAGTCAAGTTCAGGCCCTGTTACCTTTGGCATTGCAATTCCAAACTTTGGCATTTTAAACTTGCTTCCTTTTTGTCCGTGTTCAGTTCCTGTAGTTTTCATATGTATTGATGGTCCTTCAATGTCAATGCTTGGTGCTGCAACATCAACTGTGAGAACCTCTTCTGGAATTTTAATGTCAGCTCCATCGATTTTGATGTTTTCGTCCGCATCAGGAACTTCAACAGTGGCACTTGGCATTCCAACTCCAAATTTTGGCAATTTGAATGTTGGCATCTTAAATTTTGATGGTGATCCATCTGTATCCTTTGTCACAAGTTTGATCTCAGGAGCTTTAATTTCCACCTCAGCAGAGGGTTCTTTCAGTTCAATGTCAGGAACTTTGACTTCAGCTTTGGCTACTGGTAGTGTCACATCTACATCTTTCTTTGATGAACTTAAGTCAATTTCAGGCCCTGTTACCTTTGGCATTGTGATTCCAAACTTTGGCATTTTAAACTTGCTTCCTTTCTGTTCATGTTCAGTTCCTGTAGTTTTCATATGTATTGATGGTCCTTCAATGTCAATGCTTGGTGCTGCAACGTCAACTGTGAGAACCTCTTCCGGAATTTTAATGTCAGCTCCATCGATTTTGATGTTTTTGTCGGCATCAGGAACTTCAACAGTGGCACTTGGCATTCCAACTCCAAATTTTGGCAATTTGAATGTTGGCATCTTAAATTTTGATGGTGATCCTTTTGTATCCTTTGTCACAAGCTTGATCTCAGGAGCTTTAATTTCCACCTCAGCAGAGGGTTCTTTCAGTTCAATGTCAGGAACTTTGACTTCAGCTTTGGCTACTGGTAGTGTCACATCTACATCTTTCTTTGATGAACTTAAATCAATTTCAGGCCCTGTTACCTTTGGCATTGCAATTCCAAACTTTGGCATTTTAAACTTGCTTCCTTTTTGTCCGTGTTCAGTTCCTGTAGTTTTCATATGTATTGATGGTCCTTCAATGTCAATGCTTGGTGCTGCAACGTCAACTGTGAGAACCTCTTCCGAAATTTTAATGTCAGCTCCATCGATTTTGATGTTTTTGTCGGCATCAGGAACTTCAACAGTGGCACTTGGCATTCCAACTCCAAATTTTGGCAATTTGAATGTTGGCATCTTAAATTTTGATGGTGATCCATCTGTATCCTTTGTCACAAGCTTGATCTCAGGAGCTTTAATTTCCACTTCAGCAGAGGGTTCTTTCAGTTCAATGTCAGGAACTTTGACTTCAGCTTTGGCTCCTGGTAGTGTCACATCTACATCTTTCTTTGATGAACTTAAGTCAATTTCAGGCCCTGTTACCTTTGGCATTGTGATTCCAAACTTTGGCATTTTAAACTTGCTTCCTTTCTGTTCGTGTTCAGTTCCTGTAGTTTTCATATGTATTGATGGTCCTTCAATGTCAATGCTTGGTGCTGCAACGTCAACTGTGAGAACCTCTTCCGGAATTTTAATGTCAGCTCCATCGATTTTGATGTTTTTGTCGGCATCAGGAACTTCAACAGTGGCACTTGGCATTCCAACTCCAAATTTTGGCAATTTGAATGTTGGCATCTTAAATTTTGATGGTGATCCATCTGTATCCTTTGTCACAAGCTTGATCTCAGGAGCTTTAATTTCCACTTCAGCAGAGGGTTCTTTCAGTTCAATGTCAGGAACTTTGACTTCAGCTTTGGCTCCTGGTAGTGTCACATCTACATCTTTCTTTGATGAACTTAAGTCAATTTCAGGCCCTGTTACCTTTGGCATTGTGATTCCAAACTTTGGCATTTTAAACTTGCTTCCTTTCTGTTCGTGTTCAGTTCCTGTAGTTTTCATATGTATTGATGGTCCTTCAATGTCAATGCTGGGTGCTGCAACGTCAACTGTGAGAACCTCTTCCGGAATTTTAATGTCAGCTCCATCGATTTTGATGTTTTTGTCGGCATCAGGAACTTCAACAGTGGCACTTGGCATTCCAACTCCAAATTTTGGCAATTTGAATGTTGGCATCTTAAATTTTGATGGTGATCCATCTGTATCCTTTGTCACAAGCTTGATCTCAGGAGCTTTAATTTCCACCTCAGCAGAGGGTTCTTTCAGTTCAATGTCAGGAACTTTGACTTCAGCTTTGGCTACTGGTAGTGTCACATCTACATCTTTCTTTGATGAACTTAAGTCAATTTCAGGCCCTGTTACCTTTGGCATTGTGATTCCAAACTTTGGCATTTTAAACTTGCTTCCTTTCTGTTCGTGTTCAGTTCCTGTAGTTTTCATATGTATTGATGGTCCTTCAATGTCAATGCTTGGTGCTGCAACGTCAACTGTGAGAACCTCTTCTGGAATTTTAATGTCAGCTCCATCGATTTTGATGTTTTTGTCGGCATCAGGAACTTCAACAGTGGCACTTGGCATTCCAACTCCAAATTTTGGCAATTTGAATGTTGGCATCTTAAATTTTGATGGTGATCCATCTGTATCCTTTGTCACAAGTTTGATCTCAGGAGCTTTAATTTCTACCTCAGCAGAGGGTTCTTTCAGTTCAATGTCAGGGAGTTTGACTTCAGCTTTGGCTTCTGGTAGTGTTACATCTACATCTTTCTTTGATGAACTTAAGTCAATTTCAGGCCCTGTTACCTTTGGCATCGTGATTCCAAACTTTGGCATTCTAAACTTGCTTCCTTGACCATCAACTTCAGCTTCAAACTCGGGTGGATTTCTCTCTATTTCACCACCTTTCATTTTCACCTTGCCCTCTGGCATTGCAACTTTCACATCCGGAAGACTGACATCAACGTCTGGGGCCCTAACATTTTGTTTTGAAAAAGAAAATCTTGGCAGTGAAAACCTTGACTTTTTCATTTTTGCATCTACCTCAACACCTGGCTGTTGGTCTATCACAACACCTCCTGAAGGTTCTTTGACTTCAACCTTTGGCAGATGACCTTCTACTTCTACTACATCTTTCTTTGATAAGCTAAAATCAATTTCTGGTCCTTTTACTTTTGGCATTGACATTCCAAACTTTGGCATTTTGAACTTGCTTCTTTGTTCATCAAGTTCACTTTGGGAATGTAATGGTTTGATTTCCAGTCCAGGTGTTTTGACCTCCATCGCTGTCTCTGGAATTGAAACATCAACTTTTTCAAGATTAACACCAATTTCAGGGGCTTCTGGAAGTTCAACCTCTGTCTTAGCCTCTGGTAATTTGACATATGCATCTTTATTAGATACACTTCCATCAAATTTAGGCCCTTGTACTTTTGGCAATGATATTCCAAACTTTGGTTCTTTAAACTTGATTCCTTGCCCATCAGTTTCTTCCTGACACTCTGGTGGTTTCATATCCATTGCAATTTTAGGAGCTTTTGGTAGTTCAACCTCTGCTTTTGCCTCTGGTAGTGTCACATCTACATCATTCTTTGAGAGGCTTAAGACAATTTCAGGCCCTTTTACTTTTGGCATTTTAATCCCAATCTTTGGCATTTTAAACTTCCCACTATGAACATCCATTTCTGCTTCACACTCTGGTGGTTTCATCTCCACAGCAATTTTAGGGGCTTCTAGAAGTTTGACCTCAGCAGTAGCCTCTGGAACTTCAATCTTTGCCTCTGGAATTGAAACATCTACTTGTTCAAGATCAGTCTCTGGAAGTTTGATATCAGCTTCAGCCGCTGGTAATGTGATTTCTATGGATTCCTTTGAAAAGTTTAAATCAATATTTGGTCCTTTCACCTTTGGTATAGACAAACCAAGGTGTGGCATTTTAAACTTGCTTCCTTGTCCATCCTGTTCAGTTTCTGCTGTTTTCATATCTATTAGAGGGCCCTCAATGTCAACATTGGGTGCTGCAATGTTAACCACAGACTCCTCCTCAGGCATATTAATGTCAGTTCCATCAACTTTGACATCCTTGTCCATATCAGGTACTTCTACAGAAATGTTTGGAGTACCAACACCAAATTTTGGTAGTTTGAATGTTGGCATCTTAAATTTTGATGATGATCCTTCTGTACCTTTCGTCACAACTTTTATTTCGGGAGCTTTAAATTCCACCTTAGCAGAGGGTTCTTTGAGTTCAACTTCAGGGACTTGTCCTTCAGCTTTGGCTTGTGGTGTCATCGCTCCATCTTTCTTTGATAAGCCAAAGTGAATTTCATGTCCCTTTATTTTTGGCATTGACACGCCCAACTTTGGCATTTTAAACTTGCCTCCTTGCGCATCAAGTTCAACTTCACTTTGCAGAGCCTTTATTTCCGATTCCGGCTTTTTAAATTCCAATCTTTCCTCTGGAAGACAAACATCTGCTTTTCCAAGACTGACATCAGCTTGAGGAGCTTCTGGGAGTTTGACCTCAGCGTTGGCCTCTGGCAGTGGGACATCCACATCTTTCTTTGATAAACTTAAATTTATCTGGGGCCCTTTGACATTGGGTATAGAGAACTCGAGATGTGGCTTTTCAACCGTTCCACTGTTTCCCTCACATGTAGCTCCTATAGTTTTCATATCTATTGAGGGACCCTCAATGTCAGCGGTGGATGCTGCAATATTAACTGCAGACTCCTCTTCAGGGATGTTAATATCAGCTCCATCAATTTTGACATCTTTGTCCATATCAGGTATTTTTGCAGAGATGTTTGGACCACCAACTCGAAATTTTGGTAGTTTAAATGTAGGCATCTTAAATATTGATGAAGATCCTTCAACATCCTGTTGAACTGCAATCTCTGGAGATTTGACTTCTACTTTGATACCAGGGTCTATATGTTCAACATGAGGAGGTCTGACTTCTGCTTTCGCTTCAGGCAATGTGACATCTACATCTGTCTTTGACACACTTAAATCAGCTTGAGGTCCTTTTACTTTTGGCAATGATATTCCAAGTTTTGGCATTTTGAACTTGCCTCCTTGTCCATCAAGTTCACCCTCAGTTGTCAGAGGTTTGATTTCCAATTCAGGTTTTTCAACTTTCATTTTTTGCTCTGGAATAGAAACATCTATGTTTCCAAGAGTGACATCAACCTCAGGAACTTCTGGGAATTTAACGTCCGCCTTAGCCTCCAGTAGTGTGACATCTATGTCTTTTTGTGATCGGCTTAAACCAATTTTAGGTCCTTTCACCTTTGGCATGAAGATGTCAAGATTTGGCACTTTAAACTTGCTAGCCTTTCCCTCTCTTTCAAATGTGTTTGTCTCAGCCCTCTCAACGTTTATATCCTCATCTGCATCGGGCACATTTACACTGATGTCTGCAGCAGCTGCTCCAAATTTGGGCAGTTTGATTTTGTGTTCCTTAGCATCAACATCTTTTACTTCACCTCTGACCTCTGGAATTGAGATGTCAGTATTTGGCTTTCCAGCATCAAGATTAATGCCAAAACCTGTAAGTGAAATGCCACCATCCTTTTCAGCTGGTGAACCACCTACTGAATCAATGTATTCAATGCTGTCAATTTCAGGTACTGTGACATCAGCTATGACTCCTCCAATCTGCCCCTTGGCTTTCCTTGTTTCAGATTTTGATGTCTTTACTTCTTGGATGTTTATGGTCCCTTCTCCTTTTATGCTATGGCCCTTTTTCTGAGAGGTATTTTGTTTGAAGTCAATTCCAATGTCAGGAATTTTTAGCTTTGGTTTTGCAATCCCAAAGCTAGCCGCTGTTATCTTTGCCTTCTTTGATTTCTTGTCTGATTCTTTCAGGCTGAGTGTAACTGCAGATTCATATTCAGATTTGATGCCCTCTATGCCTTTTGTTTTCTCGGTGTCTAGTGTCTGATGAATGGCAACTTCTTGTCCACTTTCTTTTCCTGGTATTATAATATCTTCTCGCTTATAGATCTCTTTGTCGCTTTGTTTTGCCTTAGTTTGGTATTTCTTGTCAGCTTTTTTTAAATCTACCTTAGTCTCAATTAAAGGTTCCTCTGAGGTTGAATCAGATGATGTGATCCTTGGTAGTTTGACTGTTGTCTTGGAGATTTCTGGAGAGGCAATTATGTCAAACTTAGTGAAATGTGTCTCATATTTTGTTTTGGTATCTACAACTTTCGTCGGTGTTTTCACTGATATTCTTTGTGCATTTGCATCTATCACTGTAATTTCTTCAGGAATTGGCACTCCTGATGTGTCAACCCTAGGCAGCTTATATCCAGGCAGTTTTGAAACTGCCTCTTTCACGCTGTCAACATCAATTGACAGTTGAACAGTTTCAGCTTGAAGTTCTTCATAATGTCCCATAAAACCAGCTTTAGGCTCTTTAAGTCCTTTGGCTGTGGTCCTCATAGACATGTCCTCCATGCCGGGAATTTCAATTTCTTCACGTTTTGGGAGTTGTGTTCTGGAAAGACTGCGTTTTGACAGTTGCTCATAAGGATCTTCTTTCACTTCTGTACCCCCAGTTGTAAGATGTTCAATCTTAGTTGTGCATTCTTCAACATTTACATTCATTTTTTGTACGGTTTCCTCAGTGGTGATGTCACTCAAGCCTGTTTTAGGCAGTTTGAATATTGGACCTGTGTTTGTTTCCTGCTTTTGTTTAATGCCCTTGCCTTTCCTCATTTTTTCTTCACTTATCTGTGGAGATTTGCGAATAAATGCAACATCAGATATATCTAGTTCATCCTTTGGTACACCCATTTCCATCTGCGTTGTTGCTGATTTGGCTGTGATTACCCTTGAACTCTCACAGCTGATTATTTGGGTATCCAATGCAAGTTGATCTTCCTGTAGTTTTCTGCGTGACTCGAGGCTTGGCATGGAATCTGATTTTTCATTTTCAGGTTGATCTGGTATTTCAATACTTGCCCCCAGCGTTTTCAGCCGTTTTGGGGAGGATTTTGCTTTTGTATCTTTCTTGTGCAGCTTATCCTTGCCCAAAAATTTCATTTTTAATTCAGAACGTTCTTTCTTCTTTTTCTTGCCATCAGGGGACTTGATATTGGTCTCTTTATCTGACGGCGCCACAGTTAGATCTGTTGTTTTCAAAGTACTATCTATAGTGATGAGTTCCACTTTGTGTTGAACAGTTTGAGGTTCAGTCAGTTTTTGATCATTTTGCCCAAATCTTATGTCTTCCACTGCTTTCAGATCCTCTGTCACATAGACTTCAGGTGTTTGTCCTGAGGGACTTTCAAGGCGCTCAGGTGAAAGCATGTCTGATGCTTCATGTGTCTGGAGAATTTTGCCACTGATCTGCCCAGTTGTTGGTGTGTCTATGTCCTGGTCTTCAGATGAACTTATGCGGCCCCTCTTTTTCAGAGAAGAAAGCTTTATTTTATGCCTCTTCTTGCCTTTCAGAGCATCTTGAGATTTTATAGGTGACTCTGTGTCACTTGTGGTGGGACTAAGCTCAAGCTTTCTCTGCTCATCGGCCTCTGAGGAACTGTGAGATCTCGTAAAGCGGGACTTCCGTCCTTTTCCAAATGAGGGAAACTTAGGCCACGAAACGCGGCCGTCAGCGCGCTTTTTGGTTTTTCCTTGCGCCCTCATCTCAAGAGTGGACAGCTCTTCCTCCTGTTGAGCAACAGAAACATGGAATGTCAGTTTTATCTCCAATACTACCTATCACAAAGAATCTGAACAGACAACTTGAAAATAGTTACAGGGATGACGTCAGATTCGATGGTTGGTTCAGCCTCTGTGATGTCTGGTTTGCGTTTCAAGCAGAGCTTCAATTTATAAGCCTGAGCGTGCTCCAGAATCTGAATGGCATCCTCGTATGACACGTTGTCAAAATACACAGTGGCACTCAGAAGCTGATCACCTGCATAAACAAGAGCAAAATATTTCAGAAGCACTTCGATGTGAAGATGTTCAGTGTATGGAACTTTTTTAAAAGTGATAAAGGGGAACAATAAAAAATAAAATAGATACAGTATGATCAGTTAAGGCTTTGAATAGTTTTGTGTGAGTGTATATGTATGTCTATATAAATATGGGTTTTGGAATTTGAAATCCTAAAATCAGAAAATATAACAAAAAACAACACAAGATATAAAAGTACCATGGATTTTTCAATGGACCAGTCAAGTTAGTTAGAGCATCTTTAGTTTTTATTGCAATTGGAGAGAAAATGTCAACATACTTTTTTCTAACTTCCAACTGCCAGTTTACCTTCTTTCAGTTTCAGACTTTTTGAGGCAGGCGACTCTGGTATGACTTCCTTAATGAAGATCCCGTCTTTCCCTCCTCCACCATAAACAAGACCCTCTGCACACCCATCTTTGGCTGTTTTCACTATCACCCCAGACTCAGGGCTGTGAACTTCCTGCCAACACATCAAAACAAAAAGGATGAAATCACTTTTCCTTCAGCTGTGCTATTCTCTGCTGCAGCACAGCCTGAAGGGATTCAAAGATGCAGTATAGAGAGGAGAAGGTGGGAGTGTCTCACCTTCAGTTTACTCATCTTTGGAGTTGAGTGTTTTTCAAACATGGACCCAAGCCCAGACTTTTTAGTTTTCTTTCCACTCCCACTTTTGTGGTGTTGGTCATGCTCTGCTTCACACTACAAAAAAAAAAAAAAAAAACAACAACAAAACATTGAATTTCAACTAAACCAAAAAAATATTGTTGCAGTCAGAGCTTCATCTTTATTTAAGAGGAAAAACATATAAAAACACACACACACATATGTATTTCATCAATAAGCTATTTGCAGAGGGAATTATACACTGTACTGTATACAGTACACATTCATACATGGGAGTAGCTGAATCTGCAGTTTGCAAAGAGAACAAATACTGTGCCTGATAGTGTACTTGTAGAGGTGTAATTGATATATCATTCCTTCAAATTACTAGTTTGTAGACTCAGTATACTCATTTAATTCACATAATTTAGTAATTTTTACCACTGAATTGCATTCCCTAAAAAGAAGTATTAGATGGTGACAATATAATAACTCCTTAATTCGTGGCTGCTTCTAGGTTGTGAATAAAGAAGAAAAACAGCCAACAGAAAATTTCCCCCCATCAAATATTATGTTCTAACGGTGCTGGCAGTAAAACACAGCAACACACCAAACTTAATGACATATCTCTGTTACCAGCACCATGTAGTTTAGGACTGTTCAATGTCAGCACTCACACATTGTGGTTACGACTTCACAGTAAGTGTGATGCGTGATGTAGTTGTCCCGGTTTAGAAATGGCTTTAATATTTTTTCCAGTCATGATTAATTCCTACAAATTTGTCAAATTTGAGTAGAATTTATGTGTGAGAGCTCCATGTGAAGCAGAGCTGGATTTTAGGACATGCGTAGCTCCATGTGAAGATAAACGAGCCAACACAATCTTGCTTCTCTTGATCACAAGCTTATTTTCTAACTTAATTTGTCCAGGGCCTAAATAAAGTAGACCGTTGCATCACCGATAGCCTGCTGAATGACTTAGTGTGTTTACAAGTATATTAGTAATCAGGTTAAAGTTTGCTCTCTGTAATAACGTGATTTCTAAAATGACATGTTAAAAGAAACTCAGTTCTCAAGAAAACTGATTTGTTTACATTTTAACTACATATGGAGTTGCATGTAAACAGATTCTCTTATTTATTGTCCTGATTTCCCGTTATAACCTGGTTTGTTGTGTTAGGTAGTGCTATATTGGTGTTGTGTACCTCTTTGTCACTGTCAGTGTATTTCTCAGTTTCAGGATACTCCTCGACGGGGGACGATCCTTGAGGGCGTGGTCTCTCTCCCTCTGTGAACTGAGATGGCTCATCACATATCTGTGTGGTCACGAGGTGAGTCAGCACAAAAACAGTCACATGGTCTATCCCCAAAACAGCTGTTGTTATCATTTCAAAGAGATATCGTCATGTCATTTGAATCAGTTTCAGTCAGACATTTTTTCATCTGCCTTAAAAAGAGCTCCTCTCTAAAACTCATGTAGCTGCGCCTGCAGAATGAACCACCAAGTGTTGAGAAAACTGGATCACAAATAGTGTGATGACACCTTGTTGTGCCAAAGGCAGCACTGACTGGGTGTTTCGCTACTTGGCATTTCATAGTTGTCACATTAGTAGCGTGTTTCCAGGGATGACAATGGTTGCCAGTCTGTCAGTCCAACACTTTGATTCAGAGCAAAATATCTCAACAATAATTTGATTTATTCACATAAACTTTTGAACAGACATTAATGGTTCCCTAATGATTAATCCTAATATATTATCAACTTAATTGTTTTGAAAGGGCCTTTGAATCGAAGTATTGCAGTTCAAGAAAAGTAAGGTGTGCCAAATTTAGAAGGCTGCGACTGTTATTTCAGTGTGTCAGACACGTATTTAGTCAACATTGCAGTAAATAAGGTAAATGAGTATCAGATCAGAATCTGTATTGGAGATTCCAATAGTAAAAGACTCAGATCGGGATAAAGGCCATACAAGTTAATGAGGACATCCTTAGTGTAAGATAATTCATAAAACAGTCATTTAACTTTCAGTCAGACTGAAGTCACTCACTGAATCGTCCTCTGTACCAGGCTCAGGTCCTGTCAGCCTGCGACCAGCTCCTGTTCACACACACAAACACACACACACAGAACATAAATACCAAAATAACACATGAAATGACATCTGCTCACTGTGATAATGTTTTGGTAAACAGAGCTTCTTTCCAACAGGTTGCACAAGCAATAAGTAAATAACTTCATCTCAGAAATATGTTGCATGGTGATGCACAGCTAAAGGGAAAATCGCATTAGATATTTTTAGCAGTCGCAGTCACAAAGCAGCTGAACAAAGTCCGCCTATATGTCAAATAAATAATGTTAAATGGAATTATTTTGCAAACACAGCAAATAATATGCATTCAACAAGATTATGATTACCTTATTCTATGGTACTAAAATTGTTAGCATGAAAAGCACACTCTGTAAAGTGAAGCAGAGCCTTTGAAACTGTCTGCTGTTTATCTGTATTTGCATCTTTTTAGCAGTAAGCTGAGACTTTCACCCAGCCTGACTCCTGATAGTTGTTTTGCAGCTCAGAGAGACACTGGAGCCAATGATGAGACTATTTAGAGTTCTTCCTGGCAAAAATTTCCCCAGGGGCCTGCTGCCTCCTTCATCTGTTAAGTGATCCACTGTATTGATCCACAGATTAGTATCTGCAGCCTCTCAGCTCAGCCCCTCAAGGCTGTGGAAAAGGGAAAGCCTGTCTCCAAATGAATATGGTTAGTCAGAATATTATTACTATTACTCTGATACCTAACCTCAATTCGATTTGATTCCTTTTAAACCGACATCGTTATCCCAACCATTTTAATATGAAGTTTATTATATCAGGATTTCTACTTAGGGGTGTTGTCCATTTGTTAGTTGTTCAAAAGTTTGGGATAAAAAAAATTCAAATTGTGGAGACATATTGTTGCTCTGTCCTCCACATCTGCTGTGGTGTTTTATCCTCTTTGTCTAATAAATTCATATAATCAAATTATGTTTGATGATATGAAGCAAAAACAAACGCTGTTGCATTGAACATGAAGAATCAAATTATTTTCATTGCAGATAAAATGTTTCTGGGCTTTGAGCAGCTGATCAATGTTTTTCTGTTGAGGGGTAGCTGATCATTTGTAGGACTTTATTAATTAATTATTAAAGCACTAAACTCCTCAACTCAGCTCCTGCAATGCTGGACTAAAAGCTTTGTAGTTTGCGGTGACAGAGCTCTCAAAAGCATTTCCAGAACAGTAAACTAATCAGGGATCAATTTTGACCAAAATAATAGAAAACAACTAAGTAAAAAGTCAAAGCACAAAGTACAATGTCATAAAAGTTTTGGGTTTCCAATGCTCAACGTGTCAATAATGGAAGCCAGTGAATGAGGGTTGCAAGATTTGAAAGTGATTCACTTACTTATTTATGTACTTACTTACAAATATGGCAGAAAAAACTTGTGTTTAGGATGTAATTAGCATTTTTTTTTAAATTGTGCTGTTAAATATTCATCCATAAACTAAAAAAATCTAAAAGTTAAAACTTAAAATCTGTAACAATCCTGCAATGCACACATTAGAGAACATATACAGCACAGTTGTTTTTTAACCTGCCACCCCACCCTCTGCCTTAATGTATGTCATGTGAGGAGCTCTGGCTGCCTGTGTAAGTGCATTAGAAGACGATAAAGGCAGGAGACTGATGTATCAGGGTGTGTTGTTGCCTCAAGGTTGATAATTCAAGAGAGTTCAAGAATCCATCGAATGACATTATAGTTCTGATATTTTTCATGGCTGACACTGAAAAAATCCCTGAAACACAACCCGCCCTGTGTCATAGACACACTTTACTCTGACAGCAGGATCAGAAATAACATCAGAGAACACTTATCCGACAGAAAGGACACTGTGATCTCTGCACACACCACAGTCTAGACATGTTGTGAAATATAATAATCAACAGCCTCTACAGCTGCCTACACCATTAACTCAAGTGCTGTACGAATCCTCATCATGCAGTCGTCACTATCTGTCTCTTTCAGACCAGGTGTGACTAACAGAGTGTAGACTTAAAAGCCAATTCTGTGGAATCAAACAGCTCACCTACCTGCTGCTGCTGTTTAACTCCAGGAAATCAACCAAAGTGTTAATAACATGCTGGCCAAACTGCCCGTAAGCATCCCTTGCATGAGTGTAGCTGCTAAAGTGGGTAAAGTGATTTGTTCAGTCTCAGTGGGCGGGACACAGGCATACCTTGGGTGTCACTCCCAAACTCAATTAGTTTCTAAAGGTCCTCGTGGTGAGACTTAACTCTTTGCACCACATATGCCTTACAAATCCCTACATTTTCATTCATCTCTTATCAGTTAATACCAGATTCCCTGAAATTTGCGTGGTTTATGAATGTAGGTGAATAACACCTTACTCTTCCAGACCTCCTCAGAGAACTAATATAACCAAAAATTCAGATGGAACCATCAAAACCACCTTAAATCTCAAACCTCATGTTTTTGTGTTTACATTTATATCAAAGGTTTAGTCACAAAAAAGTGCTTGAATACCTGTAATGAAATGAATTTACCAAGAAGAAATGTACTACTTTTAATCAAGTAGAATCTAACAGACATTTCATAAACCATTTCATTAAGTCCCTTAAAAAAATCAATGGTTCTGTTTTTTCTTTGCCCTGATCTCAATGGTTTCTGGACTGGCTACTTTACTATTATGTCCACCGTTCTTGGAGTAAATTTGCAGCCTTGCCCTCTGATTGCCATATTTGGGGTTCCTGATGCCTCACTTGTACTAAACTCTATGCAAAAAGATATTATAGCTTATACATCTTTATTAGCAAGACGGGTTTTATTGTTGCATTGGAAGTCTACTAAATGCCCTTCCATTTCCCGCTGGCTTACTGACACCATGTTTTTTTTAAAACTTGAGAAAATTAAATACACGCTGAGAGGTTGTACTGACAAGTTTTTCTTTAAATGGCAACCCTTTATTTCGTATTTCACAAATTTACTACTAATGTACTGTCCGATTGAATGTGTGCCTGTTGTTTTTGCATTTAATTGCATTGCATTTAATTTAATGGATGTAGTTTGTTCATTTTTTTCTACACTGTGTTTAGAGAGTGCTTTTTCATTTAATGTTTTCTTTGTTTGTATATGTATGTGTGTGCATATGTGTGCATATATGCATATATTTAGTTACAAAACAAAACAAAACAAGGTAAAATGTAATTTTGTGATTGAAAATATTTAACTTGTTTTCAATAAAAATATTTGGAAAAAAAAAATCAATGGTTCTCACATATTTTTAAAATGACGTTTGTATGAATGGTAATGTTTGAAACTTTGGTGCAGAATAAAATATCTCAACAACTATTGGGGAGACTGCCAAATTGAATCCTCCTGTTAGTGGTCCCTTGACTTTACCTCTAGCACCACCACGAGGGTCATGTTTGTGATTTTGAGCGTAATGTCATGAGAACTGTTGGATGAATTGCCATGAAATTTCATACACTGCCATCACCAGATCAAAGACTCACTCTGTCAGAACTAATCAGCCTCAACTGTTCCCTGAGTTTAGTGCTAATTAGCATGTGTTAGCATACAAACTGACTAAACTGAGGTGGTGAACATGGGAAACCTGCTACACATCATCATGTTACCATTGTGAGCATGTCAGCAAGCTGAAGTTATTATTTAGCTCAGAGCACTGTTCAGCCTCCGTGATAACAGCCTTACAGAGCTGCCAGCACGGCTGTAGACTCACTGTCTGGCTAGTGTGTAGTTGACATAATGGAAACAGTGGAAGGTTTAAGATGTGTTTAAGAGGTGAAAATGTGTATTAGCTGGTAGTGTAACGTCTTATACAAAGTACAGTTGAGATTCTGGTCTACTGTAGACTTCAAGCATCAGTCTCCTTGGAGGAAAAAAAACTTGCTAATATGTTAAATGTGCTTCTTGCATGCAGTGCAAACAGGTCAGAAGGAGAAGCAGAGGTAGTATATATTTCAGCCATACCATGACTTAAATGGTACAGCATCGTTTTTTTAATTTATTACTATCAAAAGTAGTTTACAGTTTTAGACATCTGGTACATTCAATATTCAATCTGAACTGTGGAGTGAAGTGGAGCTACTGATGGTCCAGGAAGTTAAACTGAACAGAGTCAGACACATTTATTAAATTAACCAGAGTCCCTGAAGACTGAAAACTGTCATATGCCAATTCTCAAATACACAGCAATAGAAATCATGGTGTCAGTGTGTGCAGTGAGCTGGATTCAGGCCCTGCTCGGCATGACTGGGTGATGCATTTCTTACGTTATTCACCACTTCATCCTAGCGGATGTCTGGGACTCCTGCTACAACACTTGTAGAACTTGCACTTGTGGAAACGCCTTTGTCAAATATTTGTCATGTGGGTGCTGCAGAGGACCTGATACCAACTTTCACTACTGACTGAAATTGTCAAAATAAAATCACATACTTGACGTATTTACTTGTTTGACTTATCATAGTTTAGATATCCTAAATATTCATTAAGCGAATGCCTAATGTTCTTATTTGACTTTGATCACAATATTCTGCTGATATATAAGCACAGGCAGTAGATGGTTACGTTGTTGTGGTGCAGATCCTGCATGATTCATATTTGAGTGCAACTGCAGCTCTGGACTTGGGTGTGGCTCATCCCTCGGTGCTTGTGCTGATGTGATGAGGAATGAGGCTTATGAACTACTGTGGCTGCTTTCAAACAACGCTGATCTGTCCCAGCACAATGCTGTGTCAGTGAATCTATCGTATACTCACTTGTGTCATGGTTGATTCAAATCATGAAATCTTAGAAACACAATAAATGCAATCCTAGAAATCTAAATCAGTTTGTAAATTAACTCTGGACTGAAGATCTTAACTGTATTGTGTCCTCAGCTCATCTCTTATGTAACCGCCTTCTGCTCCAGTTTGTGCTTCCTGTTGAGAGGCACCTGGAAGGCTCCCTGAAGCTCCCCTATTCACTAAACTAATATAAAGTAATACAGCTCATTATTTGTCCTCTTGGATTTGAATCCTGCTCATTTTTTGTGTACGGACAGACACAAGCTCCTTTCAGTGGAACGGAGGCTTTTGGATCCAAATTATAATAAGATAAGGGGGAAAGAACAGAATTAGATTTTCTGCATGAATTATATGAACATGAGACTGTAAAAGCGCATGCTTTCAATCTACTAATCTGCAGTAAACCTGCACAGAGTTTCATCACAACTCGGGAATTCGCATCTTAATCTGCCTGTTTTCCCATGACATGTAGTTAGCCTACAAAAGCACAGAGACACATTATTACTTCAGGTCAGCACCCAACACCTGGGTTGAACTGTGTTTGCAAACACTTCGTGGTGTTCGTTTTGCCTCACAGGCCCCGAGCACCAAGTGACTCAGATTTAAACCCTCATGTAGATGTCTTACTCAACTGAACGGTCTCACAGAAAATATAAGATATTGAACAGATTACTGCCAAAGTTAAAGTCTTTCTTCTTTCACTAATCCATTTTTTTTTTACGAATTGATCCCAAGTGACTTAAAACTGCCCTAGTCTGTCAGTCAGACGATGAAAATATAGATGGAAATAGCTAAAATATAAAAAATGAAAATATTAGCATATTTTCGATGTTAGTATTAAAATTCTGAGGATCCCATCTGGCCAAATCATTGTATGAATAATAAAAACACAAAGAAATGTCCACCTGGCTGATGCTCAAAGCGCATTAAAACAAATGCTCAGCAGCTACACTTATAAACTTTCCCCGTGGTGAAATATTGATCTAGGAGCAGGATTTGTCTGACTGAGGTTGATGGTTCGTAATGGATCAGGATCGTCTGCTTTAGGCTCCATTTGACGAGCAGATCAGCCTCCCTGTCTGGCTCACTTCCTAACAACAAGCAAAGCTCTCTCTCTCTCTCTCTGACCTTGAGCATCGCCTGAAGCCTCTCAGAGCAACGCAGACGTCTCCACATCCTTAGGCAGATATAATTAAAAGTAGCAGCGGAGGTAAATGAGAACAGTCGCAGGAAATGGAAAGTGGCAACATAGAAATAGAAACAGTATTATTTTTAAATTAATAATTTACAGCAAACATCAACCTGTGCCTTTGCCAACACAACAATACACAACAACATATGCCTTCGATATCATTTTTAATCCCTTGATGTCCACTAATAACAAACACAATATTATTTTCAAGGTGCTTGGAAGAAATTTAGCATAGCTGTGCAGCTAAATGAGCCACATTGTAAGCTCCAGTAAATTTTTTATGATTCTCTTCTGACCCTGAACCATATATCACCTACATGTCATGTTGGTGATGCAGCGATTTCTTTGGCTCATTTTACTGTTGGACTCACTCATCCTTGGTAAGAACACTTACCCTGCAGAAGCCTATGAGGTAAATGTCTATAAAATTGCTGCTCATGTACAAGAAAACCGACCAGCTGAATAAATGTGGGCATGAGATCTGCAGGAACGATTTCTAATGATTTAAAACCAGTGCTATCTGCAAAAGTTACCTGCGTAACATAATGATAAAAGACAGATTTGCACTTCAAACTTTCATCATGATGAAGAGGAACATCGATTTTTCCTACCTCACTTTCAAGATGACAAGCAATTGGCTTCATCACTAATATAGCGTGAACGTAAACGGTTTCACACGAACTACATAACTATGTTCGAGGCTCATATGCGTGATCAGATACGGTTTATGTACGTGGCACGCAAACGTTAAATGATGAGCAGATTATCAACATCCATTTAATGTAAAACATAATTAGCCCCAACTAATGTCTGCTTCTCTGAAACACTGCATTTATAATTAAAAAAAATTATAATTAGATGTATTTAGAGAAGGACTGTGAGCTGTATAACCAGTAAAATTTACACTGCGTAAGTTTTTGAGCCTGAACTTTTCCTATATTTTAAGTTACTACAGTAAAACTGATGCAAGGTTACAGGTAGTAGCTCTTCTCTCTTTCACATAAAGGCTGCAGCTTTAAGGCTTAGCTCTGTGGGGTTTTTCCAGTGAAGTAATAGCTAATTTTGGGAATAATTTTGTTCGCACATATCATAGCCTTTTCATCTTTACCCCCAGGAAGTTATCCTCTACCACCATTTTACTGAACTGCCACAGCAACAGGATCTGTTTGTCTTTCAGCCTCCGCTTCAAACACACAGCAGGAGGGAAGCAGGAGAAGTGCGGCGCTGCATGACATCCTCGATGATGACATCTTCAAACACCCCCCTGCACTCTGCAGACACACCCAACGCTCACTGCAGGTCAGCAACTCGGCTCAGCATCAGCACCAGCCGCCTCACGCTCACTCACGGTCTCCTTCCGCCGCAAACACACACAAACGTAATCTCTCCCACTGCACTACTGAACCCTGCTGCTGAATCAGTGAATTGCTCAGGGGAAAACAGCGCTGACAAAGTCATAGAGAGAGAGGGAGAGAAAAGAGAGCAGAGAGAGTGATGCCCACCCGTCCCTGACGAGGCGGCGTGCCAGTTGGGGAAGGCCAGGTGGAAACAGTCGCACATGATGGCGGCGGCGGTGGAGTCGGTGGTAGCAGAGACGAGGTCCTGGGCTGGGCAGGGAAGGAGGGTGGTGGTGGTGAAGGTGGAGGGTTAGGCAGGTGCCGTTGCAGCTGCTGCTGCTGCTGCTTCCCACCCCCCCCCCGGCTCTTCCTGAAACAGCCCGTGTGTGCAGGTCGCAGCGCCGCGAGGGATGAGTTGCAGAAATAACCAGAGAGGACGGAGAGTAAGAGAGCTCGCTGCTGGCTTCTCTGCACTCAGAGCTGTCCACCGAGTGAAGGAAACTCCCTCGTCTGCCCCGTAAACATGGACCTCCAGCGCAGCACGCTAACTTAATTATGGGAGGGGCGGCCCCCCCCAACACACAGACACATCCCTCAGTTCTCCTTCTTCTCCTCCTCCTCCTCCTCTTCTTCCTCTCCCCTATGTTCAGTCTCATTGATCGTCCTAATCGGACAAGGACAATCACGATGTCAGCTTCTAGCTCCAGCACCGATGGGAGGGAGGGTGAAACAGTCCATTGACATGGAGCCATAACTCAATTTGACGCTGTGTACACTTAGTTTAACCCCCCAGTGTGAGAGAAAACTGAGGGAAATCGAAGTAAAACAGCATATGTTGCCAGTTGTGTTGGCCTGTGAGGCTTTAAGGTCAAGACATCCGAGAAGTCAGTCACAAGACCTTCTGCAGTGATGTGTCGAAACACAGCAATCCATGTTTCACCGTGGCCTCTGGGGAAGAAAAGCGTGTAGCTCAGTAACATACAGCCTGAGGCATCCAGGTTACACCAAGTCCACATGTAAAATACCAAAAACTGTAGTTACATGTTCATCATAAGCTAACAAATCAATGAAAATGTTAATGTGGGAATACAGAAAGAGCAAACCTCAGTGAAAAACAATCTGCATTAGTCTTACCTACTATTTTTTATCTTGTGTGTAAATATTGTAAGTTACGTTTGCACAGGGTTCAACTATATTCTGTGATGTGCTGAAATTATTAATTGATTTAATCATCAGTATTTGATTAAAAGTAATCTATCAAGCAAAAAAATCAAACAACCTCTGGTTCCAGCTTCTAAATTTTGTTTTTTGCTTTTCTTATATCTTTGTAAATTGGAAATCTTCGGTTTGAGACATTTAAAGACGAATATTCATTAAATAGATAATAATTAAGTTCTCCTACATATTTCGGCTAACATGGTATTTCCACCTCTTCTGTGTGGTTTTTTTTTTTTTTGGTAACTGATTAATCTTTAAAGGAATTTTAAAGGACTCTCATTTGTGAGGGTTTGCCATTTGAAGAAACCACCTCGGGCTCTAGGAAATTTGCATTTTCTGACATTTAATAGACTCAGCAGTCAATCATTTCTTTGGGAAAGTGATTATAGTTGTTAGTTTCAGCCCTGTGTGTGACAAATCTATAACCAGCAACATGCGGTGAGAAATGCAGTTTCAGCAGTCGTAGTTTTTATGGCAGTATTACAGATCTCTTCTCATGAACATGCAACATTAAATGGAAGCAGGGATCCCTTAGTTACTGAGTTATCGCATCAGTAGCGTCATGACGACCAGATGGACGTGAAGAAGAAGAAGACACAGGGTGAGAGCTTTTTAAAACTGGGCAATTAAGACATGGCTGCTGTCCAAGAAGACACTGTAGCTCCCTGAGGAGGAGGTTGCTAATGTTGACCGTATATTTACCCAGGTGGGGGTTTGCAGGATGACGTCCCTCCAAATGTTGCACACATCCCTTCTGTCAGCATCAGCTTATATGAGAAAATCTATTAGAGCAATTTCTCTGCCTGCTGGCCAATATCCTACAAGTCTGAACGAGTCATGGCCGCACTCATCCCCTCTGTTGGCTCTCCTGTGTTTGATTGTCAGTCCTAAGTGATGATGGGACCTGAGAGTGAAGCTAGCAGTGCATTAACCGTGTTGGGACGAGCACTCGGATCAATACAGTGGAAATGCACGGCAGCATTATGGCGTGACAGACGGTGCAGGTATCAGGTAGCTTGAGTTTGTCTATAATGTTTTACATTTGTGTGCTGAATATCTAAAAAGGAACAATGAAGCAAGTATGAAAACAGGAGTGCAGCTACATCTCTGAATCATATTTCCAGTAGTGCTCCGGATGAAGGCAAAAATAATGTTATCAAGTATCAGGGCAGATATTTTAGGCACATTCTCGGTCTCTGTTCACTGCAGCACACAGTTACTGCACTTCAAACTGATGCAGCAATTCAATCTGATAAAACAAAATGAACAATTATTCAAATGCGAGGGGCTAATTACCATTAATTTATGCCATTATACATTGAATCACACATCAGTTAAGCTCATTTAAAGATAACATTTCCGTTCCTGCTGCCTTTTCTGCTTGTAACAACTATAAATTTGTGGTTTTATAAATGTTCTTTCTCTGAATCTGCATTCAAGTCAGAGCAAATCCAGACAAATGAGATCATGTCTTTACAGCTTTTCTTTTTTTCCTCCTCTTGGCTGTGAGCAGACAAAGTGACGCAGCGTTTAGTTTTGGCACATGTTCAAAAAACATTTCCGAACCTAAATCAATTTCTGGCTTCAGAGAAAAGGATGTGCCACCACGTTGCGGGCTTTCGGCTTTTTGTTCATTTTCTCATCGTGTAATTTAGATTTTTGAAGCGACAAAAAGACACAAGTCAGAACAATGTGAACATCAGAACCAGAGTCAGAAAAAGCAGATTGTGCTGTTCTGTGGTTTGTTGTTTAGTCTTCTCAGGTAATGTGTCTCAGTGTCCTTCAAAAATGTCACAATTCTCATATTTTTTTTAAACAATATATTTATTGAAGTTTTGTGCAGATATATCAAGGTTACACACACATATTTAACGGTAAACAAACAAATAAACAGACATTAGGTACATTCAAAAACAGCATTTGAGTCCATGAGGTGAAAGAAGAAAAAGAAAAGAAAAATAAAGTGCAGCTCCTGATCGTGGTCCTGTACTGGGAGGAGTTATGTTGTCCCAGTTTCGCTCAGCAAGTTAGACAAATCTTTGTTCTTGATATACCAAATATAACCCCCCCAACACTTTCTGAAACATTTCTTGCTTATCTTTTAAAGTATACGTTATTTTTTCCAATGGTAAACATAAAGACAATTCTTTGAACCACTGCCCAATGCTTGGTTTGCCGATCTTCTTCCACGACAGAGCTCTCACTCTCTCAGCTTGTAATATTCCTATATTTATGAAGAGCTTTTGACAGCTATCTATGTTCAAACCTGTAGGATATAAGCCCAGAAGAAATAATTTAGGTTCCATATCTAACTCTATTGATAAAATCTCCTGTAATACGGCTCTTACCTCTTCCCAAAATTCATTTACTTCTGTACAGGACCATAGACGATGAAACGACGTACCCTTATCTCCTCCGCATCTGTTGCATAAATCAGGTATCTGCATGTTAAATTTATTAAGTTTTTCTGGTGTAATGTACACCCTCATTAGCCAATTAAATTGTAGTAATTTTAGATGTGTGTTACTCGTCTGTGACTGGGTTACCTTACAAGCTGTGCTCCATTGTTCCACTGTCAGGTCCTCCTGCAAATCACAATTCTCATATTTATTATGTTTATGATTATATTATGTACCATTAGAAATATCATAAAAGAGTAGTTTTCTTTCCTTTTTGTTTGAAGAAAGCTCGCTCACATAACAGCACAATAGCAAGTCAAACTTGTCATTCTAATAACTGTCCAGACTGTCACAGCCCGTCACGCTGCGTCCTTCACAACGTTTTACAGGAGTGTTTTTTAAAAGCCTGATTATTGTTATCTGGGTCTTTTCACCACACATGAAACAGTTGAAACAGTCGGGACAGTTGGAGCTTTTCGTCACTTTACTGATTTTGTAGGGACCTCTTTTCATCTTTACGCCGCCACAGACTGAAGATCCTAATCATGTTCATTTTAACGATCAAATCTTCATTGTGTCTTAGTGATGAATGGCATATGTGAAAAAACACCCTACCCATACACCCTTTCCCTCTCTAAATATCTGGACCAGCACTGTGGGAACGTGGGCACATTGATAAGTTGCATCCTGTTTGCATCACACTCAACTTTAGTCAGTGTTTAGTTCCTGTTTACATCCCAATGAACTGTTCAAGTTCAAGATTCAAGATTTCTTTATTGTCATTGAGCGTGACATGTCAATGAAATTTGCATTGCAACCCCCATGTTAGACACAAGATATTAAGATTCTAAAATGAAATTAAGATACTAGAATAAAATAAACCAACATGCAATAAAAATATTCATAAATGCAATTAAAAATATGCCAGAAATGAAAATATACTAAACAATAAACAATAAAATATACCAATGAAAAGTACCAATATACTAAATGTATATAATTTAGTTAAGTGTGTGTGTACTTAAATGTTAAGTACACAGAAGGTGCAGGTGGAGGTGAAGGTGTAAAAGTTCACCCCTCCAGAGGGTAAAAATGGCTACGATTCCCACACTCTTCTGCTGGTGTGAATCTTAAACTTCATAGACATTTGAAATCCGTTGTGCTGTTCACGATATCTTTCTTCTGCCTTTCAAAAACCCTTTAAGCTCATTCATAAATATCAAAAGCAGGAATTGTGGATATAAATCTCTGCAACTGAATGATCTCTTTGTAGCCTCAATATTTATTTAAAAGATCTGGAAGGATCGTTTTGGAAAGATGTGACCAGTACAGGCGCTGCATCGTTCCATAGTTTTAACAGCCTAGCAAATGACTAAAAAAGATTAAAAAATAAGCCCACAACATCAAATGTACATGATGTGCATGACAAAGAAGAACCAGACTAACATTTCATTTTAAAAAAGGCTCATTTAGTCCAGCAGATCAACACTAGTATATAATCACCTGTTAAATTCATTCAGCAAACAGTCGTGTATTTATACTTCGAGCAGACACAGAGCAGCTTAAAGTACTGTGCTGTGCTGCGCCTACATCCAGCTGACTTCAGCATCATAAACAAGAAAACAGTGTCAGCATTTCCTGTTGTGGTTGTATAACGACTAAACAACAGCTTGTTTTGAAGTAGTGCTGATGGATTTGTTGCAGCTAACCTGCTGTGAAAATGTTGGGAAAGGTGTTCGGCCATGTGAGAAGCTAGAGAGCACGTCGCTTCCCAGATAAAAGAGCGAGAGAAAAGCCAACCCGATGGACACGAGCCAACATCTCGTGCTCGTACTCATGAAGACACACACAAAACACGCATGCAGACACGTACCACACACTTCATACTGTTCTGCTGGAACTGTGACGGATCTTTGGGCTCTGCTGGAGTCACGCTGGTTTTTATTCTGACTCTGGGAGGTTCAAGCACTTCACGTTCGTTAGCGGAGAGCACAGATATACATGTTCGCTAAGGCTGACTTGTGCACGTCCAGCTGAATAAGCTGAGGAGCAGAAGGTCCTTAACAATTACATCTATATGTCCTGAAGCTACTCACCAGACAGCTTTTGTTTTAGCCTTCGCTCGTGTTGTGGCTCCAGAGAAGCTAATGCCAGTCTGTTACACTTGTCCAATATTTGTGGTTAGTGGTTGTTAGCAAATGCTAGCATGCTAGCATTCTGAACTAATATGGTGAACACATTAAACATTACACCTGCTAAATGTCATCATATTAATATTGTGAATAGATAGATAGATAGATTGATAGATAGATAGATAGATAGACTTTATTTATCCCAAGCTGGGAAATTGCAGTGCAGCAGCAGCATTACACACAGTGAAATAAGTGTGTCCAAATAGTAAACAGTAGTAAAAGTGTTGCACAAAAAAGAATATCAAATGCAAATTAATATCAAAATAAGAATATCAAAAGCAAAATGGCAGTGAAAATTAAGTGTACCGTGACTGTAAGAACAAACTATATATAATAAAATATCGAAATAGCAGCAGTAAAAAATTGTATACATAATAATAAAATATCAAAAGCAAACAGTAGTGGTAAGAAGTATTGTATTATTATTATTATTATTATTTTCAGCTGTTATTGTACAGTGTAATGGCATGTGGCAGGAAAGATTTCCTGTATCTCTGATGTTAGCATTTAGCTCAAAGCACTGCTGTGGCAAAGCACGGCCTCACAGAGCTGCTAATGTGGCTACACACTCTTCATCTGTTTTCGCTAATATCTAATCTTTGACTCACACAAATGAGCAGCATAGTACAAAAATACAACAAAATGAAATATATAAAACAAGCATGATGGGATTTTAAGTGTATTTTATGGTAATTTCTCCATTGTGAGAATATAAGTTGGTATAAAGCAGAATAAATATATAAAGACACAGTTTCCCTTTGCTACTGGTTTCATGGGAAACCTGTTCATTTTGAAAATCACACCAAAGGTCTCATTTGTTTATGTTACACCCAGCATTTGTTTATGGTATCATCATTAATACAGAGGTGCTGATTGTGGTCATAGTCGGAGGTTTCTTCCTGTCAGTTGTGTTGAAACGACAGAAGCAGTCAGTTGTGTAAGTGGGATACAGCCGTTAGCATTCGATCAGTATCATGCGTTGCACTCAGCAGCGTTGGAAATGAATTACGTCTTCATGCATTCATCGTGATTTCGTTCTCCACGGACATGAAGACTCAGCAAAGGTGAACAGAACAGGCATGTTCAAAATGTTGCAGTGGCATGCTTTGACTTAACATCATTTGAAATGCATTCATTTATGGGTGGATGGATTTAACATTCGCCCTGTGTAACAGTTTATCACGCGGCCTCTTCACATCGTTGCATCACAGACAGTGAAGTATTTTCCTTTGATTTACAGACATGATCAGAAGGTGGACAGTGTGGGATCAGATAAAATAAGGTTGAAAAGGTGAAAATAACCGATCTCTCTCTCTTCTTTGCTTCCATATTTGAATCATGGTTTATTCTACATTCTTCATATTTGACATAAAAATATGCGCTGACCTTTTTTTCTCATATTTTTTTTACGTTATTAATATTCATTATGTTACGGACGTTGACTGGAAGGTTGCTGGTTCCAATCCCTGCACAGACAGGTAAATAAAAAGCTGTTCCTGCAGCCATTGTTTAAGTTGTTGTTGAGCGAAGCAGCGTAGACGGGCGTGATTGTGAAACAGGGCGTCTCTGGGGCAATAAACCTCAAAGGGTTTTCCCCCTCGATAAATAAAATACCTAGAAATGTTTTCATAGTCGAGGGCCCCATCTTCATCATTCGGCTGAGGTGTTGACTGTGTCAGTCATTATGTGGATCACCACAGTCTGTTTGGCATTTAGAGGAGAAGAGCTGAAGCTTGTGTTGCATCAGAGCTTTTCATGTGCAGAACCACAGACTTCATCTGTTTCAAAACCTGATAATGAGTGATGAGTGGAATATTTCATTGCTCCTAAACACATTATGTACTCATGTACTCGCAACATTTTTCATCTCCTCGTAATACAAACTGAGCTCACAGAGCAGTTGATTGAGCAGGAAGGTGACAGCACACGTCACCTCCTCTCACTGAGATCATATACTTACTGGACAAATAAATAGGTACATCTGATTTAAGAAGATTCAACTTTTCAATCATTTTAGACAGGTCGGATTTATCCTGTTATCCATTTTCATTCTCCATCTGATTGGCTGATTGTCATGTCCCGTCTTGTTTGAGGTTTTGTTCACTGGCGTCATGTTGTGTTTTGCACTTCCTGTTTTATTGTGAAACCTAACTTTCCTCTCGTTTCAGGCCCTTGACTTCCTGGTGTGTTTCACGACCGTCTGATTGTCTGCCCCGCCCTGATTGTCTCCACCTGTTGCTCGTTACCTCGTGTATATATTGCCTGCGTTTTCCCCTGTCCTGTGCCAGATTGTCTTGTCTAGTCCTGTGTCCACGTCAGTCCTGTCTTTGCTACCTGTAATCAATACCTTGCCTAGTTTTCCAAGAGTCTTTTGTTCTGTGTTTGCATTTAAGACATTGAACATGATAAACATTATAAACCAGCTAAACATCATCATGTTAGCCTGGTTATGGCTGCCGTGCCTGCCTCACAGAGCTGCTAGCATGACTGACGCTTCAGGTACTGCAAGTATGACAACACAGTGCATCTCTGGCAAAGCCTGTATGGTCAATACTGATCGGGCTGTTAATTAAGGATGAGAACTATGAAATATGTTTTGGATTTATTTTGTAAGATTGTAATATTTGAGGATATGACCACGTTTTACACAGTTCAATACATCAGATTAGATTAGAATCACACCTCACATCGTCCTCGTCGTCATCAAACACACACACACACACACACACTGTCACAGCTGCACAGTTTGACCCCTGCCTGTATCATCCTGATGATTATCGTCTTTAGCATCATGGCACTTTTCTGATTCAAAGCTCAAAACGGTCAGATTACAGATCAGTAAAACAAAAAGAGACGAGCTAAACAGTAAAGAATAGACGATGATTAAAATAGACGAGGCATCAAAGATAAAATGAATTTAATCCAAAGACTTGATCTGCGAGGTGATTCATATAGTAAAACATCACTATGCTTGACTGAAAGGTCTAACTAATAGCTGTAATCAATGTTATTAAAGCATACAGCCCAAAGGTCTGCCCCTCCGTCATGTGATGACCATATGACGGCCATCACTGCGTGTCGGTGAGAGCACATCTGCCACGTGCACGTGTCTTATCTACATGCAACCAGCGGCAGATGTGACTAATAGCTTCTACTCTGCCTTTAATTACCCACATGTGTAATTAATTTGGAGAAAATTAGATTGAACCGTTCAGACAGTGCAGCCACATCATACAGCGCCACTCTTGTTCGAGAGCTTTAGTCGGTTTCCACGCAGGACTAGCCATCATCATCATCACCATCATCATCATCATTAAAATCATCAGCAATGTCATCATGTGGAAATCATGTTATCATGAGGCTAATTCACTTTTCAGCTTGTCATTGAGGGAAATGAAAAATCTACACTGAGCTGAAACAATTGATCATTGATTAATAATTGATTAGATGATTGACAGAAAATTAATTAGAACCTTCTCTGGCGCCAGCTTCACTGACGTGAATATTTCCTGTGTTTCTCTAATTTCTATGATTATGAACTGAATATCTTTAGCTCTTGGACTCTTGGTCGGACAAAACAAACGCTGATTCAATTATTACTTTAAAAAGTAGCTGATAGATTAATCAATAGTGAAATTAATCATTGGTTGCAGCCCTAAATTTATCATAGCTGTTTAACTCAGTTCAGTTCCTGAAATGTTTTGGAAACATGTTTATCACCCAGCAACATCAAGACTAATCAGGCTTTGTAGTAGTTTATTATTAGTGAGATTTCTAATCATGTATTCTTCATACAGCATGCACTAATCAGTGGTGGAAAAAGTATTTAGTACTTTTACTTAAGTAAAGGTCACAATAAGTGAATGGAAAATTACTTCATTTCAAGTAAAAGTCCTGCATTTAAAATTCTAATCAAGTGAAGGTACGTACTGTTAGTATTAGCAGGAACATGTACTTAAAGCATCAGAAGTAAACGTGGTGAGGCAGAATGAGCCCTGCGAGTGTGATGCTGCGTGTTACTGTGGATCTACAGGCAGCATTCGATGTGTGCCTTTTTGAAGACTTTTTGAAGGGCAGGGGCGAAAAGGAAAAAAAGAGCACATCCTCGCCACTGAAGAGGGCACTTTAGCACGCGTTTTGGCTCCCAAGAGGGCACTTTAGCACGCGTTTCGGCTCCCAAGAGGGCACTTTAGCGCGCGTTTCGGCTCCCACGGGGCAATTTAGCGCATGTTTTGGCTCCCAGGGGGCACTTTAGCACGCGTTTTGGCATCCAAGAGGGCACTTTAGAGCACCTTTTGGTGTCCAAGAGGGCACTTTAGCGTGTGTTTTGGCTCCCAGGGGGCACTTTGGCACGCGTTTTGGAGTCCAAGAGGGCACTTTAGTACGCGTTTTGGCTCCCAGGGGTCACTTTAGCATGCGTTTTGGAGTCCAAGAGGGCACTTTAGCATGTGTTTTGGCTCCCAGGGGGCACTTTAGCACGCGTTTTGGCATCCAAGAGGGCACTTTAGAGCGCCTTTTGGTGTCCAAGAGGGCACTTTAGCGCGTGTTTTGGCTCCCAGGGGGCACTTTAGCACGCGTTTTGGAGTCCAAGAGGGCACTTTAGTGCGCGTTTTGGCTCCCAAGGGGCACTTTAGCATGCGTTTTGGAGTCCAAGAGGGCACTTTAGAGTGTGTTTTGGCTCCCATGGGGCACTTTAGCACGCGTTTTGGAGTCCAAGAGGGCAATTTAGCGCGCGTTTTTCAAAAACTGCCCCCCCCCCCCCCCCCCCCGTGCACGCCACTGTTTGTAAAATCTTAATCTGTAAAGCAACAATAAAGCTGTTAAAATCAAGTTGTGGAGACCAGTGGAGTAAAAAGTATATTTCCCTCTGAAGTGTTGTATCATGTAGCATGAAACAGAGAGACTCCAGTAAAGTAAAAATACCTCAAACTTATTCACAGATCAAACGATGAAACAGTAATATTCACTGTGTTCTCAAAAAAAGGTCAAGACAGTGGTGCCAAAGCAGTAATTTTTAAATCTTGTTCACCAGTAAGTTTTGACGCTGGCTGTTTGGAAGCGACCTGGTCACCAGCTTCCCCTCATTTCCCCTCTCAGTTAGCGAGTCCACATGGTCTGGGGTCACAACTTTTCCGAGAGCTACAAATTACCACAGCCTGTGCTCTGTCTGTCGTACAGTTAGTCATTCGGTCCAGTCGAGAAAAACAACATACCAGCAGCTAATTTGTTTCCCCGTGAAAAATGAATGGGAGCCTCTTCGTCTGAGGATACCGGTTCAAATCCTTTTCCACATGAACGCGAGTGTTCGGGTCACATCTCGGACCAGTACTTGAATCTCTACGGTGTCTGGAGGGCCTTGTAAATCACATACAATCAGACAAAAAGGAATTTGTTCGTCACGGTCATGTAGCTTCAAAACGTAAATTCTTTTTTTTTTATTCCCGTGTCACACACAAGGACATGTGGTTTCATTCTCAGACTGACCCCTGATTAGATTTCATGTTTTCCGGGATTTTGAATATTGTTGATAATAACAAGGGTCAGTTTAGGAATTTATTTCCTTTAAAACCATCTGTTTCTGTATATAATGTGTGTGTGTGTGTGTGTGTGTGTGTGTGTGTGTGTGTTAGGGTTTAAACCACATCATAGGTCATTAAGCAAACAAGATTTTTAGTGAATAGTCAAACGTGGAGAAATTAAACAAAGTGAAAGAACAACATAGAATAATCTAAACAGTCAGTCACTTGAGTCAATTGAGCTAAATTTAATTGTCAGCTATTTTGCTAAATGCTTAATTTTGCATCTTTCAAGCAAAAATACTGGTTCCAGCTTCTTAATTCTGAGGATTTGCTGTTTTGTCTTTGATTTAAATGTGCATCAATAATTTGGGGTGTTTGGACTGTTAATTGGAAAAACAAGCTATTTGGAGACATCAGCCCGGGCCTCAGAAATTCAGTTTTCACTATTTTCTGACATTTTATAGACCAAACAATTCATTGATTCATCCAGCAGAGAGACTTGTTGCAGCCAGGACAGGAAACCATTAGACTAATAAGTTATAAAATGCCAGCCGGTGCTGGTGGGTTTTATATACAGCCTGTATAAACACAGGTAGTGATATTTTTGCTGATGTCTTGTGCTTTTGTTCAGTATTTTTAAGATCCTTTTAAGATCATTTTGATTTCCAGGAATTACAAGTCCAGATTTATGAGAAGGAGAAGGAGGAGAAAAGCCTGAAGCAGCATTTTTAGACCGGACCGGTGAAATTATTTCAGTAAGCAGACCAAACCTTATCTAAAAGAGACATGTAATTAATTAAGGTGGGTAATTCGATAATACAGGCCAAAATATTAAAAGCTGCCTCAGACTGCTTTGCATGTTGAAAGCCCCTAATGGCATGGGAAGGTGCCTGAAATGTAAGGTGCCTCAAACAAACAACTAGCCAACCAAACTTGTGTCTGACTGACTAGTCAAGTCTGTGTCTTTAGAGTGAGTCGCTGATGTCCTCCTTCTTGTTACGATCCTTCCACTGGAGCTCAGCGTGGAAACACAGAGAAGGAATTTTAAAAAATCTAAAAAGAGCATAACTTTGGACGATATCTGTGACTAACTCAGGCTGCCGAAACCTCATGTTCGCTTCAGACAAACCTTCACATGAAGCTTGACACAAAGCAAGGATCTTGTGGCTCACCACACATGTGAATGGCCAGTTTGAACAGGAGGAATGATTACAGCAAGCACGACCTGCTCCAGTGTTCACGTGGTCACCTGACTCTCATCTGAAGACGACGCTGAAACGTGCAGAGAAGAGAAGAGAGTTTCTCTTCACATCAAAAACACATGTTTGTTTGACTTTAACAGCTTGCACGGTGCTGCTGGATCTACGTGTCCGGCAGTCCGGTCCATCCACCCCGTTGTTTAGCAGCAGCAGAGGTTGTTTGTTCTGTGAGTGCGTGCTGAGTCAGCCCGGTGGACGGAGCCAAAGCCCGGCTTTACGCCACCGCAGTGGACTGATGTCTGCCTGCAGAGAAACATGAAACCCAGAGTGACACACTGCAGCACTCAGACATTTATACATCTACACCACACCTTCAGTTTCACTGTGAGCAATGTGCAGCCTCACCGGAGACAGACAGACAGACTTAGATAGATAGATAATGTCTGAATATGCTCTGCTCACATGTGTTTAATGGCAGCATTAGCAGTGGTTGTGTGCACGTGTTGCTCCTCCTCATGTGTGACCACTCCCTGAATTCCAGCACCAGAGCCCTCTCACCAACAACATCTACTGTAACTCTACTTCTGTCCTACTCTCTGGAGTGAAATCTGACTCAGTGACGTGCCGAAAGAAGGCTGAAACACTGCAGTAAGACAACACTGTGCTGCCTGCTGCAAAAAGGTGAAAAACACACTTAACGGTCACATTCAGGTCATGTCTATGTGTTTGTTCAGCTGTTTGATCGTGATAAAAGTCTGTTCAGGGACAGGGGCTGCAAATCAGCTTCAGGCTCGATGCCCTGAGCGTTATATCTGTTTTATTTCTATTTTTATGTGGCAGTGTTTATCTGTGTAAAAAAACAGAGCAACAGAAAAAGGACACAATTTAGACTCCATGGCGCCTTTTTTAAGTAGATTTCATCCCCGGTTGCCATGTGGGAAGCTTTTTGTTGTTCTTATTTAAGTAGAACTGACAGACGTAGGAGCTAACTAAGGATGCTTATTACAGTCATGAACTCAAGCAGTACTGTGCTGTAGTACTGCGGATGTCTCTGAACTGCTGAAGAGAAGAATAAAAGCTCGTTCTGAATATATAAGTTTATTACAACATAAATCGAATGTCAGAGAAGAGACTGGCATGTATGCATGGATAGTCCTACCAAAAAGTTAAAGGTAACAATGTACTGGCTCCCCTTTAGGGGAGTTGGGAACATCGACGAGGTCGACAACTTATCGTTATTTGTCGCATTAGTGAGGCCCTCTCAGCTAACTGTGTCAGAGCACAAATTAAACATTCATTCATATCCATACATTCCTCCTGCAGAAGCAGAGGTGAGGGTGAGATGATGCTGTCAATCAACACTTTCCATAACTGGAAAGAGGTTCCTGTGGGCTTCATTACCCCACTGTAAAAACTGCTTATTTTATTGAAGAGCATAAACCTGGTTTTGTGCAAGAATCTGGTTTATGATGAAGCTGCAAAAACAAAAGCATCAACTAACACCACTCAACATGTTTTTTTTTAATTTGCAATGTCATGCTTTCAGCATCAGCACACATCTGCTTCACACGTAAATGGCCACCAGAGGGCAGTCTTTGCTTCCATTTGACTCTTCTGCCTTATGGGAAAGTGGGGACATTTGCCCTGAGCTTGGCTTTTCAGGCTGTGTGTACCACGCATAACAAGCTCTACATTTCAAAGCAGCGGGTGGGAGATATTTACACATTTGGGTTAACCAGTCATCGTAAAGAAAGCAGGATTATGGTCTGAGCGAACCACTTCCCTGGAAGGCCATACTCAGGGTAAGAAAGTCCAATAGGTCGAAAAAAATAAAAAAAACAGGCTGTCCACAAACCACATGCAGCCAGTCAGTATTGCATTGACTAATACCTCATTGCGTATGCATGGTTGGTGTGCAGAAAGGCACGGTTTTTGTGAGGCTGGTAGTAATAATCCGGTTCATGATCAGTTTTTTGTAATCTAGGTGTGATGTTTTTGTCACACAAATGGTGCATAATGACGCCTGTTAGAGGAATAAAGATTCAGACACACGGCAGTTAGGGTATTTTTACTGTATTATTGAATAAAATCTATAAAATATTCCACAAAAAATACAATACATTATTAATTATCATCTTATTTCCTAACAAAGTCATCCTTCAGTTACATTTATATCATAATCAGCATCAATAACATACAGCTTGTGCTTTACAGACCCTACTGACACTCTGTACTTTCATACAATTATAAATAACACTGCAGCTTTCTGCTTTTTGTTTTCACTCCTGTCAAATAGATTATATGAATGAAAAAAAAACAAAAAACAAGAGAAGTGGATTTATTTCACATGCTGAAAACCCAACAGATTCACACCGCATGTCTGCGCTGAGCCTTTAGGAGCAAAAACAAGTTGTTGTTGGAGCAGCAGTTTGCTCATCGTACATCAATCTTGCTCCTCGAACGTCTCATGTGATTGGTCTGTCGTCCGAGTCTGGGCAAAACAAGCTTTAAACCCCTCCTACTGAACAAGTGACGCAAGCTGCTTCCTCCCACCCCTCCTCCTCCTCCATGTCCTCCTCTTATTTTTCCCTCCTGGCCCTCGCTACCACCTCCTCCCTCAGCTAGTTCACTGTCAGCCTGTCAGGATTCATTAAGCTCATATGTTCACCGAGCACAGAAAAAGGCCAAGAAGAAGGAAGAAGCGATGGCGGCCCTGGCTCTCAGTGCTTTACGTAACACCTCGCCGTAGTTCTTAGGTTTTTATCAATGAAGCTCGAGCTCAGACAACCACAAAACCTTCAACACAAATACAAATTAGGTTCAGTAGTAAGGCACGTTTTCGACATGAGACGAGAGATGCAGACGTGGACGGATCACTTTGGTCTGACAGGAAAAGAATCGGGTTTTCAGTTCAGTTAAAAGGATGAAATAAACAAATGACAGATGGCTCATGGTGTAAAACAGGAGTGTCCAGGTAAACCAACAACAAACAGACATCAGGAGGTAGAACAGGAGTAAACCACAGATAGTGAAAGTCAAACATCTTCTTCATCACAGTCCTTCACTCACTGCATCTCCTCTACAGGACAGGTGATCGGAGTTTCAGGTAGAAACACATACAAAACTGCTTTAAAAAACTCCCAACATTAGAAATTCATACCATCATGGCCATAAAAATACATAGGCGTCTGTTGTCTTTACAATTCTGAGACATGGCAAAGTTGTCCTGATTGTTGACTTGAGGCGATCAGCTCCTCAGTCAGAACCAGACTGGGAATAAAACTTCTATTTAAAATACATGTTTTACGCTGCGTTCATGACACGTTGCATTTACCGTAAATACAAGCTGCCGAGAAGGAAAACTGTTCACATCAACCTCATGGTGAAAGGATGAGAATATTTCTTATACAGGCTCTGATAGTTTGTCCCATTTGATGCAGCAAATGGTGCAAGAGCGACAGCAAAAGCAGTAGACATGGCAGCCAGTACGCTGACGGTCCAAGGTCATAAAGAATCTGAATTATAAGTTACACTCACACCAAAACAATAGACTTCACATACGAAGAAGAAATAATATCTGCTGCAGTTCATGGTTGATTTTTCATTCATAAATAAGAATAATATTAGATAAAGGCGTTCAAAAAACTTTTTACCCTTTCTCTATCGGAGCAACTAGATGTAATCCATTTTTCGCCTGTCTTGTGATCAATGTGAACGTGGCGTTCATCTCCAGGGATTGGAAGCTTCTTCTTTGGCTGGTGAATCCCTAAATTCAGTGGCCACGTTCTTCTTTTCACAAGCCAAATAAATATGTGGACCATGTGTCCACCCTCGGACTGCCGCACGACCACGGCCACAAAGACATTTGGCTGATGTCAAGTTTCTAATTTAAAGATCCTACATGGAGCCGTAAAAACCATTCAGTCCGCACACTGAAAGGAATCCCAGGCCTTTGCCCTCCCGGCTGGCTGAAGCACAACCTCTTAAGTAATTGAAGGGATTTCAATTAATAATCAACCCAGGTCTGATCTGACAGCCTGCGTGACGCACGACTCAGAGAGGTGCTGCTGCTGTTTCTAAAACTTCATAAAACAGGTGAGAAAAGTGGCACAAACACTGTGAGATTGGACATTTAAGGTTCCATCTGCATTTACAGTTTCACCAAATTAAGGAAAATCCAACTTGAGATACTCCTCCACTGTCGCATGCATCAGTCAGTGCTGTCTAATCCTGTCTGTTCTGACATGCACCAACTTCGTCTCGACACGCCTCATCTGCTTTTACTGCAGATTATTCACCCACGACTCAAAACGCAACCTGCCCTGAAACTGCAGAGCCACCCGATCTGTTTCCTGCCCCGGTGGGTGCAGAAATTGGTCTTTCTGTCTGTTCAAACGTGTATTTCTCCTTGTTGAATATCAACAGAAATATCTGACAGCTAAAATTTCCTACCATTTAATTCCACTGGGCATAAAATAATATTTGAATGCGCCTTGACATCACTGAAAGTGTGCTTTGCCAGTCATCTACCTGAGTTATAACAACCAGAAACAGTATAAAAGCGTTTGAGACTGGATGTTCCTTTTATGTTTCTTAATCTCGAGACTTTTTAATCTGGATTCTTCTTCTGCTTAAAAAAATATTTCATGTCTAATTTGAGGCGTAAGCTCATGTACGTAACTCAAGGTGTTGGATGGTTCCCTCTAGATGAGTTATGTGCATAAGAATTAGTGTTTTATTCTACCTTAAACTAGCTGATGCTTAAAACACATTTTCAACCAATATATAAGATGGAGCCTTAAAAGTCCCAAAGTCACATTAGAGACCGACGACCCTCTAATCGGTCCTTGTTCCCTGTCTCCACTTTGAGCTGGAGCAGCTGTGATCAGACTGCCAATTCTTGATTAACCAAGTCCAGTAAATGTTCAGGAGTTTGTGTCGGAGATCAGGACTTTACCAGAATCTCCATGATGTGGTCCAGCTCGTTCAGGTCCATCAGACATGACTGGAGGCTCCCAGCTGAGGCGTGGCTCGAAGGACGCATTTTAACGTCCTCGTCTGCCCAGAGCGACACGCTGACGGGCCACAGGGAGCCCGCCGCCCAGGCGGAAGGCAGATCTGAGGTCTCGTACATCGACGTGTCAATGTCCTCGAAGATGTCGTCCAGGGCGAGGTCGCCGAGGTAGCCCATGGCGTTTACTGCATCACTAAAAGCGTTGATCGTTGCGGCGGGAAGTGATTTCTGCTGGTCAGGTGAGCTGTTCGCCTCCTGAGAGGGGAATTCTGGGGACAGCGGTGGGGACAGAGACAGGTTGTTCCCGTCACCCTCTGCACACCCGGGGCACGTAACCGGCATGTCTCCCCTGACGTCGTCCCTGAGAAGGCAGGAGTCGGCGTGGACGCCGTTGAGGAGCACTTCCGACGTGCAGGTCCCCACCCCCTCGCTCTGCATGTCCTCCTGGATCTGCCTGAGCGTGTTGATGAGCAACACGGAGCGACGCAGGCTGAGCTCCACCCCGGCCTGGTAGTGCTGGAGCTTCTCCAAGCAGAGGCCGAGCACCAGCTGACGCTGCTGCAGGTGGCTCATGTTGGATTTGGACGGACCCACGAGGAAGCCGCCTTCCTCCTCCAGGTCTTCATCCCCATTTTTCTCCTTTTCAGCAGCAGTGGGGAGGGTCTCCGTCTCCAGCTCCGCCAAACAGCTCCACTTCCGTTTCACACCACGACCCAACATCGACCTAGATTAATAGATAATAGATTACCAGCTGCACTTGATGTACAATTCATCTGACAAATATGCATCACTAATATATTTACATTCCTGTGGTGGTGCAGCCAATACTAATATCTTTACATTTTTACCATTTTAACGATAAAACATTAGAGGTATTCAGTGGTTTTCTGCATTTCAGTCATGTGTCTGTCTGTCTGTGTGTGTGTGTGTGTGTGTGTGTGAGTGCGCAGGTATTTATAATCATATGCATATATATGATGTGTAAGCGTGCTTGTATGCAGTATTTCTGGATTTTTAACAGCGATTTTAAGCTAAAAGAGATCCAAATAGACTGTAAGATCTAAAAAGATCATCAAACTTGTTGGTGATTAATAGATCGTAGATCGATTACTTAATTTATCTTTTCACACCAGCACCTATAACTTGTCATGTGCAAAGTAAACCAACTTTAACAACAGTGGCAGAGATTATTTTGGGGAACACGTTCAGGATCTCATCAGGCTGCATTGCCATGTAAAAAACCTTGCATCCAGTTTATGTAACAGCACCAACTAAGCACACAGAGCTAGTCCCCCCCCCCACTTTAAACTGATCAGATCCAAAACAGATTTCTTTACATCAGACAGACAAACTGCAAATGCCGCTCAAACTGTACAAGTTAAAAGAGGGGGGGGGGGGCGGTTGAATCTTTCCATTGAAGACATCTGAAGACAAGTGAACATTATGACTGCCATGACTCACTGTGAGACACCCCTGCTGGCTCACAGACTTTACTCATACAGACGTGTTCAGCGTTAGCTAGCTTTAGCTCAGTGTCCCGCAAATCTTTCCCAAATAACACCTGAAACGCCGTTTGACGAGTCTGACCCCCAATCCGAAGAGGTCTGACAGAACAGAAAGATGAACACCCGAACAAGTCAAATGTTTGATCAAAGCAGCACTTCTTCCTACAATTTCCTCTCTTTATTGTCGTAAAATAAGATGATCATTTTTCCCTCCGTCGTACTTATTTTTCCCAGGACCCCGAAGAACACCCCTAACCTCTCACCGGCCCCAGGAGTTCAGAAGAGGGGGGGGGGCGCACTAGCTCCGTTTAAACCAAGTTAAAAGAGGAAACTTGAAGACATTTTTAGCGAATAACAGAAAGAAATAAAAAAAACAACCTTACGTGCCCTTCGAAATTGTCATGAGGCGCGTGAATCCGTCGTGTCTTCGGCTCGTTCCGTTTCGACGCCGCGTTTCTCTGCTATCGCAACCAGGAATATGAGAAACGTTGGGTCCGTCCACAGCGGGGGGAGGAGGTGCTGCCGCGGACGACAGAGGAAGAGAGGGGGGGGGGGCGCACGTGAGCTGACGGGCGGATGTGATTGGTCAGTTTACCCACTGATCAAGCCTCCGCCTCCGCCACTCACGGGGCAGCGAATGTGCGGCCGTTTGTTCCGACTGCGAGCTGCCGCTGCGTTCACGTGAAGCGCGTAAAAATCAGAAACAACACCGGTGCTCACGTAAGCGACGAAAGGTGTCAATGCGTTCGGGGAAATTTTGATTTATTATGACATGGGTCTATATTACCTCAAATTTATTACAACAACAGACACTAAAACTGAAACAGCCCTCAGTGATTCAAGAAATATTTACATTCTTCACTTGAATGATAATAACAGAGTAAAAATACTCCATTACTAAAAGTCCTGCACTCAGAATGCATTTAAGTAAAACTTCAGTAATATCAGGAAAGTGTCCTTAAAGTCTCAAAAGTACTGATCATGCAGTAACATGGCCCTTCAATGTTATTATTAATGAGACAACATGTAAGAAGCATGTAACTGGACGAGGTGGAACTAATTTGATTATCTAATGATATAAATAAACTAATATTTAACAATTAATCCTATTTCACAAACTGCTCATGTGTTAACTACATAATATTTTAATCTATGATGTAAGTAGTAACTTAAGTTATCAAATAAACATAGTGGAGTAAAAAGTACATATTTTCCTTTGGATTGTCATGAAGTAGAAGTACAGTAAAGTATCTTGTATACAGTAAGATGAAATGGAACTTGTCATGCAAAGTACAAGCTCCTCAAAAGTGCTCATGAAGCACATTAAGTGAATGTAGTTACACTGTGGTGGTTGATAATCTGAAAAATCCCCAGAACGATTTTTTGATGTTTGACGCTGATGCTGCTTACTTGCCATGTTGCCGTCTTTGTTTGAGTCAGTAACTTCACGGGTCAGATTTTGCTCTCCATCAGGGGAAATACTTTGTGTCTGCAGGACAGAAAAGTCTTTCAGAATTACAGACATCTCCAGTCTTCAAAAACACTGTGGTTACCCAATTCTTCTCTAAGTTAATGTACCTTTTTAAATAAGAAAAGTGGCTCAATATCACCAAAGCCAGTGCTGTCCCAGAAAAGATGACAGTACTTAAACCAACAACCGTCTTCACAGGTGCAGTTCATAGCCCTTTGCAGACCAGCTTTGTGACTTCACGGGTTTCTACATTTCCTTTTAAACCTGTTTTTAGATGCCCCAAATCTCATGACACAGGGGTTGTAATGTGAGTTTGACTGTAACATGGGGGGGCAAATAGATTATTCAGACAAAACAGTGTTTTTCAAAAGTATGTGAATGAATGAATGAATTTATTTGATGATCATATAACACTGCACGGCAGCCATTATATCACAGAGGATGAAAACACAACAAACCCCTCTACTATAATGCTTAACACATGACAACACAAATATGTGTATTAAAATATTATTGAACAAATATCAATATATCAGTGTTGGAAATATCTAGAAAGCCTAGGGAAGTGCAGTGAGCACCCGAATGCAACATTTTAAAGGGCCAGATGACTCAGAAGGGAAGGGGGAAGAAGTGACCGGAAAGACTGTGAAGGCAAACACCAAATAAGGAAATGCTATAGTCACGTTTTTCAGTCTCTTCCTCTTGAAGCTGTCACAGCTGCAGTTCTACTTCTTCTTTTCACGTCTTCTTCTCCTGAGCAGAAATTATAATTTTATTCAACATTAAGAAGTTATTGCATTTATTAATTGCTGGACTACGTTTTGTGGTGCTTTTGAGACAACCGCATGTCCATTCAAATCCACCTGCAAACCCAAGCTGCTGATGTGCATCTGAGCTCTTTAAATTTCACATTAATGCCAAAAGATCCAAAATACACAACAAAAACTTCCAGATCTAGGGGGTAAATTCTAACCTGTATGCAGGTTGATGAAGGGCTTGTTTTCAAATAATATTTTTGGATGTAAATTGGTTATATGGTAGTTAATCTCTAACATATCTAGTTTTGGGGTCCAACCAAGACGGTTTCCTTGAATTTGTGAGAAATGGTTGATTGCAGTCAGATCTCAAGTTTATGAGAAGCACCTGAAGGCAGCATGAGCCCTGTTGCCTGTTAGCACTTACTAACCCACTCCCACTTTTAAAGGCGGTGCACAAGGCATGTATTATACAGTAGAGTACAATAAGTTGTATATGATAGTGAAGGTCAGAGTAACTGCCTCCAGACATGGGAGAAGTGAAGAAACATGCCCGCTGAACGTCACATGTTGTAAACTTTGGATTTCTAATGCATCTCATTTACTGTTTTCACTGTTTCTCTGTTGCTGCTTTTTAAGACACAATAGTCTCTTTCTCTGATGACTCGGGTTTTCCTCAGGCTGCCTTTTTGCTGAGTCACCGAAAGGCCATTAATCTTTAACTATAGGCAAACCGAGACTGGGCAGGCCAACATGCAGAGTAAGCCAGAATTGTGTGAACAAATACATTTTGACAGCTTCAGACAACATGTTGAGGCTTTTATTTAAGTGCTGCATGTTTAAGAATATGAAAACCGTCTCTTTGGTAGACCAAAAAGCTGCATTCATTATTAATAGAAAATCCCTAATTCCACTGTGAGTAGGTTAGGCTGTGTGCCATGTCCTGAGCAGCAAACAGACAATAGTCCTGTTCTGTTGAATCCATTATAACTCTCTCTGCACGTCTAATACAGAATCTCATGGTCCAACATCATCACGTGAGCGCATGTGAGGACAAAGGTCCGACTGCAGCAGTCACCTCTCATTCGCTCCCAGCATTTTTACCTTATTACACATGAAAATCTACTCAGTTACTATAGTGGCGTCACTGAGAAACACACTGAACCTTCAGGACTGACCTGATCTTAGCAGCTCGCAGGTGGAAACAGTCAGAGGACAAGTTCTGCCGCATTGAATGCTCATTATTTCATTATTATTATCACTATTTGTTCAGATAAACAGGACAGGCAGGACAGAGAAGTCCTTCAGTATTGAGAAGAACTCACACATTGCTGGTTTCAGGCTTTTCACAGGTATTGTTGCCAGTAAGAAATATGTGCTGTATATTTGCAGCCATACCCTTTAAATTCAGATTAATGCAGGTCTGTTATAAAAGCAGTGAAGAAATGACACAATAAACCTCTGTAGAAAAGGAATTCTTAAATAAGTGATCAAACTCACACCACACAATCAATAGTTGCACCTTTTATTATAAAAAATATTTACAAAGATGCTACAATGTTTTTTCCTTAATGTAAAAAAATGCATACATTTTACAACGGTAATTAGTCTTTGAAGTTCTAGCTCCCATTCAGACCAGAGTGACATCCTTCAGGAGTGTTGTGGTAAGGTATTAAGCGTGTCGTAATACTGTATTTTTGTCAATACATTTTGTTTGCCTGAGTTAATCTCTTCATCACGATGATAAGGAACAATTTTGAAAAAACGCATTTGATTTTCCACATCTTTAGGAGAAAGGCAACTGTTTGCATAAAGGAATTAAAGGACATTTGAGTCGTATACAATCATTTTGAAACACGTATGACAGAGCTGCATAGTGACTTGAATAGTAACCCGGTTATTATTATTACTAATAATAACAAAAAATGTGAGGAATAAATAGGTACTGCATTGAAAACAGAGGGCGAAATTTGGATAAATATAATTTCATCGGGCCTCATGGTTGATTTGAAGTCAATGTGGCATGTCTGTACCTAGATATAATAAATACAATAAATAAAACAATAAATTAGATTGGGTTAACACACAGAATTCCTCATTTGTAGTACTAACAAATGAGAGAAAGAAATATGGCTTCTTGATGCAGTTATCACCCCGTGGATTCTCCAAATGCTTGAGGAAAAGCTGTTATTATTACTGTTATTAGATCTGTATGTAAAGCAGGGCTGGATACTGTTACCTCACCAGAAACAGTCAAATCTTAACCAGCATTTGGTTGGTGGCAGCAGTATTTTCCCTGCCCTGCATAAAGCTTTGAGAAAATGACAGAACAGCGCCTAAAAAGTGTGACAATGCCAGCCCTGACACCAGTTACAGTCAACTTGTTATACCAAACCATGGGAAGACGCTGTCTCAAGTCTGGCTACATTAAAATCTTAAAAACCGCTTGGGAGGGAAAAATAATAATATCAAATGATACTTGCAAAATCCCCCAGCTGTATAATGCAAAAAATATATTTCTATATACACATACGTACATATACATATATTCCATTCATAATTGCTCAAATCTTTAGGAAAATATGCATTGGTTCATAGATTTGGATTTACAATTTGTTCTGGTTTCTGATGCATGTAGTGTGATGAATTGTTCCTCAGTCCATGTAACAATAAATAGAAATGGACAAAATGGCAGAGAATACGACCAGAAGGAGCTAGTATGACAGAATGTATGACAGACGTAAACATGGAAAGTACGTAAATAAGAATGCATCATGGTATAGGTAATTATCTTCGCCCTCTCACAGATATTGTCATGTTCTGGGTTTCATTGACAAAGTAGGAAACTAACCGCTTTGCCCACAAGCCAGGATGGCTCGTGAATCCCAAAATTCATTCGTTTCACCATCACCACTTGTTGCCAATTATATTTTTTTGAATAAATGAAGGTCCCAACAGCAGCTGCCGTCTTGCCTAAGCGGCCGTTAGAGCAGACTAACTACACGTCTAACGGCCGATCCCGAAATCTACTTGGCTTGCTGTTAATTTCCCACCTTGTCCCAAAACCTCCAACAGTCTCCATGTGTAACAATACCACATACAGAACACGCACATGTGTACTGTGCATAGTCTGGAAAGAGTCTGAGGGATCAGTACAGGCCAAAAGAATGTTCTGAGTTTCAGGATCCCACTATGATCTCCATGATGTGGTCCAGTTCGTTCAGGTCTGACCTGCAGCTCGAGCTGGAGCTCAGGGTCGTCGGCCCGTGAGAGGAAAGGCTCTCCAGCAGATCGTAAGGCCCCATCTTTGGGGCGCTCTGCATGCCTGTCAGCACCGTATCAAGGTCATAGTAGGACGGGTCCACGTCTGAAAACAGTTCCTCGAGTGCAGGGTCAGGGGGCGGCGCCGGGTGCTTGATCTCAAAAGTCCCAAAAACCTGCTCCCCTGTCCTGGAGTCTGCGCTCAGGTGGTCCCGGTCTCCCTCCTCTCCCTCCGACACACACTCCTCACTGTCCTCCTCTTCATCCTCCTCGCACTCACCGTCTTCCTCCTCCTCCTCCCAGCAGGGCCCCATGCCAAAGGGACCTGCCAGGTAAGAAGCAGAGGACAGCTGGGGGGAAACGGTCGACAAAGTGGACATGGTGACCTCTGTCTCCACATCTCCCTCCATCACCACCTCCTCAGAGTGGTAGCCTTCCTCCAAACCAACCACCGAGAAGGGCTTTGGGCTCTGCCCGGCCTGAGCCGCCGCATCCGTCTGCCGGCACAGCACCTCGGTGGCCACCAGGCGGTCGGCAGGACACTGAGCGGCAGCCAGGGCCTGGGTCATTATCTGCCAGGTGCCGTCCTGGGTCATCTCCTCCTGGATCTGCCGCACCGTGTTAGCGATGAGCACCGAGCGGCACAGGTTCGGCTCCACCAGCATGTGACAGAGCTGCAGCTTGATCAGCGACATGTCAAGCAGCGACTGCCGCTGTAGGCTGTAAGAGGACGACAGCGTCCGAGCCGCCGCAGATGAAGCTGCCGGCAGGACCTGCTCACCATTGGAGACCGGCTCCTCCCCGGAGTCTGAGAACTTGCGCTTGGTGCCCTTCGGGAACATGTTGTCTCTCTGTGGTGATGGCGAGGAGACAGAAACACAGTCAGACATCCAACAGAAACACTTAACTGAGCATCAACTAATTTATCACTGTGACAAACATGCCTACTGTACTGAATTTCACTAGCTAAGATCATAGTGAAAAGGATAAGTGCCATGTAATTAATTATGTAAATGTGTGATGTAATGAGGCTATGTGGTGTAGTATTTGTGAATGGACATGAGGGAGCTAGAGCTACAATCTGCTCAACAGCAGCTGTGACTTTATCAATAAACTCTACAGGATTAAACTCTTTATGAACTACAGTAAACAGTAAATTGTTTGTTGTAGTTTTTTTCTTAAAGTTTGCTATACCTTTCCTGTTGAGAGGCACAGGCAATAGCAATGCAGCTTGGTCCCGGCTGCAACGCTTCAAGTACTTTTGTACGAGCGACAAGCAGCTTTTGTTCAGCACCATTTCTGCCCATTTTAGGCCAGTCTGAGGCAAGACTCCTGCTGGGCGGAACAACCACACTTTTAACAGACCACTGAGCCACCGAAAATAGCATGGTTACCAACTAAATGCCGACGCTGCATCAAAGTAAGCACAGACTAGAGAGACCTTTGTCAGAAAACAAAAACAGCACTCAAGTTACATGATCAGTGCACTTATATTCTTTCCCACTGCCACCTGTGATCAAGAAAATATCCTATTCAATAAGGTGCTTTTAATGGGTAAAGGTGATAATATGGAAAATAACAGCATTTACAATATTGACAATACAACATACCACCATGACCCACTAATATTAACAAGGGATATCAGGTTTCAAGGTCTACTCACGACGCGCTTAAAGAAAACTAGTAGAGCAAGATTTTCACTTTCTCTTCACTGAGGGAGGGGAAGAAAAGTAGAGTCAACTTCCTTATTGCACACCGTTTGGAGCACACAGATGTCTTACAGGAACAACACACCACTCCTGCCAACATTGAAGGCCCTCTGACTCCCCAGAATAAACGTGATGCAAGTAAATAGGAGACTGAGCTCTGAACAGCAGCCTGTGGCATTTAATTTTCCATCAGACAGAAAAGTAGTGTGCAGTGTCTGGCTGTGTCTCCGCTCTGTGAGAACCTGTGGGCAGGGCATTTGGGTGAATGATTCCACTTGCTCCAAATTTCTATTTGTGATACTTTTTTTTTTTTTTTTTAAACAAAATAATCACAAAAAGTAAAACCAGGGGTACAGTGAAAACAGTACTGATACACGTTGGACTGTAAAAGCATAGCATTTGGGTTTATAGAGTGGAAATCAAGCAACAAAGATTTGTTAACAATTTTACAAAAACTGCCCACTTCTACCAACTACCATCAAAGAAGGGTTTTATTTTTTCCATCTCACGATGCCAGGCAAAACTGAGGTCATATAATCTGTGGAAAATACATACCATCTTACGATTAACACATTGCAGCACTCGGGGGTGTTGTGCAAGATTTTACAACTAAAACGGGGATAACAAAAACACCACATAATTCAACATTTTACAGTTAATCAGCATATAATCAAACATGTAATCAAATCTAGTGATTTCTAATTAGGAATTGACTGTAACCTCTCCTTTACGTGACCCATCAACAGAGGAAGTACTGTGCCTCTATACACACATGACATAAAATGAGAAAGAAAGATTAAATAACAGCTACTGTCTTCACCTGATTGATCACATGGAATCTGGAATCAGCACCATGTTTTAAAAAGTTATAATTAACACCAATAATAAAAAAGTGGATCTAATGTACAGTCTGGAGGTCTTTCAGTCCTCGCTTGCATACAGAATAACATTTCCTGACAGTGGACAGAATAGGAAAAAAGTCATTTATGAAGGTACCCGGGGATCTAAAATACAAAGGGTGAGAAAACAATTATGGACAAGACATATGATGTCTTCTTGTGTAGTGCAACTGTGCTGGTCCCTGTTAAACAAGAGATACTAGAGAGCACTATCTCCCTAAAGGAAAAACAACAACATGTGTAAAAATTCAGATGGAAAATGAAATACAACCACAAATACCTACAACCTGAGAGAAAGCACACTAAACAGAGGATTAAAAAACAGTTTTGTACATGACAGATTTTCTTTTTTTTCAACAGGTATATTGATAAATCTGGTTTTTGAACTCCCAATTAACTAGCATTTTAGAGATACATCTCGAGGATTCTACTTGGAGATTTAATTAACTGAAAATGACAAAAATCTATAGAATGGTAAATATTTGTTTTCTTTATTGTAAAAAACTCCCATCTGACTGAAAACACCTTTTACCTTAATCATTCTGATCTTGCACCTGTAGCAGACAAAACAGTGCAAAAAACACACGCCTGTAGGTCTATTAATAAGGATATATTGATTACCAAAATCTCACTAATAGTGCTATTATTTTCTTAATCAATTACGCTGATTGAGCACAATTACATGAACACCTTTCTGGACAAACTAATTAATCACCTAATAATGACACAAAACTCAATTCATTTACACAAAAAACAAGCCTCAACAGCCTGAAAGTGAATAAACATCTGACAAGCTGTCAATTTTTAAAACATTATAAGATTTATTGTGCATAACTTTTTTAAATATTACATATATTGACCTTAAACATTTTGTCTGCTATAGGTGCTTAATTGTAGTGATTGAGATCTAACTAGACGTGATGTCCAGTACAATAAAATCACAAACATTCCTGCCATTTAAACCACATTCACATGCATATTACGTTCTTATATGATGTCCTTGACAGTAAACGCAGTAACACTGTTTTAGCAATATTCAACAAGAAAATGCTGACACACATTATGATCAAAAACTTGTCTAGCAGATATCAGGAAATGAGAAATCAAGTGGAAAAAAAATCACCTCACTGAAATTACGCAAGCAGTACTGGAGTCAGGTAATATAAAATAATAATGTTATAATTAAAAACCACGTACGGCAGCGATACTTCACATCGTGTCAGGTAGTAAAGATACTAATAAACAGCTCTTGTATTATGCTAGGAGCCAGAAGCCAAACAAAATGCAGCCTCGCTTTACGTCAATGGCTCCTAGCATGACCCATCCCCCACTGCACAGTGAAAACCCAGCACTTTCACAGCACGCCGTACTAAATGAATAAATAAACGTACAACACGGCGGCATTAATTGTCCCATTCTCCGTTAAAAACGTATTGTAATCACTATCAGCCGCCAACTTAGAGCCGTTCCAGCGGCTGGAAAAGGCGCTACGGAGCTGCTGGCCGTGACTGCCGCATGCTTTGTCTTTTCAGCATCAGAGCTACCGAGCGACAATGAGGCCATTTTGCGCTAGTAGCTAACAGTTAGCTGGCTAGCTATGCTACGGGTCTGACTTTACGCTTATGAGATGCCGCTAGCTAACTGGGCTAAGAAACGCAAAAACGATGTCTCCGTTGTGGTACAAAGCGCTTGGCATTCTTCTGCGTTTGGCCTTCTTTGGCCATTTCCTTTTACTCTCAATAAAATGAATGCTAGCAAGCGTAAAGCTAATTAGCCATAAGCGCCCACCCACACATCCTCCGCGGTCCTTCCTCCTTTCTTGCCAAAAACAAGAGTTTTCGCCGCGGCTGGGCTGCTAAGTTCCTAAAAACAACAAACGCTCACCGGGTACCTGCTTAAAACGACTACCGACGGGCGGTTGTGTAGCCGCACTCACCTCGTGTTTGTGTTATTTTATTCCCGTCTCGGTCATAGGATCGACGGCAGGGAAAGCGGAGATCAGGTTCAGATGAGATCATTCATGCCACGGCTTCAAAAACTGAACTACCTCTGTCCTGCTGCTGCTGCGGAGCGGACGGCAGGAGGGAAGGAAGGGAGGGGGAGGGGAGCCGACAAAAGCCAGCCATATGCCTGGGATTCCTCTCTAATGATGTCTCGCTGCTGGTCTCCTCCGAACGCTTTAATTTAATGACAAGCAAGTGAAAGCCTGTGTTTGGCATCAAGAGCAAGATGTAAAAGGCCAGAAGATACGCTGGATATTTGTTCGGAAATGATTGCCTGTTTGAATCGCTCAAAAATAAACAATTAGTGGTGGCGAAATTATTTTAATTATTCACCGAAATAAAAATAGCAGTACCCAGTTGTGGAAATACTTACTCAAGTAATGCACTGAAGCATAATTGTTTGCAGTAATAGTGTTTTACTATTACATGACAATTTCATGCTACTTTAAACTTCTATTCAAATGACATATTGTACTTTTTACTCAACAACACATGTGGTAATACGTTTCTTTTCCATTAATTGCTTCAGATTAAGATTTTTTTTTTTTTTTTTTTGCTGAAAAACACCCAACATATAATAAGCTACACAATACAATGCATTGTTGAAGAGGAGGCTTGTGGCCCCTTACAAAGAGCAGCGTGTAGTCGGGGCCCCATGTCAAGTTTTAGATGTGGAGTTGTTTGTAGTTCCACCAAAGAGAAAACCTCTGAACTTCTGATGTGGTTTAGTTTAAGTCCAGCCCAGTGAAGAATTATTTTTCAGTGTTTCACAAAATATACAGATATTGGCAGAAAAAAAACCCCAAAATATGAATAACCATGTGTTCAGCAGGACTTTGTTTTTTCTTCTTTTCTCTCCCATTAATCATCTCATGACCTCTCAGAAATATGCTGTGACCCTTTGGAGGGGCCTCGGGTAGCAACAACAGTGAAATGCTACTTACACATCAACACATCAGCAACGGTCTAGTGTCATATATAATAATTTAGCAGTCATCACTCATCTCTGTATTCTGCTATCGGTACTTTTGAGGGACATTTACTTGTAATGGAGTATTTGTATATTATTGTATTTGTACTTCTACATAGTTAAAGGATCTGAGTACTTTTTTCACCACTTGCAACATCACAATGTAGAAATACTGCATTAGAAGTAAAAGTCCTGCTTGGGAAATATTACATAAGTAAAAGTGGTATTAAATAAAGTATTATCAAAAGTGGTCAAAAGTAATAACTGCGGAGAAATGACCAAGGGAGCATTATACTATTATATGTTGTTAGATTATTGTTTATTACACCCAGTGAGACTAGTGCCATCATTAAGATCTTCATCATCATCACAGCTGACCGAACAGATGTGAACTTTACATCACAGTGCATCTTAATACACAATATAAATGCTTCATCAACAAATAAATCAGAATTAACTGTAACACACTGGCAACAAGAATGTGTTTTTACTAATGAAAAGCCAGATTCATTTTATACAGTAGTGACAATGCATCGTTAAAGTAGTCTAAACATCCACAAACAAACCAAACCCACCACCTTCGACCTGCAACGGTTAAGACTGTAAATGGCAGTGAGAGGTAACTGTAACTGCGGCTATCACTGAGTGCAAATTTCCACCACAAATCGGTGTATTTAAAGACTTTTCTAGATTGGTTTGATTTGCTTGATGCCAGTGCACTGGTCTTTCTTGACACCCTTTTTTAAAAACAACTATTCCATCTCTCCGGATGGAGTGTTGGCGGTCTTGTGAATGGAGTTGTGTGCAACAGAACGCAGTCTGGGCAAAATGTGCATCTACAGGGCCTCAATTAGTAGAGACTGAATGGTCGTATCCGAGAATGATGGAGACTTTAATGCTGTCAGTTTTAGAACTGACTAATGGGAAGTGAGACCCAGTTAGTTTGCACAGTGTAGAGCAGAGTGTATTAAAAACATCTCTCTCAAAGCATGAAAAGGAAATGCAGTTTGGACCTTTAGCTTTATACTTGTACAATAAGTGTCATGTTAGACGAACAAACTGTTATAATGAGTCCACTTTGCATTTCTCTGTCCTGAAAGGTTTTTCTTACACATCATTAACACAGCATATTCTCCCTTGAGTATCTCCACCTATTATTTCTGTTTGTGTGCTATCCCTGTAGTATTTAACACAGACCGTAGTATTAAAAACACCTTGTAAAATCAAATTCATTAAACATTGTAAGGTGCTGAATTAACCTCTCAGCCCCGGTCAGCCAGTGTGGCTCATATGTGTTGAGAATTGGTGAAACCAACATTTCAGAACAGCCACAGTCTCCATCTAAACAAGTCAATTTGTTCAGCTGTGTGCTTTTATTATTGAGTGCTTAAAATCTGACTCTCCTAAAACACTCAAAAAAGAAATCTCAATCAATCACAGGGCTGACACACAACCGTTCTCACTCATGTTCACATGCAGGCAATTTAGAGTCACCAGTACACCTAATCTGCATGGTTCTGGTCTGTGGACACATGTTTTTGGTCGTAGCTCCACATTCTCCTCCTGAGTTTGTTTATTGGTTTTGGAGTCGTGGCAGGTTTGAACCCAGAACCTTCTTGCTGTGAGCTGCTTACTTCTCTACCTCTGCGTCTCTGTAAAGCAGCTAGTTTCAGTAATTCTCAAACAGATTAGTCATCCTGATTTTCCATATTGTAATTTTGCTATTTTGGCCACATGGCATCTCCTGCAAGTCTGTCTGTCTTGGAAGAGGGGTCCCTCTTCTGTTGCTCTTCCTGAGGTTTCCTCCACTTTTCCCCTGTTAATCCCCTGTTAAAGTTTGTTTTGGGGGAGTTTTTCCTCACCCAAAGCAACAGTCGAGGGGTACAGGCCCTACAGAATGTAAAATGTCTTGAGGTAAATTTTTGCTATATTATTAAAATTGACTTCACAATTTTTTATTTTTTTTTGTTATTTTTCTTATTTCTGCCATTCTGTTCTTGTTAATAGTGGCATACATTCAGAGGAAAGTCCTTGTTTATGATTCATATTGACTGCAGGTTGAATAAACTCACCACTCTGGTATATTTTGATACTGTTTTAAGGAATCAATAACACATAAATGCACACATGGAGCTTTTCCAGTGACTTACGGACCCTCTCTATGTGCTGACTGCAACTGCTGATTACAAATTGCAGAAAAAAAAGTGTAAATGCAATTTGATGGCATTTTGTTTGCTGTTTGTTTTTAATGCCAGATGTTAACAACTTCTTAAATGTGTATCCACCTTTATAGAGTTTCAAAGCTGATAAATTGCAAATTGAATTAAGTCTCAAAATCTAGTGTGCTTATCTCTTCCTGAATTTTCCTTTTGCACATCATCAACATATTCAGCATCAGCTGTCTTTTCAGTGGTGATTTTTTTCTCTCTAAGCCAAGACTGCCACACTTGGCACCCTTTGAGTCACACTGGTGTAATTATCAGTAATTATTGGTGCTGGTGATGCTTATTACCTCTTGCATGGAGGTTTTTTGTTTTTCCTTCTTGATGATTAGTTTAATCTGCCATCCTATTAATGATGTTTTGCACAAACCCAAAAACAGATTTCAAACGTTTTGGGAAGATTGGGTTTGAGCCTTCGACCAACTGGTTAGCTGGTTAGATTTGTTCACTCATCTGGGATGTCATAGGGTCAGTAATTATTCTTCACACCAAACGTGAAGTGGATGTTGCCAATGCAGCAGAGCGAGCGGGGGGAGCATATACAGACTGAGTTAATCATATCCTCCAAGGCCCCACCACACGGAAATGCTCACTAATTAAAATACAAGCACAGGTATAACTGATATCATTAAAAACTGTGGCACTGGTTGGGGCACAAACTGTGGAGCTGGTTGGGGGTCGTGGTATTGTGCATGCTGACTCGCTGTCGTGGCTTACTGGGACACTTGATGGAATTGAGATATTGTTAGCATAATTTGTTTAATCTTTTGTTTGTCCTGCTATGATGTCAAATTGTCTGCCATAAAAAAGATACTGTATATTGAGGACGCTCGCACAGCACCATGGACATGATCCATGACTGACATCTCATCTGTGAACACTTCCCATAAAATAAAGATAGTACAATGTTTCCTCCCCGTGTCAGCAGTGGACTATGCAGTGATACAGACCGCAGTATAAAGGGAACAAGCTGTTTGAAACCAGAGAGAATGAAACAACAGTCCTTTCATTTTCTTGCTTTCTGTCCAATATGAAAATTCTGCTTGTTGTTGGAATGTGTTTACCGTGAGCCATGGAAATGCTCTAGACATTCATTCATTAGGGCAACTAACAGTTACTTTCATTATCAATCAATCATTTTTTTCTATGAAATGTCAGAAAATTGTGAAAAATGCTCATTGTAGGCTCAAGGTGAGGCCTTCAGATGTCTCGTTTTTGTCCAGTAGTCCAAAACTCAATGATCAGTATCTAATTATATATTATATTAAACAGAGAAACACATATAATCCTCACATCCCTGACACTGGAACCTAATATTTGGTTAATTTTTTAAAATGATCATCAAAATAGATAAAGATTCTTCTTTCTGTTAATCAGCTAATTGATTGATTGATTAATCCTTTCACCTTTACAGTTCATTTTGACAAACCAGCCCTTTGGATCACCCAATAAATCTATTTTATTATAGAATAAAGCGCTTTATTTGTTAAAGTGTTGCTACAATGAAAAATGCACACCGTCCTTCAATGCGTATATGAGAGAACAACGTAGGATATTTTACCGATAAAGGTCACGAAACAATGTTCCTGTCCCGTTGAAAAAGTTTTCCTTTTTTCCAGAGGCCTTCCTTTCAGACGCGGAACTAGTCTTCAAAAAACAACTTCCGGTAGAGCGGACATTTTTATCTGGTTCCACAGAGCTCAGTTTCCAGCAATTTCTGTGCACGGCGGATAAACGCAGGAGCACCGCGCGACAGCCAGCAGCAGCTAGAGGCTTCTAGAAACAACGTGCATCGGACAGTCACCGGCAAACAAGCCTGCTCTGCTCTGCATACACCGCTACACATAACTTCAAGAACATTTAGCTGGATAAATGGCTAAGTGGGGAGAAGGGGACCCTCGCTGGATCGTAGAGGAGAGAGCCGATGCGACTAATGTCAACAACTGGCACTGGTGAGATATAATGAAAGGACACTGACTGCTAACGTTAGTTATCTCGCTAATGCTAACATCTCACACTCAGCTCGTACTGATGACAAGCTACAGCGGTTCTTTTTTGGATTCTGTCCCCTATGTATGCCGGTTATTGTTAGGATTATGCTCACAGACAGCCCTGAGTTAAAAATATAGAGTATTATTAAAATAAAGGATCATATTCGAGGGACCGAGCTAACCTTATGATCGCTTTTTTCAGTTAGCTTCGCCTGTAGCTAGCTATCGTAGCTTCAGATCCTGGCATTTACGTTGTTAGCAGTCGGTAGTTGTTAACAACGCAGTCTGTTGCAACACACGTGTTCCGGTGTAATAACGTCCTTTAAAGTGTGATCGTTTCGTTAGAAAGTAACGTTAACCCACTTACACAACGACTTCAAAGCTTGTCTTACACTTCGGAGCTACAAGCTAAAACAAACGTGTCAAGTGGATTCAGAATTTAGTGCCTGTTGTTTCTAGCTTGCTCTGAGAGCTAAGTAGTAATATTAAAGCGTCCAAAGGTAACGGATTGCAACACATTACATTACATTACACTACACATTGAATACATATACTTAACTGTATGCCACTTTAAGGGTAACTGTATTCACCTCTATAGTAAAATAATTCAGTTCAGAAGTTGTTCTAAGATGAAAAGGGAGGATTCTGTGTTATGATTAAATTGCTATGACTATATACTGTGGTCCCTCTTTTGTTTTTATATCAAGGGATTTCAAAGCCCTAAAATGCAGCTTTGGTGAACTACAACACAAATGCTAGCTGGCAGTGAATGCAAAGGAGATACGTGTGGACCCCCGTGGGCCTCCTGAAACTCATAAGCAACGTGAAGAAACAGTTTCCACATCCAAGCTACTACTCCGGTTATTTAACTGGCTTCAAAATGAGGCGTCATGTTCACACAGTTTCTCTTCGCTGTCCATAAGTATGAAATACTCCAACATTGCTCCAGCATGTGGTTTCACAATAGATGCTGCCAGCCACAGAATGTGCTAATGGCAAATTAAATTGGATAAACAGCTAAATACACTGCAACATTAAAGTGTTAAAAGTACAGATTCTAAGTTTAAAGTATATATTCATCCATCCTTGAGCTTCAGGTTTTAAGTGAACCCCCTCTTTGTACTGATCCACAAAGCGATCCAACGTAAAATGATTAGTACTCGCGTATAGCAGAAGAGTCGTCCAGTCCTCTGGCTCTTCACTTCCTCAGGTGATGGGAGTAGATGAAAGCATTTTTTAGATTGAGTCGATTAAAGTCAGGAAAATAGTAGTTACAAGGTGTAACTCCAGTTCTATGACTATGTGAGTTGCCTTCTACCTACATTATATCACAACCACAGTAGAGCACATTTTTAATATGCTAAAACACGTATCACGGTAATGTTGGTGCTGCAAAATCCACATCGTGGCAGAAACTGACACCAGTGACGGTGAAAAAAACGGTTTACAGCCCACCCCTACTTGACACCGCTGTTCCTAAAGCCAAGTGTTAGAGACTATTCATATCCAGAAAAGTAGGTTTGTCGCATAGTATACAAAACATGAAACAGTATGGAAATGAAGAACACAGAACACTGTGTAGATATTCAAGAAAAAAATGTGCAAAATTGTGTTCTTTTCCTGTTTGGATGTGCTCTCTCATCATTGTGGTCTCTGCTGGACTTTTCAGGACTGAACGAGATGCAACAAACTGGTCGTCAGACAAATTAAAATCCCTGATCCTCGGGATGACCGTGGAGAACGAAGAGGGGAGCTGCGAGGTGACAGAAGTCAGTAAGCTGGAAGGAGAGGCCTCAATTAACAACCGCAAAGGGAAACTTATTTTCTTTTATGAATGGAATCTGAAAGCTACTTGGACCGGTAAGGACGAGACTGAGGCTGCTGTTGTGTCTGTTTCCTGAAATGTCATGACCGCTGTCTCATTTTAACATTCAAATCAGAATCAGAATTGGCTTTATTGTCCAAGTATGTGTGCACATACAAGGAATCTGACTCTAGTTTAAACATTGCACTTAATGTACTCACATAGAAACAGAAAACACGCAGCTGAGCAAGGACAAAAAACTAAAGACTGAACAATAAGTGAAGTAGTGCAAAAATACCAAATATATGCAATGAAGGATGGATCACATTTTTACTTTATTGATTTTACCAGGAAAGTCAAAAGCAGGAGTGAAATACAAAGGAACAATCGAAGTTCCAAACCTGTCTGATGAGAACGACATGGAGGACCTCGATGTAAGTTTCACTGAAGCACTTGTGTGTAGTGATCCTATCTGACTGACTGACTGCTGTACGAACAGTGAGCTGACACCCGTCCTGTGATCTATGTCCAGATTTCTGTATCGTTGAATAAAGATGAACCTGAAACGCCGCTGACCAGCCTGATGAGGACAAAAGGAGCTGAGAAAATCCGTGAAGCCCTGGGAAGCTATGTGGGGTTCTTAAAAACAGGTGAGTGAGACCGTTCTCATTCTTTATGGAACCATCAGTGATCTAAACTGACATGAAATGGGTCAGTTCACCTCCAAAACTCAAATCACAAGATCATTTCTCAGCCTCAGGTTGATTGTCAAACCTCTTTTGGTATTTGTGGTCAGAAAAAGTGATTTGACCTTTAACAAAGTCTCATTTAAATCATAGTGATGAGTCATTTTTAAGATTTAGGGTTTACAAAAAGCCCGTTCAGTGTTTTTGCTGGATGAAAAAAGCCTGTTTGGAAAATGTAGCACCACCAGATAAAAACCGACACAAACCGAGAAAACGCGTCGCTGTCAAACATGTGGAACTGTAGACCTCTGCTAACAGTGTCGTCTATTCAGTTATTCAGTGTGGGGTGTTAGAATTAGTTATTTGTATTTGGCTGTTAAAAAAATATGTTTATTTTGGTGATAATGAAGAAACAATTGGTTTTAAGATACTTTTTTTTGTTTAATTGCAGAGTTCACACAGGGAATGATCCTGCCTACAGCCAATGGTGTGGCCAAGCTTCAGTCCACATCACAGTCCAAAGCCAAGCTGGACAAAACTCAGGTCGGTGCTGAGTTCCTTCAAAAGATGAGCTGTTTCATTTTCAGACAAAGCTCTTGTTCTAAATTATTGACTGTAACAGCAGCATCAGCGATCACCAGCAGCGTTTTCCTGGAGGCAGTGCAGCAGATCTCCCCTCACCAGACTTTTGTTCTTGTTGTGTGGAACAGATTTCCTCCTCAAGCAGCACAGCTGCTCCAGTCAACACCGGCGTCAAGATCCCCACCTGTAAATTCAGCCTGAAAGAAACATTCCTCACCTCGCCAGGTGACCTCTACAGGGTCTTCCTCAACCAGGAGGTGAGCTTCAGCTGTTGGTCCGCTCTGTGAGCACATGTTCCCTGTACTCTCATTAGTTTTTCCTCTGATTAAAATGTCTTTTATCCATCTGCAGATGGTCCAGGCGTTCACACATGCTCCGGCGACAGTGGACGGGGAGAGAGGCGGAAAGTTTCGACTGCTGGACGGAAACGTTTTTGGTGAATTCACAGAGCTGGTAAGACTGACCTTCAGCCTGTTAAACCATAAAATAATCTGAATTATGCCATAGAGTTTAGCTTCACATGAAGTGGGCACATTCTCTTATCAATGAGTCGTCTCTCCACAGGTTCCTGATGAGAAAATAGTTATGAAGTGGAGGTATAACAACTGGCCCTCTGGTATGTTGATTCATATTTATATTTCTATCAAAAGCCATTTTCACACAAATGCCTGTGGCTGCGTGTCATGAAACATCATTTGGACTAAAATCGTGAGTTCAGTCTGTTCAAACACATTGAACTCAATCACTCTTTTAATAAACAGTCGAAATCTGTGGCAATCTTTGATGAAATTTTTGTGAGAAATACAATTTAAAGATCTCAATGTTCTGGCACTTTCATGATGCTGGCATTTCATGTATGAGTATATAAACTATAAGAACAATAGTAAGAGTGAAACTTAAAGGATAACTTTTGTTTTTTACAACCTGGACCTTATTTGTAGCATTAAATACGACCATTTACTCCTCCAGACAACTTTGGTGGCATTTGGAGTCGTTTTGAAGAAATTAGCCCCAGAGGAGCGGCGCGTATATCCGTATAATGCGAGTACTCGGGGCATCCATGCGCAGCCTCTATAAACGCATAATCTGCAGAAACTCGTTCATATTCCAATATTTTGTTATGATATGCTGGTGCTATTCCCCTCTGAGCCCGTGGTGGCATGTTATCAACATCCGGCGTCTCTAGACAACTACCTCTGACGTGGATGATGTCATTACCGAACGCCGCGCGCTGCGAGCAGCCAGCCACAACACGGCTAACTCTGCGGCGGTCGGCTACGAATACGCAAAAACGAACCATAGCTGTGCCAAACTACAGCTAAACTAGCCGACCGCCGGCTCAGAGGGGAATAGCACCAGCATATCATAACAAAATATTGGAATATGAACGAGTTTCTGCAGATTATGCGTTATATAGAGGCTGCGCATGGATGCCCCGAGTACTCGCATTATACGGATATACGCGCCGCTCCTCTGGGGCTAATTTCTTCAAAACGACTCCAAATGCCACCAAAGTTGTCTGGGTGAGTAAATGGTCGTATTTAATGCTAGAAATAAGGTCCAGGTTGTAAAAAAACCGAAAGTTATCCTTTAAGATTACTAGAAAAGAAATGATGAAGAAACTAAATGTCATTGACTGCAGACCCATATAAATCAGTAGTCAGTTATTCAGGTGGAGATAATTCTGCGTCAGCGTCACATGTTGAGGTGTACTCTACATTTGCTGCACCTTCTTCTTTACTGAGACGGTTTATATTACAGTAACGTCATCCTCTGATGCTAACGTGTGCTTGTTCCTGCTCCTCAGAGCATTACGCGACGATCGCCATGACGTTCTCGGACCGGAGCAGCGAGACGGAGCTGAAGGTGGAGTGTCGAGGCGTCCCGGACAACGAGGAGGAGCGGACAAAAGAGGGCTGGAAGAGATACTACTTCGAGGCTATTAAACAGACTTTTGGCTACGGAGCGCGGCTCTTCTGAAGACGGCGTACTGTAGTACTGTTTTCATTTCCGTTCTCGATTTTTAAACCTGTCCTTCGATCTGTCTGCCACAAGATGTCCACTGTAAACTCATAGCACGAGTTAACGAACGAGACGAGTTAGCTGAAGGCCGATCCGTCACCTGTGTGTATTTGTAAATGTTTTAATTTTTGAACATATTTAAATCTAGAGTTCTCGCCATCAGTATTTGGGTCAGTTATTCAAAGGAGCGTAAATGGACTGTGCCTTTGGGACTGGAAATGGATCGATTAAAGCTAAGAATCTATTGAACCACTAATGCAAATTGGCCTCCACATCTATAAATACAGAATTAACTGCAAATAAATAAATGTTGGTTCCTTTATTTGAAAAAAAAAAATGTTGCTTTGAAATTTTTTTTTTTTTACTCTTTTCAAGTGTAACTATAGTGAAGATGCTTTCAGCCAAGATGCATGTTTCATTTCAAACGGTCAGAAGGAGGATCTGAACTTTACTCATGAAGTCTGTCACTTATAGCTAAGCAGTATTGTACTTTCAGTTGTTTCGTTCAGGTCTGATTCATGTACATCACGAGTCCAGCGTCCGTCTGCGGCGATCGGCTCGGACGCTCGACGGGAACGTCGGCGCAAACGTTCATCAATGCTGGAACGTGAAAACTGTTTCAATCCCTTATGCAGGTAGCTAGCGTAGCAACTTTAGAGAGATGTTTTGCTATATTTGGCTTCGAAATGTAAATTTCCAGTAAAAAGTTCAGAAAAAAAGCATCTATTTATTCATCATTTCATCCCTCCACGATGTAAAAAGATGAGTTGGTTGGAATAAACCAATCCATGTATGCTCTTCATTTGTTTTTATTTATGTGAGCACATTTTTCAACATCTTCGTATTAAATTTGTCAAGCTAAGAAGTTGAAATGAACTTATTTATTTACAGTTTGATCACATTTCATATGTAATGGTGAAACTCTTTAAAACACTGATTTACAAGTGCTTTAAAAAATTAAATGCTCAAAACAGTAAGCGCCAACGTCACTATTCAGCAAAGTAAACACTTACTTTGCTCTTACTGGTCGGTGCACCGTCTAAAATGGTTTGAAAAACTGGGATTTGAACCACAGAGACGTATAATCTTACCATCTACACTGTGACAATTCAACCAGAGCATAACATTTATTTTTCATTCAATTACAAAACAAAAGATTAAAGCAAACAAAAAATGTTTAGAATTTAAAAGTCTGAAGCAATTTATATTTGATCATTTAAGTTCATTAGAACTTACACAGAGAATCAAGTTCTTGTCATCTGAACACGTCTGTTACAAACAAAAAGGCAAAGGGCTTCACCACAAAACGCCCTTTTCTTTTTTCCAAAGAAAAAAACAGAAATCCAAAAGTATATTGGCGGCAAAGGTATAAAACATATAACTTAAATATTTGTTCTTTCCCAAAGCAACTTTCTTTCCATCTTAAATCCCCTCTGAAGTGTTGACCCGGACCAGCAAAGTTTAAATAAAACAAACTTTTAAACAAAAATGAAATGACGAAACGACGTGCAGCCGTAACTTCTTTCCTCCGGTCGAACATTCACAGTCAGAAGCAGATGAAGAGCTCCGACTCCTGCAAGAAACACAGCGAGAGACTCAGTTAATGAAGTCTCAACAGCTGATCCACGTTCCTCTTTCCAGCTTTTCTAATGGCTGCTTGTCGTCTACTCGTTCCTCAGCTCAGACAGGTCATAAATCCTTTTTTTCATCTTACATCGTGGCCTCTCCTCCGGTGCCACAGGACAAACTCTGCACTTCTTACTGGACTTCTGGTCAGACTCTAAAAATAGAGAAGTTGCCTCCTCCCTCAGCTTGTTTCCTGTAGTGTAATGCACATTACAGCCTCGTGGGGCCGCTATTGCAACTTCTTGTTAGCTGAGAGCTCCATCTCCAACACAAACAGGACCTTCTGCTGTTAAAGTGCCACGACAGCGTCTCACCTTTTTATGTATGATCGAATGAATGTACTAAACACAAAGCGTCAGGTGATCCTCGTAATCTGCGTACTTGTATCCATGTAAGAAGATAAAAGCACGTCTTACTACGACGAGTTCAAGTGTTTCCATTCGTAGAATACGTACGCTGGAGGTGGAGTCGTTGTCCAGTGAGTCGAGGCTCGATCGTGGCGCCATTTCTACCACTTCAGCTGGTTTTTTAACAGAAAAGTCGTGCCGTCTGGTCCTAGAAAGAAGATCATGTAGAATACAGGCTGAAATTATTGGCCACTTAACCGAAAACTGTTTGATGACTGTTTCAGTAACTGTTCAAGCAACAAATGCCAAACTCAAGTTCATTGAATCTTTTTTGGTGGGTAAATTAATAGAACACTGCAGCTCTGATGTATATATACTGTACATCCAACACAAACATCCTGTTTAGTGCTGATTTAAGTGAACTTGTGTAGTTTAGAACAAGCTGCACATTGTTTAAACACACAGCAATGAAACCTCCGCTTCACTTCCCGCCATCCTTTACTGCTTCTTAAAGTCACTTTTCACCACCTAAACAGTGCGTGATGTTCGAAGTTAGGACACGTGGTGAGAAATCGTTCAGTCTCTCTCACCTGTATAACGGCCACATGCTCATGCCTCTGTTGTCCTTCTGGCCTGCCGTAGACGTGGCTCGCTCCACCAGGTCTTTCAGGAAGTCGAAGAGCTTCTCTGACTCTATGCACTGCTTCCTACATAGCAACATAACATCATGAATTCATTGAATATGGATGTTTTTAAACATTTTTTAACATACAAACATTATTAAAGTTATCATATTGGTGTAGTATTAATTTGGCATACAGGCAGTGAATGCATCACAGCTGGATTTCTTCTTCGCTGTAGATTTAATGCAAAAAACTCTGTCTCAAAAGAAGAGTAATGACGGATTGTAAGCAGTAACATACAGCGACTGTCAGTCAGCTTACGTCTATAATGTAGAAACTAAAATGCCACCTGAGCTGAATAAAACAACGCTCGTCTTTTCAGTGCAGCTGGAAGGTGTGAAGGTGGAGCAGCAGGCGTACTTACATATGAGCGACGGATACGACGGTGCTGAGCTTCGACTGAGTTATCAGACAGGTTTTGGTCAGCAGACACTTCAGGAACATTTCCAGCGCTCGAGCTGACGGCTGCAGTTCAGGACTTTACAGGTTTACAACATCACACTTCACACATCTGTCAACACTGGCCTTTACTGGAAATACAGCCACGGCCACCTGTCTGTATTTAAAAGCTTCCTCAGGATTACAGCTGAAAACAGAGTGCATCTCCTGCAGGAACATTTTCAGATGCATTTTGTTGAGCTGAATGTTGCAGCACTTTTTTTTTTATTTAATTAATGCCTCATTTTAAAGTAGCAGTGTATTAAACGGAGTACGTGGTGGCTTTCATTGCCTCAGAGAGCCGCAAAGCGCAGAAGAAATCCATCAGTTCGGGTCTCAGAGGAGAGTTTTGAGTCCTATGATGGTCTCAAAGCAGCTTTTCCAGCGTGATAATCATTCACAGTAATTGTGAGGAAAAACGATGCATACCTTGATTTTTTTCTTAGAGGGAATAGAAATGGTTAAATGTAGGACTGGATATCTGAGTTCCAGTAACAAAAAACACTAAAAACTGCCAAAAAAAATTAGGCTTAAATAAATATATTTCTAAAATGTTAAATATAAAACCTCCTCATAAAAAACTTTGCTTCAGAAATATGGAAAAATGCAGTTTATAAATAACATTCAAAAGGTATTGCATGCCACATGTTAAGAGGGTGCCTACTGACAGATCAAAACTCCCAGCATGCTTAGGAGCCCTTAAGGAGAAGCTGCAGGAAAGCAGGAGGAGGACTGCTGCAGGAACAGAGGGATGAAAGGCGAGCAGTAACTCTGTGTTTAACTGCTCAGACCTGCGCTGCAACAAACACATGCAGCTAATCCTGCACATGTGCAGGTGTGAAAGGATACAGATGATCACAGGCACCGCCATCGCGATCCTGCCAACCTCTGCGTCCTTCTGCATGATCTTTTTAATGCGACTCTGGGAGCAAAAAAACAACAACAGAGATTTCCCCACATTGAGAGAAGACATGCAAGTTTAGCTGCTGCATTCAGGTGCTCCTCGTACACCACTGCTTCAATGTTGGTGTGTCAGCTTTGCATTTAGCATGAGTTGTTAATTCAGCTTCTAAGAAAATCCTGATTTTCACAGTTGACAGTTAATTGAGCAGTTGTACTTTTTTTAATTGAGCATATAACAAATGCAAACGAACAAGTCACATTTCATCACAAATGCTTCAGGGTTGAGCAATGATAATATCAAGTGGCAAAGAGTAATTAGCTGAAATATAAATAAAATACAAAAATAATGAGAAAATAAAGAGCATCGTATCTACACATGAAAATAACTTTGTCATTTACAAGTTTCAGTGATTTACTGAAGACTTTTTAATTAATTCCTCCAGTTGTTCAAACAAGGTTTATCTTAAAATATGTGCATTTATGGTTGAAGAGCTTCCCCAGTAACACCAACATGATGAGGATGATTTCTTGTGTTCAACAGAAACACCAAACTTGATTGTGCTGACTGGAGCCAGCTCTGCATGTCGCTCCAGAAGGATTGTTTTTACCACTTTGTCAGGACGGCGAGAACCAGGATTCCCGACAGCCAGTGAAAGCAGCGCGTGCTACCAGCACTCCATGCTACATGACGGCAGCTAACTCTTAGCTTGTTTTATCGGCACTTTTAACAGCTTTAACGCAGCAGAATAAAGTTTATACTCACAGGAGGGAACCGTACGTTATATCTTCTCTTCTGTCCGGGCATTTTACTCGCTTTAATCCGCGCGTTTCGATCACATTTTTCATGTTTTTAGCGCAAACCGCCGCTTGGTCCATTTGTTTACCTTCAGGGGGAACAAATCAGATAAAACTGTAGTTGGAAAAAAAAAAAAAAAAAACACACCTGGGGTCAGCCCCCCGTGACCCCCACAGTGACGTCATGACGCCGCAGTTTAGCTTTTTCCTAAGCAGCCAATAAAAAGTAGCCTAATAAATCATTTTAAAAGATGATATTCAAAATCAAAGTCTGTCACATAATATAATCATCTAATCAATTTAACAGCAGACTTTCAATGATTAACTTATTAGTTAACGTATTAGTCATTTAGAGGTCTGAAAGCTGCAAACGGTGGAAACACAGGACATGATATGTGAGAATATGTGTGAATTCCTCCAAAAGATGAAGGTTTTATAGCAATGAGAGGAAATGGACAAATGGCCTCCACCTCACACATTTAGTTTTCCCAACAAATTAAATAAATTCATAGGAAACTTTCCCACAATATAAACTCAATCACCTGAGCTCAGTTTGTGGATACAGATCAAATATGCTTTTTCGGGTCATCTGAGGATGAGTATCTCCCACTTTTGGGCAAATATTTCATCTTTCTTTCACACAAATACTATAAAGTAATTTATTTTCCCGCATGAAAACATTTATATTAGTCATGGCGCTAAACTGCAGAGCAAGGAAAAACTTTTATCGCTGGAATACAGATAGTTAGATAGCAGCACACAGTGACAGCACTGTGGCATGTCTGCAGTCTCTGGGTCTGCTGTTAAGAATTAAAAGAATAAAACATGGCAAAGGGCATATGAAAGGATGTAAAATAGGAAAGCTGATTCTTTGTGGTTCCAGGAAAAGAACAGAATGAAATCTTTATTTGACAAGTCTTAATTCAAGATCCTTGTTAGCAGTCTTTATCAGCAGATGGAGAGAGATGCGAGGAGGTGAAATCTTCTGTCACTTCTCCTTAAAAACGGATAAAATGAATAAGGAAGTTTAGCTTTTAGCAATGCTCTTTCAAAATAAGATGCTTTTTCTCCATTTAGGCTTGAAAGTGACTTGAGCAAAGCTTATCTGCTTCCCTTGGAATCGAGACTACATGGACATTTTAATTTGGACTTTACATGCTTGTTATTACCAATTGATAATCTATATTACTGCATGGAAAGCTCCGGATGCATTAACGACTACAAAGGTCAGAGATAGGGTTAATCAGTGTCCATTATGAAGGTTAGGTGCCACTAATAAAGCCTGAAACCAGCACAGCTCTTTATGTCATTTCATCGTTTTCCCGTTCGGAGTGACAACATGTTGCCCTGCGTGCTGCTCGCCGTCTGTATATTTGCCTCCTGTCATGTGGACGGTAAGTGATGAAATATATCACCCTGGAGGGATGTTTTCTTCTCTGCAAACAACTGTTTTAATTTGTTGCTTCGCAGCACGTCAGCGGGTCGACAGATCTGAACTCGTCTCTCCACAGTATCTGGAACAAACTGTATAATCTGTCTAACTCTTCTCTTCTTCTTCTCTCTTGCAGGATACACATTAAGGGAAAAGGCAGATTTCAGCCAGGTATTCTCTCCATCACACCTCCTTCTCAAAAATTCAACACCTGCATGAGATTACACATCAAAATCAGCTGTTTCTCTCTGGTCTGCATTTGAACTCTTACTACCAGTCGTATATATTATCACATCTGGATCACAGGAATATCTGGCTTCAGCTTTTCTAACAAGTCGCTTTGGATGTGTGTTGTAAATTCTCTTAAAATTAATGCAAAATTGATTGAATTGTAAACTAGTCTGAGAGTTTAAAAATTTGATCAAATTTCAGACGTGTTCACCGACCTCAGATACAGAAAAAACAAGTCAGAAAAGAATGCAGATACATTTTAGATGATTTCTTTTCAAACTACATGCATTTATTAACTTAAATGTTTGTACATATTCTGTACATTGAGGCCTTATGCAGAGGTTTCGTTCAGATTTATCCAGGATATCTGCTGCTTTAGGTAGTATGCTGTATATAGATAATATAATGCTGACAGTGCAGTAAACCTTCTAATTATTAACACTGAGCAGGTGTAATAGCTCATCTTTTAGTAGCTGTTACCTGAAACAGGTTCATGTGAAGCGCTTTATCACTCAATCCATAAATCATCCTGCAACTTTTAATGATGAGTGGAAGCATCAGCCTGACTTTCAGCCAAGACTTTCATTTATTTATTGTACTTGTAAATATTTCAAGAAATCTTCCTCTGTGACTTAGTCCCAGGTACCTGCAATATTTAAAGTGGTATTTCAAAGTACTTACGTGTAAAAAAGTGTATTTTTTGTCTATTATAAATTGTACTTAAGTGTACTTTTTAAAAGTTAACTTAATTACAAATACTTCTGATAGTAATAAAGTCTACTTATTTACAAGGCCTTTGTAAAATACTATTAGCATGTTTAATTAAAGTGTACTTTAATTTGCTTAATTAGAAGTATATTTAAGTGTAAGTGTTTAAGTGTATTAATATATAATAGAATTGCAGTGCAAGTGTGTTATATCACCAATGTGTTGGAAATATACTTAAATATACTTAATAAATACACTATTTACACTTCAGGTGTACTCAAGTATTACTCCAGGACTACTTGAGCTGTGTTCTGGGCCTAAAGGGCCAAATTTAGCAACGTTTTGAAGGCTTAGAGTTCAGTTTGCAGAACTCTGACGAGTGTCGGCACCTGGATGTGGATCTTGGTGCATTATTCATCATGAGTGCAGCAGCCAGGTGTGCTGGGTTTGCACTCCTGCAGGGCCGAGCAGGTTTGGATGCCGGGCTCATGAGCCAGGTATTACGTATTATGATTTATTAGCCCCTGCAACTTTTAATGTATCTTTATTTCACCTTTATCTCATCTTATCTTACTCACCTTTATCTTTTGTTAAACCACATACCACAGGTAAGACCAATTCAGTCATAAAATTGGAACTACACAGAAATGTGATAATGAAATCATGGATAGCATTTCTAATACTGTCACAAAGAAATATTTAATCCTAAAACGGCTTAAATTTTTATCTTAAAACAACCTAAAACCAAAAATACAGACTCATCCAAAACAATAAAATCTTGATAACACATGAATATGATAAACATAGAGATCAGCAGCCAGAAGAGAAAGTGGCTCATTGTGGACTGTTGTGGACTGTTGGGGTCCCACGAGGGAGGGGAACTGAAGTCTGGGTTCAGAGGTGCTGCTGTAAGAACCGTCAGATTTAAACACTCCTGAGACTCTGTCATCGCTGAGTAAAGATTTACCCAGCAGTCACTTCAGCCGCGCTCAGATCCGGTGACATTAAACACAACCTCAAAGCAACGTGGACACCCTGAGCCGAGCTTTGACTCTGGGACTGTGTGCTTCTCCTGCAGGATGTCCTGGGAGCAGATTTCCTCCAGCGAGCTCTGCATCCTCCGTTCAGCTGCCCCGATATGAGTCCGTCTGCCACCGTCCCCACCTCAGGTGAGTGTCACCTGACCGGCACGCAGCCGTGGAAAGTAACTAAGTACATTCACTCAAGTACTGTAAGTAAGTACGGCTTTGAGGGAGTACTATTTCCATTTTACGCTACTTTATACTTTTATACCACTGAATTTCAGAGGCAAGTATTTACTGCTGTTCATATATTTAGGATCTCTTCAGTTTGGATCCACTGTTACACAAAAGTATGAGGTAGTTAAAATTAACTCCACCGTGACCAAAGACAGCATTAAAGTACTGCTTGCATATTAATACACAGTGATCCAGTTATATAACAGTACAACACGGACAGCAGCCACTCTGAGTACTTTCACATTTGATACTTTAAGTACATTTAGTCAGATACAGAACTGCTTTACTTTTACTTAAGGGAAATTTTGAACGCAGGACATTTACTTGTATTTTTATACTGTGGTATTGCTGCTACCTAAGTACAATTCTGAGGTAGTTGTGGTAGAGATAATACCTGAGTGATGACGGCTTGATAGACACCGTGAAGGGCAGGACTCTGATCAGCGAGCAGGGCAGTAGTAATACTTTTACTTAAGGATTACATTTCAGAGCAAATATTGTACTTTTTACTCCTTGACAGCATTAGTTACTACAACCCTGCTAAACCCACTGACCCTTTGCTTTAAACCTGTCCTTTCTAATCCTCCAGAGTTTAATATGTGAATGTTAGTCCAGCTGTTTGCAGATTCAGGGTGAAAAAGGTCATCAGGCCTGAAACGCAGCTCTGAGCTCCGTGTCACGTCTTTGAACTTATTCTGACTGTTTCCTCCTTCGGCTTCTGTTCCAGTTGAATTCGTCAAACCTGCAGACGTGAAAGTCATCGCCGCACTGGGAGACTCTTTGACTGTGAGTGAGGTGGTGGCGGACAGAAAGATCTAGTCCCATTCAAACCAGTACAGCTTATAGTGGAAATCAATGCAAACTCAATAGAGTCAATGTATTTTCATCATTATTGTTATTAGTAGTGTTAAAACGTGTTTCTTTGCAGACGGCTATTGGCGCCAATGGCTCCACGCTTGTATCGATACCTTTTGAGTTCCGCCAGGTGTCTTGGAGGTAAAGCGGTCTAGTTAATTTTGTTTTTTTTAACCAATCAAGAACTCCAGCTCTCACCTGGCAGCATCATCCAATCAAAAGTTGTTGTGACTCCCCTGTTAAACTGCGTCTCTTTCCTTTCGTCTGTGTGCAGCATCGGAGGATACGGAACTTATCAAAATGTCATAACGCTGGCAAGTAAGTGAGTTTACAATGAGCAGACTGTAGCTTAAAGAATTTCAGTTTGTAAAGCTAAAAGCTATCTGAGTTAGCAGGTTAGCTTAGCCAGCCTGAGCTAACCAATGAGGAGCTGCTGCACAATCACAGCGTCTTTCCTCCCTTTATGGGGTCTTTATTAGAAAATGTTTGATCCTCTCATTGTCCAGATATTTTCAAACTCTTCAATCCCAAACTGCTGGGTCCATCACCCAAGATGACCCTCAGCGGGCTGCCAGCAACCATCGAGGAGACCGGCTTCAACTTCGCCGTCACCGGCCACAACACGCTGTAAGAGTGGTGGCGCCGGCGTTCTATCGCACTTTACGCTACCTTTATTTAGCTGTGTTTCAGATAAGTTTTAGATAATTGGGGGAATGTTTTTTGGGTGCTATAAAATAAAAAAAAGTGTAGCTTGAAGCTGCACAATAAAGCTTCATCATGCAACCATGACGAGTGCCTTCAGTGTTTCCCTCCAGTTCAAAGATCAACACAATTACAGCTGCAAATGATTTAATAATCAGATGATAATGTTTTATGGTAAGCGGTGAGATAACACTGTGTTCCTCTGCAGAAACGTCTCCGATCAGATCAGACACATGATAGACACGTTCAAGTCTTATCCGGTGAGTCTCTGCATTCATCATTCTGCTTATTAGATGATCAATAATCTTAACTTTCGTCTCCGTGTGACGTTCACCACCAAACTGAGCCGAAGCTTCTTTTCCAGGGTCTGAACTTCCAGGAGGACTGGAAGGTGGTGACGATGCTGATCGGCATGAACGACATCTGCGATTACTGTAAAAACAAAGTAAGGGTTTGCTGGGTTTGAAGTACATTTACAGTACAAGTTTGAAGTACCTGAGTATTTTCCTCCCATGGTACTTTATATTTTTATTATGCAACATCTCAGAGGAAAATATTGTACTTTTTACTTCCCTAAACAGAAAAAAATTGTTGATAATTGCGCATTTTTTCATCTACAAGCATCTCCACTCCAGTTTCTTAATTAATTAATTGTTTCAATCAATAGAATTTAGTAGTATTGGTTGGAGTCACTTTGGGCTCTGAGTAACTGTGACGGCATTTCCCAGTTAATCAGTTAATGGAGAAAATAATCAGCAGATTAATCCAGAATGAAAGCAATCGTTATCTGCAGTCTTGAGCTCCAACAGTAAAATCCTGCTTTTATATGAACGCATGAGGCACAATAATCCAATGAGATCAGATGTAACAGCAGAAAACTCGCAGGGGACATTTTACTGCAGTTTACAACCTTTTATTAGTACTTTTACCAAAGTAAAGGACCTGAATACTTCTTCTACCACTAGTATTTGTTGTATTCAGTTCAGATTTAATTGTTTCAATCCAAGAAGTTTTGTTTTTAAAGCCATCAGGTATTTTTTTATGACGACATCTTGAAAGAGAAACTTAACAGTAGTTGATCTTGTTATGACCTCACTGTCGTTGCTGCTGGTTGTGGGATTAGCTTGGTATTGAGTTACCCTTTAAATCTGATAAATGTCATGCTAATATAAATAAAATTTAGTGTTTTTTTATCCTTGCCAGGTCAGAAAATGATATGATTATCATGGGAGACTGTTCTCTGCTCATTACTCTGTAGCAGTGGACGGAGTATAGGGGGAACGATTAGTGCTAGAAATGGGAAAAAGTAAATATTTCAACACTGAACAATTAGATGAATGAATTAACTGTACAAAAATGATAAAAACAGGGGAAACTGATGTCAGAATTTAAGTCTGATCCTCTCAAACTCTCCACAGACGATGTTCTCCCCCGACAACTTCATTCGCCACATGACACAAGCTCTGGACATGATGATGAACGAGGTAAGATTTTATATATCACCAGAAATCCTCATCACACACCAGGAAACACAGTTATTGGATTAATGAGTGAATTATTCTGTTTCCAGGCTCTTTATTGTCAGACTCGTTGTTCTTTATCACCTTTACCTGCACACTGTCAGCCTGTAGCTTCAGCTTAGCCATAGCTCAATGCTAACACCACCATAATGCTGCTGTTGGAATGCAGATATGCCAATCAGAGGCTTATTAGCATTTAGCAGTTAGCGGTTGGTATGCTTGCATGTTGGGGTGCTGAGAGGCCACAGCTTCCTGTCGTCTCTCTGCTGTCAGTGATCTAATGAAGGCATTAAAAACCAGGTTTTTCTTGCTCGGGAACTGGTTGAACTGAAAGTCGTCTCCACAGACCCGCTGCTAATGTGGCTAAAAGTGGGCGAAATCCTGGGAGGTTTAACGCTTCTTGCACAACTGAGAAGCTATTCATTCAGCCAGTTTCAGTGATAAAACACATGGAGTTGCCTAAGCTGTGAATGTATTGTGAAGCCTGTTATTGACTGATCCTTTGTGTGGATTTATATCTGTGCTGCTGCCGGACGGGAGGTTTCTTCATGCTTCACGTCCCTTTCGCTCGCTTGGGAACAGTTTGTTCTCTCCTTCAGCACTTTGTCTGAAACTACCAAGTGTGAGAGAGGGTTTGGAGACACTTAAAGCTGCACCGTTCAGCCTGCAGAAGAACGATGAATGCTTATCGTCTGGTTTCAGATCCCCAGGACGATCGTGAACGTGGTGCAGATTCTTCCCATGGAGCCTCTCAGAGAAGTTCAGAAGCCGACTCTCGGCTGTCAGCTTCAAAAGTCACCTGAGTTTTTTTTTCTTCTTCTTTCACCTGTTGATCTAAACCTCTCAAATCAAACTGCACTGAAAGATGTAGAGCAGCTTTCTGAACTTCCTCTGATTTTTAAACAATAAATAAATTAGCAAACACCATATTTTCACTAGTGTGAAATTAACAGGGATCAATGGATAGCTGATTTTTAGTGAGACATTTTATCAATACATGCATCACAGAGATCCAGCTGCAGACTGAGGTGATCAAAACTTCATCAATAAAATGTGAAAATTAGGTTCAGATTTACACCAAACTCTTGTTTTACTTAACGTTCGTAATTAACTGAATAATCAGCTCTTTGATGAGACAGTGGTAGAGGTCAGATAATCTGCTCATGTTCTGAAACCCCCACATGTCACCAGTAGTTCCTAACGATGTCCTGCAGTCTGCGATGTGCTAAATGATGCAGCGCAGTGACTAAACAGGGGTTTCACGTTTCATCCACTTTACATCTGATCTGATCTCTTAATCTGTTCATTTGATAACCTGATAATCCCACAGTGTGATAATCTGATGATCTGCCCGCAGGAGTTTCTGCTCCTGCCTCGTTCGACCGAAAGAAAACTCCATCGAACTGACGGAGGTGGTTGACGCTAACTTTGAATTCCAGGTGAGCGTGTTTAACGAAGACGACTGAACGAGACAATTAGAGCGTCCGCTCTGATTTAAGGTCACTTTAATAAAAATCTCCATCCACACTTAAAAGCCTGAACAACAACAAAACAGACAAATCTTTATTTTTTTGTCGTGTTTTGGTTCGTAAACATATTTTTTTATTTTTCTGTTCCTGTTGTCAGACAACCGACTGATCATGAAGCAGCACTAAAATACAACCAGATGACAACATCTGTATCGTTTAATGAGCTACGGTCACATTTAAAATGAGCAGCCGCAGACAGAGAAGCATCATTCAGTACGAAGTCTCCATTTTCAGAGATTTTCAATACGATTCATATGAAAAAACAACGACAACAGACAGAAAACGAGCATGTTTCCAGCCTTCATCTGGATTTGCTTTTACATTTTAATTTAACCTCAACAGGCTAATAAAGAGGAAATATCCCATCAGGCTAAATGTTGAAAAATAAGTCGTGCTGATGCTGTTTTTTGTAGTTAAAATGTATTTACATGAGGGTCACTGCAGAAAATGTAATGTCATAGAAATAGACTGTCTGAGTTGTCATGTTAATAATAACATTAACTTTGTCCAACAACAAGTGTCCCGGTGAGACATGACGATGTGAACGCCGCTAACTGGAATTCAGCCGTCACTCATTTTACTATTTACACCTGTGGTTTCTGCTGTGACACGTCAAAACGTCTTTCACTTTTCACTGTTCAACCTGTCGATGTCAACTTCGCCGCTTCACAGAGACGATTGGAGAAGCTCCTGCACAGCGACCGTTTCTTCAAGAAGGATTTCGCCGTTGTTCTGCAGCCTTATTTAGAGAAGGCCGAACCTCCCAGACTTCCTGTAGGTCTCACACACTCACTGACACTCGCATCATTCGCGTTATCGTCATTCAGTAGTGACTGTTTCTGCTGTTACTGTTTTCTCCCTCAGGACGGGAAGATCGATTTGAGCTTCTTCACGGCAGATTGTTTCCACTTCACTCTGAAAGGACACGAGGAGCTGGCGAAGGGGCTGTGGAACAACATGGTGACCTCTCCTGTTTTTAATGCTTTAGATAAGATTAGCATCTCATCATAGCAGGTTGCTAGACTAATATAATGATATTTGTGTCAATAGTTTTTGCAAAAAGCGACTTACCTGAGTTTAATTGCATGCATTTAGGAGCATATAAGACTATGCCATAACTGAAATCATCTTACTGATGACGTGGCCACAAACATCAAGTCTCTTTGATACTGACCTTCAAATGTTTCCTCAGTTCCAGCCTGAGGGAAAGAAAGAGATGATAATGAAAATTTCAGATCCAATAAAGCTGATCTGCCCATCAAAGGTAAAACATGGCTGACAGATTTTCATGTTCGAGTGTGTGTAAATATAAAATCCCTTTAACCACGTTTCCTTGCCTTTCTCCAGGAGCATCCTTACATCTACACCAGACCGCGGTCGTCTGCAGCGGTGCTGAAACGTGCCTCCGTGAACACGGTGATGCTGATTTCTCTGCTTTCTGTGTTTAATTATCTGTAGCCCAACGGGCACTAAAGCACCGACACTGTCCAGACTGAGGGTCTGGTTCCCTCCGGAGCCACCAAACCTAAACTTCCACTGTATGCAGATCGATTGATCAGTTCGTGATGTGATAACAGTCTGTTATTTAAACCTCTCTGGCTCCAGATCACATCTTCAATTACTGAAGAAATTAATTTATTTATATTTATTGTGTTGTGTATATTAATGATGCCTCTTCTGCTCTGATTAGATATATTTAAAATGTTTCTGACATTTGCTCTGAAATAAATAAAGTAAAAATCTCTCAACTCATGACTCAACACTGAGCTAAACATGTCAACCAAGGAGTTAACTGGCACTGAACTGGGATTATAGCTTGTTGCTTTGTGTGTCTTCAGAATAACCTGCAGCTTGCGAACAGTTTGTTCCGTTAGTTATGTCTTGAAAACCTTGAACCGGAGATAACTTTGCTGTGATAAACTTGTGATTTTAATATTCTCTCATTTGATTTGCAGATGGTCTGACTTGGATAAACTCGGAAATGTAGCTGTTGATCGCTCAGTGAAATGAACTGTCTAGCTTTATTCCTGCTAACTTTGCTCATTAATCACACATAATTGACCATTGCAACAAAGTTTGGCATTGACTGATGCTGTAACTGGAAATGTGTCTTTACTACATATTGTGACGTGCATCTCCTAAAATCCTGCAGTGGCTTTTCTGAACTATGTCTTGAAATAAAATCACCAGCGTTTATGCATTTTCTTGCAGTTGTATTTATTTATACGTCTATCAGAGATTATACATTTGATAGATTAATACAAAGCTGATCATAACTGATGCACCTACAAACCAGCAGCGTCCCCGGTAATTTCTTATTGGGGTGCCACTGAAAATCTTGGGGTGACACACAACCTTTAAAAACCTTGTATAATAAATAAATAATTACTTACAGTCTGTGACAATTCTCATAATGAATTAATCATGTAAGTCACATCTGTCATTATGCTGACAATGGCTTAAACAACAATGGATCACACACGTACTGCAGACCTCTGTACAAACTGTACGTGTACTTGCACATAAACCCTCGTAATGAATGTCATTGTGCACACAGTCACTCGACAGATGGACACATAGACTCCTGCACAAAGTCTGATTTATCTTTTCTGATGTTTTTATCCTGAAAATGTGTCAAATCCAGTTGTTTGTTTACTTTTAACCAGGGAATAAACTCCAGCTGGACGTTTATCTGCATTGTGTCTGTTTGATAAACTAACAAATAAACTGATACAATGTCAACAATATTTTATTTGATCATGAAAATGTTCACACGTTGCAGTCATCTATAAGTTATTTGTACTGTACTTTGAGTATTGCCTCTGCTTTTAATAGCTTTAGTTACTAGTTACTTTTCATACTACGATTTACATACAAAACATGACACGTTTATAAGATGTGCGCCATTGTTACAGATTAAAGTACCAGAAGTATATGAAGTTAAATAAGCTCCATCATGACGGATGACAACATTAAAGTACTGCCCACATATTAATACATCAGTAACAATGATAATAATAGTCTAACATTGGCAGTATGTACTCTGCATTATGAGTATTTTTACTTTTGATACTTTAAGTAGTAGTTCTGTCGCTAATACTTCTATACTTGTACTTAAATGAAAATTTTAGTGCAGTATTGTGTTACTGCTACTTTTACATAAATCAATTTAAATAAGTAAGTGTTTTCTGTATATGTATTCCTAGTGGTGGAATGTAACTAAGTACATTTACTCAAGCACTGTACCAAAGTACAATTTTGACGTACCTGTACTTTACTTGGGTATTTCTGTTTTGTACTAATTAACACTTCACTACTCCAATTCGATTTGGAAGCAAATTTTAGAATTCTCCATTACATTTATCTGACACCAGTAGTTACTAGTTACTTTGCAGATTCAGCTCATTCATACAAAATATAAATCAAATAATTATGGTGTATTATTATGGATTAATCTACCCGGCAACACATAATTTATTTGAAATTAGCCCCACCTTTACCAGAGGCAACAACAGTGACGCTCACGCATTAAAGCATCACTAATTATAATCCAGTGATATTACATACATTATTCTGAAATGGAACATTTTGCACAATGAGTATCTTTTTCACCCTACTACTTTTGCACCTTTACCTGATTGACGTTTTGAAAGCAGAACTTTCAGGACTTGTATTAGAGCATTTTTGTACTGTAGTATTGCTGCTTTTAGAAGATCTTCGTACTTCTTCCACCACTTCTGCACTCAGTTATATATTTGTGTATTGCAGTACTGCCGTGTGACCGCCGGGGGCAGTGGAGTCACTGTTTACAGGCAGAGAGCAGCTGGCTGCACGAGCTCTTAGCTGGTAGCGTGGAGTTGAACCCAGAGGCAGACAGAGAGGAGGTCGCTGTAGGAGTTGCTTTTAAAAAGTTACCGAAACTTGCAGGTGAACCAATTTAGCGTGTGGTGTTTACATGGTGACCGACTACAGACTCAGAAGTAGCTACTTGTTGATATGAAACAGTCGTTCGGGGCGGAAAACAGCAACATTTAGCTCGGGCTCGCCGACTTCTGCATGGTCGCTAGCTAGCTAACAGTTAGCTGAAGGAGCTACTTGGCTAGCTGGCTAGCGAGGTCCAGCCCAAAAGTTGTTTACCTCAAGTTGTGGATGTGGTCACCCCCTGAGCCTTTCACGACTTTTCTGTGGGATAAGAGAGCAAGGACCAAAAAATCACACTGGATTTAACACAGTGCGCTGTTAGGAAACTAGCAGGATGTCCGCAGAGGTTGAGAGTAGTCAGGTTGACTCAGGTTTGACAGCGGCCAGCTCCAGCGGAGCGGAGGAGAAGAGCCAAAACAAGTCCGAGGGGACTCACCTGCAGAAAGAACAAGAGCAACAGGGGCAGAACGGCTCGGAGAAGCAACTAGCAGATGGCCACAACACCGAGGCAACCAAGAGCCCGACGGACATGCACAAGAAATGCAAAGAAAACGATAAAGAAAATGACCAAAGCAGCAGCGCTGACTCGGCTGTCGAGGCGGTGAAGAGGAAAGTTGTTGAAGCTCCTCCGCCGAAAGTCAACCCGTGGACGAAGAGGACCACAGGCAGGGTCCCGATCAACACTATCAACTCCAGCTCCCAAGAGAAAGGTGAGATGGTTTTAAATTTCGGACTCATGGGAGAAGATTGTCGTGACTGAAGTGTACAATAAAGTTACAGCTCAGCACACAGCTCCCCCAGCAGCAGCAGCGGCAGCAGCGGCGTGTGAGCACGTTGTTGCGGCATTTTGACAGCTTCACTGCAGGGAAATCAGCTGTAATCTCTGCCGCACGGCTCCGTCATACATTTTTTGGGCTTTTATAGGGTTGAATGAAGTGCATAAACTTGAATGTCAGCGCAGTCGAGAGGTGTGGGGGGTAGCATATTTGCCCCATCCCCCTCTGTGCTCGTATTGCTCCGGAGCACCACGTGTTGATTGCTGACAACTGCTACTTCTTTTGCCTGTAACTTAGCTGCTACCAGCTAGCTCTCCCACTGCTCTCCCCTCTTGGAAATGCCAGTGACGGAGTGCCACGGCTAATGTTGGTTAAATACAACACAGGGGAGCTACAATATGAGCCATAATCAGCCTCAAGTTGGTGCTGTCTCAGTGTAAAAAACAAGAAAAAAAGCTAAGACAGCCAGGCTAACTGCTGCTGCTGTAAAGACACGTTTTGCATGTCCAATGGCCTGGCTTCCTGCAGTTCCTCCCACCAGCCTGCTCTCCACTGTCACAAGTGAAGTGTGTGAACAAGGTGGCTTGGCAGGTGGAAAAGTTAAAAGAAGGCTGCATTAAATGAATGATGATGTTTACTTTGGATGAATCTAATAGCTGTTCATGTACTGTGGATGAAAAAAAAAAAATAGTGCCTAGAGCTCAAATTGCATAGTCTGAGCAAACATACTGAAAATCCACACTTTTTAAATTCAGAATGATGTGTAAAAGCAAAACAGGTGGGGTAGCAACTTGCTGTTATTAGTTGGTTTGAGCAATTATGTAGCTAATGTAGCAATTTAGTTAATTAAACAAACAATATAGCAATTATTTTTCTGGTGAAGTTTTTAATCGTTTGTTAAATTTGGAAAATGAGAGAAAATACTGAAAAAGGCCCATCACAAGTTAACAGAGCCCACTGGTTGCTTTTTTCTGCCTTATGTACTTATTGAAATGCACGAACGATTAATTGATTATCAAAATTGTTAACAAGTGTTCTTTAGAGCTCACTTGATCAATACGCATCCTTTGAAGACAGTTGTATTATGCGTCCTGTGGCTCTGGAGGGAGTCCTGATAACCCTGGTGATGTCATTGTGATGTCATCAGGGTTATCTTGGTTTCAACTTGTGACTTTTATAACAAAAAGCCAGAGTTACAAACTGTGTGTGTGGAGTTTGGAAGATGTGTATGCTGATCAGGAAGATGCTACTGCATTATGGGAAATGTAGGCTCCAGTGTGTTTTTTTTACTCCTAAAATCTAAAAATCACGATATCTTTCACCTTCTGCCTCAGTTTGAACTATCCTTTTTAAAATATCTGTCATACAAGCCCCTCCAACTTTATGGAAGTTTAATGCTAAATTAGTGGAGTACCCATTTAATAATTGATTGGATCTCAGAAGTGGATTGATTGACTTTCTGTCTGTGTGATTGCCAATTGATTAATCGGCTAATCATTTCAGCGCCAGTTTAAATGTTGAAAGAAGCAAGACTGCTCACTCCACATGTGGGAATTTATTGATAAGACTAGTGACTCATTGCTGCGGTAGCATTTATTTGGTAACAAATGTGAAGTATTGAAATAAAACAGTAGCTTTGTTAAATGCAGTCGGTCAAATGAATTTGAGTTGCGAATGTGTGTCAGAGCACGGAGCGACCGGGGGGAGCTATATTTGAAGGGTTCGACTCTGACGAGAGCACAGGCATCATTTTACAGTGTAACTGTACAAGCAGCTCTGTGGGTGGACGTGTGCAGGCTCAGTCGGGCATACACCCATTCATGTGGAAGCCTCGGCTCCGCGGCTCTTATCAATCCGACCATCCTCTGCCGAGCGATAGGGATTGTCAGGCTGCAGCGGGCCACTCCCAGCCTGCAGCTGCCTGCAGAGACGCAGCCACACGCTGCTACTGGCTGTACACAAAACACCCTCAACTAGTTCAGTCACTCAGTCATATGGGGGGGTGGGGGGTGATTTACTCATTCTGCACTGACAGAAATTCCTAATGCTGCACAGCAGAGTATGCAAGAGTAGATGACTCGGCTTGCGGCTGTTAAAAAGATTAAACTCAGCTAGCTTGAGGCCTGTCCTGTCAAATCTGATGATGTCTCTTTCACTTCTTGATCCTGTATCGGCAGATCAACAGAATGCTCTGAAAGTAGTCCGTGCCAGCAAGCCCAGGACAAGAAAATCCAGCAAGGTAATGGTCTCCACTTTTTCTCTCAGTCAAACCTTAAAAACATCAGGTGTCCAAATACACAGATGACAGACACAGGTCGATGTCTCAGTGGTGAAAGTGTTTTAATTGAGCTCTTTTGAAGTTAGTTTCGGGATCGCATGCTCGTATTTCAGCTTCTGCCAGGTACTGACATGCAGGATGGGAAATTAACATCTGCCACTCTCCAAACGTGAGCTGGTTTAAAGCTGCTGACTGGCTGCTTTTTTCCAACCTGTTTTTCCACAGCAGTTATTTAAGATTAATAGTTGGAAGGGAACCAAATAATATAAAAGAAATGTCAGAATTTGAATGAACTCACCTTCTCATCTTCAGATAGATGATGATTTTAAAACTGGCAAGTGTTGACATGTGTGAGAAACGAAACACATTTTCCCCTCAGCGCATCGGCTCTGTGGCTCTTTAATGCTACACTTTATGTACTGATTGGTACATTATTTTCTACAGTTCTAGAAAATAATGGAACCCCGGTGACCCATAATGCAACCTGTTCACATTTTCAAGGTCAAATTCACGTGTTCAGGGGCGACGAGCTGAGGCTGCGCTGTGATCACATGCTGTTAGGGCTGGCTGATATGTTTATAACCACTGTCACACACAGTACACAGTACACTATCACAAAAGTACACTATCACAAAATATTAGCTTTTTATATTATCTTTAAGTATTGATATGTATTGCACATTTTTTTTGTTGCTGGATGCTACTGTGTGCACTAACACTGTTTATTATTTATTTATTCATGCAATTTTACACATTTTGGTTAATTCTCAGAAGAAATGTTCCTAATTATGTTGTTAACGGTGCTTGGCGGGATTTTTGATGGGGCTGAGCGACGTGCGAAACAAAACCCCCCATGTTGCGATTTTTCTGACAGATAATGCGATGGCGATATGAGTCATGATTTTATTGGTCATTGTTGGATTTCTTTTTCACTGATGATGAAGTGACTTTTGCTCGGTCCCCTCACATCTGGAGAACATGACCTGTAGGTCGGGTCGTCTCTGTAGCGCCACAATGCTTCATTCATTATCGTACGTTGTGACACATTTCGTCTTTATCAAAAACACTGCAGCTGCTGTGATTTTAATATTGCACTCGGCCAGTGATTGATAATATTTAGATTAATTGTTTAGCCCTAATGTTTGATGTATTGTTTGTCTCGTGCATGCACACAAGGACCCATGTGCCTGTGGTTTTATGTTATTCCACTGATCTACAGATACAGGAAACTTCCCAAAATACGCATTAATGCGCCAGCAAAGACAGAAGAAAACTGCCAGGTTCAATGTTGGATTTAAAATGCTTTAGAAAAAAAAAAACACCTTTGCAAATGTTCTATGAGAAGGTCGTGCATTGAGCACATTTCAGCTTAAGGATATGCACAATAAGTAACGCTGAATGTAAACATAAGCTTTGTTTTCGAGAAAACTCCACAGGGCACCTTTAATTCTCCAAGTGCAAACAAATCCCTCATTCAAAACAATAACTCAATGGTATTAACTTTTAGCTGCTGTTGTTCTGTTCTGTCTGTTCTTACTAATAGAAAGTGGAAAAATTGTTTTTTTTTATGATTTTGGTGACCCTTTAAGCACACTTTTCGGTCAGTACACAAGCATCAGCGAGAGTTGTTTAAAAGCCAGAATACCCTGAAGGATGAATTTTGTTTTGTTCCATCACTCTTGTGTCCAGAAGCGCAGTGATTAACTCCTTTTGTGTAACACACCTGTAGAAGAATGCGATTAAAACATCAGTGCTGCAGTTTTTACCACGCAGGTCCGAGTGTAACTGTGACCCTCGTCTGTCTAACCTTGATCTCATATCAGGCTGTCCAAATTTACAACATTCGCGGTGGTGGAAAGTGACTCGGCCTGTTTATCGTAGTTGTTTGCAGTCTCCGCACAAACGGAGCACTGACCTCCTTTTTCGCCCCAGCTGGTTTCTACCAGAACGGCGCTCAGACTCTACCCGACCCGCACACGCTGTTAACGTAATCAGACGAGTCCAGGTGACGGGGGTCAACTTCTCAGTGTTCAATTGATGATTTGTTGTTGTTAATTAATGTCTTTCTCTCTGAATTTTACAGTCAAGTGACTTCAGTGATATCACAAACTGGCCCACACCTGGTGAACTGGCCAAAGAGGTATGAAAAGTGTGTGTGGTTGGATGTGTGTGTGATGTTAGATAAATCAAATATATCAGTGACGGTGGATACCACTTACCAACACAGCACCAAATTTCATTCTCAAAGTTAACAATTTAAAGTTTCTTTGAATATTATCACTTACTTTTCAAATATTAGCAATATTCATCATATTTATTGAAATCCACACAAACCACTCTTCACATCGGCACAAATTAGATCCACCGCACAGCACTTATTTTATAAATCTGTCACTTTTAATTCTGTTTCGCCTTCTACTCCCGTAATTTACTCCTTTTGAAACGGTGGTGAAGGATACAAGAGCAAATGCCAGGGGTTGAGTTTTCATGAAGACAAAATTATGACTGGTGTGTTAACTGCATGCCAAATACGTCAGAGGGCACGAGGCCAAAAATGCCTCCTAATGTACTGTATGATCGGTTGCTCATAAATGACGTAGCATTTAATTTAATTTTTTTTAAATGGAGTCTGGCACAGTGCTCACAGTGCATCACCCATCGGGTTTAGCCAAATGTTATCAGGTCTACCTCAGCTAAAAACATAGACGCTGAATCCATCAGCATGCTAGCGTGTCGTACACTACCGAGTCTCTTTGTAACCATCCTGATAACATTATCTTCACCTCACCTGTGTGAGGTGTGCGTGAACGGGCTAACCTCGCCCAAACACGAGAGCAGAGGATATTAACGATCGTGTGACGTGTTAGCATGCCGCTGCAGAGTGAACGTAAGGGGAAACACTGGGAGTGGCGCCCTCGTCACGCCAAGAGTTTCCCAGATAACGAGTTGTAGAACTGTTTAAATGAGTGACAGGTTTCACCAGACAGGTTCCTGTCCTGCTGTCCTCCGTCTGTTTGCTCTGCGGAAGAGAATATTTTATTTTCTGTAGAAGATTAGAAAAGTACAGCGATATCCTCCACTTTTTAAAGTGTAAAACACCAGTGAAGATATGTCTTTTGTAGTTTGTATTGCTTTAAAATGAGCTAGAAAAACAAAATGTGCGTAACTTTTCTGTGTGAGTAAATGTTTCATCCTTGCAACAAGAGCCTGAGCTTAAACCCGAAATGTGTTTTTTCGCTGAAGGGCACATGAGGTTTCATAATCTACTGAAAGTATCATTAAAAGCTGGTCTCTCCGTCTTCCAGCAACAGCAAAATGTCCTCAACAACAACGGAAAGAAGCCTCCTTCCTCCCGCAGAGACAAGGAGAAGAGGAGGGAGCGAACGGAGAGGAAATCAGAGAGCAGCCACGACGGCGGAGAGAGCAAAGAGAACCAGGAGGCTCAGCTGGACCCCCTGGGAGAGCTGCCCAAAGATGGAGAGTCCAAGGCGGGACAGGACGCCAAGAGCGCCGCCCTGAAGAAGCGAGGAGGTGAGGGTGAGGAGTTCTTCTCACTCGGTGAAGCATGCTGAGCAGCATCCTTTTAACTGGTCTGAAAATGTGAAAAGATTCATCTCCAGACTGTCAACTATTTTTTTTTTTTTTAACTAAAGAAGAAATAAAATGTCACGAGCCAAAAAATCCACTTTAACCAGTTTAGGAGATGGATGTTTTCACCGGATGATCGCTGTGTAGAGCGAGCATGTTTTTGACTGTATTGATCACGGCGTGGTGACGATCGATTGGTGCATGTTCTGCTCTGATAATCATTTGTGTTGCACTCACCCCGATTCTTTCCGTCTTCATCAAACCAGAGATGAAGTGAAGATGTTTGTTCCAAAACGAGTTGAGGTCATCCGCTCGACATCCCCACAAGTGCTTTTAAAGTTTGTTAGTGTTAAAAAAAAAGAAGAAGAAAATGTGTCCTAAGCTAAGCTAAGCTAACGGTCTCCTGGCTGTCAGCAATAAAGAGAAAAAGTGTTAAATATAATAAATCTTCAACATGTGCTGACACGCTGATTTAATTTGTTCCAAGCTACATTTCCGGCGTTTTGGAATAAAGCTCTTCAAGCTGTGTTTTCGGTGTGCAATCATCGCTAGGTAACAAACGTAAGTGGGTGTCTCTGCCGCTGGAGGATGCGTCCCGGGACGACGGCGGCGACAAGACGCCTGGCGAGGGTCCGCCACATTTGGACGCCGAGCCAGCCGGCGACGCACCCGACCCCACGTCGCCCAGTCACACACTCCATAATAACAGGGCGCATGATAGCAGCAGGAGTAAGTGGCCAGCGGCACGCTGTTTTCTGTTCACGCCTTCAGTCTGTGTTTTTGCTTCTTCGCTCGCTGGTTTGGCTTCGCTGTTTGCCTGCCGCTTCGTGTTTCATCACGTTTGTCCCTCCAGAGTCTGCAGCTTTGTTCCAATATGAATGCAAAGCAGAGCGAGAGCATGGCGTGAATGTCGAGCTGTGTTCAGATTTACTGATAATGCTCTTTCAGTGAGTTTGCTAGTTTGCTCTCAATGATTCGGATTTAGTTTTACTTTCATAGCTCTGTCAATCACTTCTATCGGTTATGAGGACGTTTGACACATTGACTTTGTTTCTGAGATCCGGGAGCATCGAGCCTCCGGAAGAGGAAGGAAGGAGGATGAGTCAGACGGTCACATGGGTTGTAAAGAAAACTAAATTTAATGACTAGATGCCGACCATGAACCACCTGGTTCGAGTCTGATCCGGGACCCTCGTTGCATCTCATTCCCCATCCCTCGCCTAATTTCCTGTCATTTCTCTGTCATCTCGAAAGCCCCCAAAATATTGATTGAATGATAATAATTTCCAGTGTCCTGAGGGAAAACCTGAATCTTTTGTTGCAGATTAGCCACATTTCAGGTGCGCTCACTCGTCATCAAACGATCGCTCAATTAATTGAGTAGCCAGTAAACAGACAATAAATGATCAGCTGTTTTGATAATTGATTAATTAAGTATCTTTTTCAAGTAAAAATGCCCAAAATTTAATGGATCCTTGATTTAAAATGTGTGAATTTGTGGCTTGTCCTTGCCCTAAATTATATTTTTGTTAATTTTGATGGATATTATTCTCTATATTCTGACCTATTGCAGCTCAAACCATTAATTCATCTATAGTAGAAATAATAATGCAGATAAATTGATGCTGAAACTATTGTTGGCCTCTATTGAGGCCTCTAAAAAGTGGATAATGTGGCTAAACCGAGGACTTCGTCTCACATGTTTCTTGCCTTGTACGTGCTGGTCGTAGCGACGTCGCTGCAGGTTGTAAGAAACCGGTGAAAACCTCTGCACGGCGTACGTGTCAGATGTGACAGGAAGCTGTCGTGTTTTCCTGTCGACAGGCTGGAGGAGAGAGCAGCGGGACTTCGGGGACGACGCCGCCAGCGTCCGGAGCGACGGCGGGAGCGTCCGCGGAGGAATACGAGGCCGAGGGAAAGGTCGTGGGCGCGGGAGAGGTCGTGGGCGAGGTACGGTTTCAGTTTCGGCACATTTTTACGCTGGATTAACGCCCATAATTTACAGTCATGTTGCCGGTGTTGTTTTCTGTCTCTAATTTAAGAATTCGCCTTATTTGACCTGCTCTGTTTGTGTAATCTGTGTTTTTTTTTTTTAATTCCTCGCAGCAAAGCTTTGAATGAGGGTTTTATTTTGCAGCCTTTGTAAAAACATGAGAAACTCTGGTGTGCAGTCTGACTTTTTAAATGTTTTCCTTCACTTCCTTTGCTAGAAAACAGCATTTCCATGTTCACCACTCGCTCAGTAATCGTTTCTCTTATTTCAGGCCGTTATGAATACTCTCAGAGCTTCCGGGACTCGCAGTCGTCTGACGGCTCGGTTCAGGTCCCCTCAGAGTTTGGCACCAACATGGTCTACTACTACGACGACGGCAGGAAGGTCCAGATGTACACCGTGGATGAAAAGCTCCTTAAAGAATATATCAAACGCCAGATGTGAGTATACGACAGCTTTCTGTTTTTCGTTAATCCGGACGGCTGCGGGTCATTTCTGCAGCAATATGGAGGCTTTCAGGACGTACTACTCTGACTTTGATTCTGCTCGCAGGATAAAGAATGAACTGTTTTCCTTCACGAGCAGCGAACAAAATACCCGCACAGCATAACTGCAGCCCGTCATTTGGTTCCTTTGTTCTGTATTATTTTGACTGGCTTTGACCACAGCCTCCACACTTTGGATTGAAGTCTAACGGCACGTCGTCATATCGTTCACATATTTTATTCTGAGCACACCTGCTATGTGCTGCCTCTTTTATGTAATACTTCCATTGCTTGGTTTTATCACACAGTGTTGTGTTGTTTTCATTTTCCTGTATTTATCTGTTTCTTCCTTAATTGAAAGCACTTTAAACTATACCTCCTGTATGAAAGATATATCATAAACTTTATTATTACCATTGTTTTTACAACCACTTTACAATTAGGCATTTATATATTTACTTTACACCTTATACCTTAAGGCTTTTACACTTTTAGCTGACTAAAAAGTAGAGAAATGATGAATTAGCTGCATGTAGCATTGTCATTTTCATCTTTTACTAACATGTTTGGTTATAGAACAGTTTGTTTTTAAACTCATTTTTTTTATTTCAATCTCAGCATTTTATGCAATACAATTCACATTTTAGCCATTTTTTCTTTTTCCAGATTCCATCAGTCTTCATTTGAATGATAACCTTAGGACTCAATCAATTAGTTGATTTATGATTTAGCCGATTGACAGGAAATTTAGTCACATTTCATTCAAAAGTGGCAAAATTCAGTGATTCTGTCTTCTCAAATTACATCATTTACTGTTCCTCTTTGTCTTATATGACATCAAATTTTAATATCTTTAGGTTTTGGACTGTTGGTTGGACAGAACGGGCGATTTAAATATGCCATCTCTCTCATTCTCGCTCTTTTTTTTTTTTTGCTTAGTTGAAACAATAAAGCGAATAATCAGGGAAATAATCAGCAGATTAATCAGTAATGAACATTTGTTAGTTGCAGCCTGAAATGACTTATTCAATAATAAATACACTGAAAATTCAAAGAACCTAATTACACACTATAATCTTAGAAGTGTGTACATGCTGCATTTATCTAATAAGGAATGTTGTTGGAAAATGAACTCATAAACCTCATTGCAATAACAATGCATCACAGAAATCCTTAAAAAGTCTTAAAACTGGGGTTTTTGGAGCTTTAATTACACAAGTTTGGGTGCTTTTTAAATCCATATATTGGTTCTGCCACTTTCCTCAAAGCTGTTTGATGTTAGCTGTCAAAGAGCCACGTCTGGAACTGCAGGAACAATGTTAAAAACATCTTTAACTGCGTCAAACACATCCAAAAGACTCTCACTCAAAATGCTTTTAGAAGCTTTAACTGTAATGTTTAATGTGTAATTTACATCCAATTAGCTCTTTATTACATTAGGTAATGACATTGATATAACAGATAAAGTCAAGGTGAAAAGTGTGTGTGTGTGTGTGTGTCGTTAGGACTGATAAGCAGCGAACAGAGCGTGTGCAGTCGGTGCGGCTCCTCTGGGTTCGGTGTGTCCTGCAGGGGGCAGCGTGCACTCTGTGTCTGACTGACAGCTTTGGCCTCATTACAGCAGCAGACTCAGAATAGTGGAGGGTGAGGTGGACGCCTAAATATAGTCTGAGTACCTCAGAGGGGACAGGCGATGAATTATATGCAGGCCTGAGCAAGGAAATGTTAAAAAAAAAAAGGATTTCAAGGAGGAGGGTGAGAGAGGGAGGCAGGAGGAGGAGGAAGAGGAAGACGGCACATTCTTGTCTTCTCTCTTGTCTCCCTCAGCGTTATTCAGGCTGCTCACTCAGCCGGCGTTTCTCCACATGAAACAACGACCCACCGCCTGCAGGCCGAGCTCCACGTCCAGACGACTGTGTGTGTGTGTGCGCGTGCGTGCGTGCGTGCGTGTGCGTGCGTGTGCGTGTGGTGACTTAAAGTGGTGTGACAAGTCATAGAGACTTTTTCCACGTACAGTTTTGGTTTTCCAGGCAGAATATTCAACATTTATTGTGACACAGTTTTGCATGAATACGTTACTTTTCTGTTTTTCTCTGTTGCTACGGAGATCTAAATATTGATCCTCATTCATTCATGAACTGATTAATCATTTGCTAATGATAAATTAAATTGCTTGTTTTGCCTAACCAGCCACAAAACCTGAATTCATTGAGTTTTACAGTTGTGAACTCAGAGAATTCAGCCCATGCTGCGACACCCAGACTTTGAGCCCTCAGTTTGGCTCCAGCTCCACAAAGATCCTACACTTCCCACAATGCAACTGGATAGCATGTTTCATTAGACCCCACCTCTCGTTTAAACACCCGTATATTTCAAACTCTACACATCAGGTTTGTTTATGCCGTCTGTCTGTTAAAAACACGTCGTCTCCAAGCTTAGCCCGAGCTGAGTTAACCCCGATGACATCACGATTCCATCATCAGGGTCGTTTTCTAAAATGACTTTGATGTGTAAAATTGGTGGTGTCTGTCTTTAAACTTGATTTACATTAAATTGTTAATCAGCTGTTTCAGTTCAATCAGCAGCTACGTTCACGCTCCTCCCGGTGCTGCTCTCTTTGCGAGGTCTATAATTAAGACATCGTTTTAATCGTGCGATTGCGCTCCTGATTAAACGATGCTTTTGCTGTCCTCCTCCAGCGAGTACTACTTCAGCCTCCACAACCTGGAGCGAGACTTTTTCCTGCGGAGAAAGATGGATGCGCAGGGCTTCCTCCCCATCTCCCTCATCGCCAGCTTCCACAGAGTGCAGGCCCTCACCATGGACATCAGCCTCATCATGGAGGTAATGTCACATCATTGATTAGTGCGGCTTTAAGCGCCACTGATCGCTCTCAGGATGTCACATATGTCATCTTCGGCACACAAAGACCTCAGGGTCTCATTGGCACCTTCATTCATGTATTAGCCTTAAAGGTTTAATCCCTTTAATGAGAAACATTTGAGAAGAAGCCCACCATGAGAAATGATGACATGTAGCATTTAATGAGATTCAGATCTGGCTATGATCTGACATTCAGAAATAGGAAAATATATTTGTCCTGGTCTTAATAAATCCTGCTCTCCAGGCTCTGAAGAGCAGCAAAGAGGTGGAGCTGGTGGACGACAAGGTTCGCTGTAAAACCGACCCGGAGCGCTGGCCCATCCCCACCCCTACCATCGTGGGTTCCCCTCGGACTGACTTCTCCCAGCTCATCAACTGTCCCGAGTTCGTCCCTCGACAGACGCTCAGCTCCACGAGCTCCGGTCAGTATTCGTCTCAGCCCGCTGCTTCTCTTCGTACGCACCAGATTAAAGGTGAAAATCACAGATTGAAACCACCCGACATCAGAACTGTGTGTGACAGATCCTCATCAGTGAGTCATGCTGTTGTTCCTCTGTCGCCATGAACACACACACACACACACACACACTGTTGTTTGTTTTTACTCAATCCCACACACACCATCCTGCTGCCACGAATACTGCAGCGCCAAATGTGGATTAATCCGCCGCTGAAAGTAGTTCCCAACAAACACGCTATTTACTCCTGTTTGAGTAACGTTTGTTAAAACCACAGTGACCAGCTGGTATTTAAATCAAGAAGCGACATGTTCTGAGAGCAGCTTTTAAAGATTTATATCTCGGGGCTGAGTGACTAAGAGAAGGACTGGCACATCGTTGGTTTTATTATTTTTTTTTTTTTTTTCTTCTTTTTTTTTTTGAACTTTATTGCCTTAATGGCAATGGCAAACAGGCAATTAACATCATGAAAACAAAATTCATCTTGAGATTGGGCTTCATTTGTCATATAAAAATAACAATACAAGAAGAGTAGTTATTTCAGTACATATCTACAGTATTACAAAAATGGTACAAAAAAAAAAAAATAAAACAAAATATTGGTATGGGTGTCCTAACCAAGATAGTGAATGACTGGTGCCCATCTTCGTAAAAAAGTAGGCTTTTTTAACTGTAACTGAGCAGTCATGGACTCCATTGTGTAGACATGCCTTACTTTTTGTAGCCATTGTGAAATCATGGGAGCGCTTGCTTTCATCCAGTTCATAGTAATCATTTTTCTTGCAGTCATCAACAAAATATGCATTATGTAACATTGTTCGATAGTGAAAAGGTGGTTAGGAAATACATCCAATAAAAATATAAGTGGTTCCAGGGGGAAGTCCATTTCCAAAATCTTCTTCAGTTCTTCTTTGATGTTTTTCCAAAATGTCTGGTTTTAGTCTTTTTATGCCAACTTTTAAAAAAGTAAAAATATAGAAGTGTACAGTTGAATGACGGGCTTCTGAGGATTTGATGCTTTTCTCTAATTTTTCTCTATAAATTAAATATATTTGGTTTTGAAGGTGTTGGTTGAACAAAACAAACATTTTGAAGATGTGACAACTTGTCGCCCTTTTTTTAACATTTCATAGATCAAACAATGAACATTTTAACTGCTGATCAAACAACTGAGAGGTTTTAGCCTGAGTGTGAGTTATTGATGCGTGTGCACTCGGGCTGCAAGTAACCATTATGTTCTACATTGATTAATTTGCAGATTATTTTCTTCATTGTTTGCTCTATAAAATGCCAGAAAATTATAAATAATAATTTCCCAGAATGCATTTCAAGATTCTTTATTGTCATTGAGCATGACATGTCAATGAAATTTTCATTGCAACCCCCCTGTTAGAAACAGATAATAAGAAAGATAAAAAAGATCAGGAAGAATAAAATTAAGATAACTACAATAAAATAAACCAACGTGCAATAAAAATATTCGTAAATGCAATTAAAAATATACAAGAATGAAAATATACTAAGGCAATAAAATATACTAAACAATAAACAATAAAATGTACCAGTGAACGTGAAAACAGAATAAAATATACAAGCAAAATATACACAGTGTAATGTACCGACAGCAGCTGAAATATGCTAAAATGTATATAAACAGTGAACAATAAAATATACCAATGAAAATGAAAATTTTAGCCTCTTCATGTGTCTGTTATTGTCTGACCAACAATTTAAAGCCCAAAGAGATTCAATGATCTGCAAGAGATGATTTAATCACATTTATTGTTGACTAAGTTTAAAGATCCAGAATCTTGAGCAATGTTGAGATTTCAGTTTTTAGCGCCTCTGCGGCTGAATGCGAGCTGACAGCGTGATGTGGGACGTTAAAGCCGCGCTGAAGCTCTGACTGTGACGTGTTTGGCCTTTCAGCTTCGTCGCCTGTGAAGAAGACTCCTCCCGAGTCCGCCGAGCCCCAGGACTCGGCCGAACCCGGCTCCTCCAGCCAGGAGTCGCTCCCGGACGCCTCCGAAGACGCCCCCGCCCCGCAGCCCGACCCCGACGCCTGGATCCAGGTGGAGAAACGCCACCGACAGCCATCCGGAAAGGCAAAGGTACTGAGCAACGGGCAGCGAGGCGAAGCATCACCTTCTTTCAAGCATCATATTTTTCATCCCTTCTTTCTGTTTCTCATCACATCTGTCTCACGTCCTTCATCCCATCCTTTCCTCCTCTTCATCTGTCCAGCATGTCAGTGCCGATGTGTGTGTTGTCAGCTCCACTCCTCCCTCAGCGCTCCAACCCGACCGCCTTCCCTCTGCAGTTGAGTACTTCCTGCTCTCGCTTGCTCGTTGCCTCTTTTCCTCTTTCCTCGTTTCCTTTTTCAACATTTATCTAAACTTGCGTAACTTTCCCAACTGTCCAGTCCTGGAAATCCTGTTTATGTCACATGAATTTAACAGTTTGAGGACTAGCATTCTGCTGGTGATTGATTATTGTTGTAAATAACTATGATTAATTGATCATAGCTGACAGGGGTCTTTATTATCTGATGTGCTACTATGTGATTATTAATTTTTAACATTGCCTTCTATGGAAACGGCAGATAATTCCTCGTATTATGATAGCAGTGATTTAAATTTAATCACATTTATTTATTAGCTTTCTTTAACACAGACAGTGCACATTATATTATTTTGAAATTAACTGAAAACGCTCGACTACACGTCCTTTAAGACTTATTTTCATTTTGCATTTTAAAATACAAGTTGTAGCTTTTCCCACATTTGAGATGAAACAATAGTTGTCTCCTGTCATTGATCTGTTGATGATAAAACATGTTCCTGTGTTCAGACGTTAGAGTGGCATCGATCTTGTCTTCTCACTCTCAGCACAGAAAAACAAAAGTTCCTTTAAATGTTGAACTGCTTTTAGACCTCCTCTCCATGTCCTGCAGTTTAAATCTCCTCTCGTCTCCAGGAGCGCAGCGATGCGCCTCCGCGCGGCCTCCAGGCCCCTCCGCAGGCCGAGCCCGACCAGGAGGAGCTGGACTTCCTGTTCGATGAGGAGATGGAGCAGATGGCGCCCAGGAAGAACAAGTTCACCGACTGGTCGGACGAGGACGACTCAGACTACGAGCTGGACGACCAAGACATCAACAAGATCCTTATCGTTACCCAGACCCCTCCCTACATCCGTAAGCACCCCGGCGGAGACCGGACAGGCAACCACGAGTCCCGAGCCAAGATCACCACCGACCTGGCCAAAGCCATCAACGACGGGCTGTACTACTACGAACAGGACCTGTGGAAGGGAGAGGAGCAGATCGAGTGCAGCAAGGTGAGAAAAACATGGAGAATAGTGTTTCAAGTATGGAAATAAGAAAATAGAAAACTTTATATTAGCTGGCAGATTCAGATTTCGGTCCCAACTGTCAGTTTCTCCCATTTTTGAAAGCCCTAATCCCAATTTTACTCTGAAACTCAGTTTGTTTTTTAGATAAATAACAGCATAACAAAACACCTGAACCAAGTATTATTAAGCTTTTTACTGGTTGAATGAGCCACATGAGGTGAGACCGGGTAAACCACCAAATCTTTGATCTTTGATTGAATATTTATACGACAGTTTGAAAGTTAATTAAACTATATTAGTTGAGGGAATCAGACATGTTCGAGCATGTCTGTCACAGAGAGGTAAATTAGAAAATGAAACATGATGAAGTTTACACGCGACTCGTATATTAAGTCATGTCTGAACAAGCAGTTCTTTACATTGTGGCACCATTCATAAACAGGGCCCTCAGATGTCATATTTATTACAACCGTTTTTCAACCCTTTAAAGAAAACTTAAAAAAAAAAAGAAATGTTCATTTAAATCCACAAACGTGGACATCTTTGGAGCTGTTGCACCTTGTCAATAACTTAGTAAGATGGCAACTTAAACTTTATTGTCCCAGAAGGTAAATTCATCTTCCGTCCAGGAGAAACGGGCTCAAACTTGACACACAATGAAATATATAAAACATACGCTATATAAATATATAAAATGTGCTAAAACCTTCCATGTGAAATACAACATGTACATAATGTCCATAAAAGTGACAGCATAAGATAAAACCTGGAGTCCGTCTCCAAACCAATCATCAATAATACAGATATTTTTATTTTAAATTTACTCACCCTGTTCGCTATTACATGTGTTATGATGAGTCGATTTGCAGCTTGGTGACTAATATCAATAGACTTTGTGCAAGACACTGAGGTATTTGACATTAAATTTCATATATTTACAATATTAAGTGTGCTATAAATGCAGAAATGTATTGGTCATCAAGGTGCCGGGTCTGAAGAAAGAGTGCCTGAGAGGAAATGGAGGCTACAGCGGCAGAGCTGAGAGCTGATGTTCATGTCCAGCTGTTCAACAGTCAGTAAACTAGATTGTTCTGGTTGTTTGGCCTTGACAGAACCTGATTCACTTCCTGTTATTGAATTAGCTGCCCTGTTGTTAACCACTGAGTCAAAGGAGGAACACGGTTAAATACAGAAACGCTGCTGAGCTGCTGGATGCAGACACACGGCACACTGAGACCCGCAGTCTGGTGCTTTCGTCATTTCATTTTCCACAAACGAAAACAAGTAAAAACCAGTTTTACACCAGAAAACTGAAAAACATATAATTTAATGACTGGTTTTCATGATGCAGCTTTTACTGTCACAAAAACAACAAGCTTCTCTTTCACTGTTGACTTTAGCCTGAACAATGATTGAAGCATCTTTCTTTAACCTCGTGGCAGCGCGGGGATTACAGGAAAGAGGTTTTCTTGACATAGTTGGTAACTGACAACAGCATATTTATGTTTGTTTTATTGGCGACCTCCCATTTAAAATGCCACCCTGGACCTCAGTGGAACAAAGACTGTGCTGGATATTTGCACTGGTTTCACAATTTTAATTTAGAAAGTCACAATTTGATTACATAAGACAGGTGTCAAAATTGCACAAATAAAAAAACACTAAAATGCTCTTTTTGTGTATGCTGTGTAGATATTTTGCACATCATGCAGCCCTAATTCGACCATTTATAACAAGAAACTGCACATAACATTTAGCATAAATGTGCAGAAACTACTGAGAAAAGGCACAGATGGATCTTTGGATTTTAAAAACTGATATCGGATCATTTAGCTCCTGATCACCTAGTCTTCAATAAGGCGGCAGACCCTCCTGGTCGGGAACCTGACATTTGATCCTGGGCCTGTAAAGTAGGTCAGACAGTTTCTTGCCCGTTGAGCTCGGCGAGTGCAGAATGTTTACATCGTGCCTTTCGACACAGCCAATAAAAACAATGAAAGCATTTTTCCTGAAGAGTGTAGAGAATGGGCTTCCTCCGCGGGCGCCTCCTTAGAGCCCAGCGCCGCGGCCGCTCGGAGCACTTTGACACGAAGACTTTGTGACAGAGCTGTTAAATCTCACACTGTGGAGGGGGACAAAAATACACCACTATTTATCGCCCACTATACGAGCCTCCAGACTACATGGGTGCCATGCAGCTGCTGCCAGAACTGAGTGACCTGCTTTTTGGACAAGTTGCGTCATCTGCAGAAACCCTGAAACGTTGTCTATAGGTGACGCAGCATTAGTCTTCTTTTATTACAGAGCTATGTAGTAATATGGCATCAGTCTGATTTAACAACAGTAACAGTAGTTTATAATGTTATACAGTCATTCTTTATGATTAAGTTATAATGGCAGACACTTATCCGTCATTAGTGCTTCAGAGATTAGACGATAAACTAAATCGGCAGCTTGAAACGCAAACACTCGGGTCTCTCTCATCAGCAGCTTTTCCTTCTTGTTGCTTCTGAAAGGTGAAAATGGCTCAAAACGTGGTCAAGTGAGAGCGCAGCCTCGATTCAGGAAGTGAGTGCTGAAAAGGACGAAAAACTGAACGTTTAACACTGAAGGTGAAACATATCAACTGATAGCAATGATTTCCTGTTGATTTCATTGATTCAATAAAAGGTTTTAGGACATTAATTGACATTAAGATGCTTTCATGTAGGTGCAAGTCAACACCTGCAGCCTTGTGTCCATGTATGCTGAAGCACTAATCCTGATTATTTCTGCCATCCCTTAATATGCTGGCTTGTATCGTGTAACCATGAGTCTATCTATATCCAGCCGATGAAAGCTTTCCTGTTTGTAGCTCTAAACCCACGCAGCCTGGAAACATGGACTCTAACACCTGTGAAGACATTTATTTAATGTTTACAGCTGCAGAAGCATCAGCGGCACCGACATTTGTGTTAGTCAGACGGTAGAAAAAGAAATGAATAGCATGAGGAGAGGTCTCTATGATGACTGACGAAGAAGACGTCCCTGTCCCTCACATAATGTTTGGTAGGAAGGTGTTTGATGACCGTGCAGGCAGAGCGTCGGGTCGGAGGTCTGCAGCAAAGAAGCAGCCATGTGTCCGCGACCTTTAGACAACAGCTACAGTCACCGAGGTCCTAAACTCATCAATAGCTTTAGGTTATCAGCAGAGATTTGATTGTAGTGATTAAAGAAGATATTCAAGTAGTTTTTACAGCAATACTGTAAAGTACTGCGGTACTCAATCTGTTATTCGGCTATGATGAATAAAACAAACCTACTTTTAAAGAAGAACCTTTTAAATCACAAAGTTTACAAAGTGCTTCACAGGATTAAATTCAGAAAACACAAGACTAAAAGATAAAAGTGGTGAGTGAAAAGAAAAAAGTGCAATAAAATTACCGTATTTTCCGCACTATAAGGCGCACCTGATTATAACGCGCACCTTCAATGAATGGCCTATTTTAAAACTTTTTTCATATATAGGGCGCACCGCATTATAAGGCGCATTGACAGAAACTACCGTACTGTGGTGTCTGGGGTTGCGTTATGCATCCACTAGATCAGGGGTGGGCAACCCGCGGCTCCGGCAGCTCTTTCATCCCTCTGATGCGGCTCCTGAAAATAATTAATGAGCATTTATTTAAAATGTATTTTATTTTACACAGATGACAGTTTATCCTGCGTAAAGATGCAGGTGACGGCGCACAGCGCTGATGTGCAGACGCTGTGCGCTGAGGTTCAGGAGCAGAAATCACATTAACCACGTTTGATTTTAATTGCCTATTATTTAGCATATATTCATATTTTTTCATTGTTCAGTGAAACAGTAATTTTATTATTCAGGTTGACAGCTGACTGCACGCGCCAGTAAAAGGATGACGGCACGCAGAGAGTGGAATACCGCTGTTACTTCGGCCACGCCCCCTGACTACGATAGCCATAATTAACCAATATTGATCCATATAAAAGGCGCATCGGATTATAAGGCGCACTGTCGGTTTTTGAAAAAATTTAAGGCTTTTAGGTGCGCCTTATAGTGTGGAAAATACGGTATATTAAAATCTGATTTAAACTACAGTAAAAGTCTAAAATGTCTTTAAGCCTGATATTAGAACAACTTGTGTGTTTTACTTTAAATATCTTACTCTGAAGTGTAAGTATTCAGGACAATCTTTAGAAAAATTACATTTGAATATATAAAAAGAACAATATACCCCTCTGAAAACAAATGAAATGCAGAAATAAACACAAATTTTCAAGTAGCGCTTCAAAACTGTCCCCGAGGCAGGACGTGGGTAAATACCGCCCGCACTAATAATACACACATCGTGTTCACTCAAACAGTTTGAAGGCCGACTGACAGAAATTCCTCTTTTCTCTCGCCGTTTTCAGCTCATTCTCGGTTCAAAGGTCAGTAACGTCGCCACATGTGGGAAATGTCACGCCTGAACACACACACACACACACACACACACACACACACACACACACACACACACCAAGGTCACCTGGATTTTCTCCTGACGCTGACGTGTTGCGTTCAAAGTACACCTCACATCTGCTCTGTGTCACACGGCCGCTGGCACATCAAGTATTTTTACCACCATGTCGCGCTGTTATCAGTTCAAACAGTCTGGAAGACGGCCGGAGAGGGTGCTCACATCTGAGTGCAGCGCAGGAACGCCTGGTTAAACAGGGAAACTTAATTTAACTATAACTCTTAAATGAACTAATAAAATATGGAATAATAAATTTGTAGCAGGTCAGATCACAGTCAAATGTATTTTAACACAGTTCAGAAATTCTCCTTTGACAGCACAAAGGATCTCCAAAGGTTACCTGTAATGCTGCATATTAAGAAAGCGACTGTGTTTTTTATGTATGTTGCAGTCATGCTGCACTCAGCTGGTGTGTTTATCCTTTATAACTGCACGTGTGTCGCCGTGTTCCCCAGCAGGAAGTGGAGAACTTCAAGAAGCTGAGCGTCATCAGCAAAGATGAGTTTGACAGCCTCACCCCGAAAGTGCCCGTTGACCCAAACCAGGAAGTCCCACCCCCTCCCATGCCAGGTGGGTTTGTGGAGCTGCAGTGAAGTCGGTTTCATGCACGATGAGCAGCATCCTGTTTGCTGCTCTCTGCATTTTAAACACCTTAATATTTCTTAAACATCTGCTTTTCTTTTTTTTCTTTGCGTGACTTTAACACGATTCGAACCACCTTCATGAGAAATGTGCATTAGATCGTTGTTTAGTTCACTTTAATTCATCAACACACTCATTATCAACACTGTAAGCAAGCGACGTGCACGCATGAGATGGACTCATCTCCAAAAGCTGCTCTGCTCTACTGTTCTACCTTCATGGGAGAGTCATCAGAAGAAACATTTCCTGCGTCCTCAACACAAAATTCAGCATCAGAAGTTTGCAAACAAGCCTGATGCATTTTGAAAAAAGTTAGAAATGTTTGCTGCAATGAGCAAAGTTATGTTTGGAGAAAAAAAGGGTGTAGAACTTCATGAGAATGGATTCAGTGAGATAACAACAAATTCTCAATCAAGCATCACGTCGTCTGTAAAACAGCTGAAGATGAAAAGGAGGCACAAGAGGAGCAGGCTGAAGGTTCTGCAGTGGCCCTCACAGCCCCACCTAGACATCAGACATCTGTGGACAGACCTCTAAAGAGCAGCGCATGCAAGACGAGCCGAGAACCTCACAGAACTGGAAGAATGACTGAAATCACCCAAACAAGAACTGAAAGACTCTCAGATGGCTGCAAAAAGCCTTTACAAGCTGTGATTCTTGACAAACGGGGTGTTAATAAAGACATGGCTGTTTGGGAGTCGGTCATCTTGGCTGCACACAGAAACAGACGTTTTTGCCACTGTATAAAAAAGACCAAACGATAAGACAGTTAAGACGTATGAAAGAATCTGTTGAGCAGGTTTATTGTCCAGATCAGGTTTGGTTTTTCATCTGTGGAATCATTTGAATATTTGGGTCAAACTGCTGAATCCGGTGGAGCTTTCTTGGACCTCAGTGTCACATGAATGCTGTGTAATTGTAACAATGGCAAAATAATCCAGTGCTGTGCGCATTGATGATCTATTTGTGTGTGTTTTCAGCGGACAGCGGAGCAGAATTGGCCCGCTCTCTGCCTACAACGGTCCCAGAGTCGCCCTGCGCTCACCAACCCCGAACCCCCAGAACGCCTCGCACCCCCGGACGCCAGGACCCCAACAAGGCGCCGCGCTTCTACCCCGTCATGAAGGAGAGCGGCACCATCGACGGACAGGTGAGTTCTCTTTGTTCATACAGGCTGGAGTGAAGCCTTTATGCCTGACGGGTCTCGATCCGCATCCTGTCATCCTGTCCAGGTCATCAGTGTGAAAGAGGATGAGGGTGTTGTTGTTGTCCTGAACATCTCCCAGGGGGATAGAAGTTATAAAAAACAGATTCTGGGTGATATCAGTCTACCTCTCACCTGTTTTGCGTGTTACATGTTTGCATAGTCAGTTTAAAGGCCTCATTGTATTATTATTAGATCCCAATAGTGAGCAGTCAACTTACAAAAACCCTGAACCCTAAACTTCAGTGGTGCAAACTCAACTAGATCCCAGTCTGCCAGGTATCTGGGACACCCTGTAGCCACAAGGTGACAGATTTAAGTCCGGTCCTGGTCGACGGTTCATTGTCACGTGTTATGATTCTGACGTTGTGTTTTCCAGACACCGAGGAAGAAGAAAACCAGCCACAGTTCGAACCCTCCTCAGGAAGCCCACATCGGCTGGGTGATGGACTCCCGTGAACACCGGCCGCGCTCTGCATCCATCAGGTCCGACTGCTCGTAACGATCCGGTCCCTGTTTCAGTTATAGACTGAAAGAAGAAGAAGAACGCAAAGTGGTCACTTCCTTCTTTCACTCTGTCAGCCGTTCTTTGGTTGTTGTTCTGCGTGATGTTTTTGACCTTTATTCACTTCTGTGTCCATATAAACCTTTTTTTTAGTAAAACCAGAAGCTAAAGTGCTTTACATAGCCACAGGTGGTATTAACGACAGAGCTCCAGATCAGGTTATTTCTGCCCCGAGTCATTTAATGTGCAGCACACAACACAGCTACACAGCTCACATGCACAGTTAGTAAAAGCAGATTATTTACAAGCATCGCTCGAGACGTCAGCAGCTTTCACAGTAGTACAATGAAAAGTGTTCGCTGTAACTCCAGGTAGATCATTTATGTTAAAAAAATATGGACCAGAAAGCTGGAGCAACACTCCACTGAACACGGCTTTCTCACCTTATCTTTCATGCTGAGAGTAGCTCTTACAGGTGCCTCAGGGCAGACAAACACGGCAGTAAAACTACAAGAAACCATTATTTTCAGTATTGATAATTTATAATTTTATAATATAAACATGGATTTCATAATTTCAGTTAACTGTAGTCCAAAATCACAATGATATTAAACAGAGAAGAGCAGCAAATCCTCAGAGAGGCTTGAACCAGTAAATGTTTGACTGTAACTTGCTTAGGAAAATATTTGTACAGATTTTCTGCCAGTCGACTAATTATTTCAGCGGTGCTCGTATAGACGCAGTACGATAAATAATAAGAAGGCTTAATGGGTACATAGAATAAAAATATTGTGTCAGGGCATCCCTCATTCATAACAGCAAACGTCTTCTCGCCTCCTCCGTCCTCCTGCAGCAGCTCCAACGCCTCTCCATCAGAAGGAGCCCCGCTGTCAGGAAGTTACGGCTGCACCCCCCAGTCGCTGCCCAAATTCTGGCATCCATCCCACGAGCTGCTGAGGGACAACGGCTTCACTCAGCAGGGATACCACAAGTACCGCCGACGGTGCCTTAACGGTACGTAGACGGAAAAAACTGACTCCATCACACCATCACATGCTCACTTTTTGCAGTGTTCACACTCTTCTGCTCATCACCTGCACGGTGAGGACATGCAGCCGGCGTTGCGCTCTGTGGTGACTGAATGGATGTGTTTCAGAGAGGAAACGGTTGGGGATCGGCCAGTCTCAGGAGATGAACACCCTGTTCAGGTTCTGGTCCTTCTTCCTGAGGGACAACTTCAACAGGAAGATGTACGAGGAGTTCAAACAGAGTGCGCTGGAAGATGCCAAAGAAAACCACAGGTGAGGAGGACCTCAGGTATACTATCTAGTCGGAGTATCTATAGCTGATGTCTCAGGCTGTTGTGGAAGGCGCACAGAGTTGTAGCTACATGCTAATGCTATGTCTTGATATTGAGTGTAATAAATGTGCAGTGAGCTGTTGAAAGGGGGGAGATCTTCCTTTAGGTTCATCCTTTATTAGAGATTTCACAGTCAACAGCTCATAAGACCAGGGGTGACATCAGTGATGATGTTTTCCGAGAACTTCCCCTCACAGTTAAGACTAGATCCTTGAAAAGATAAAACTTGTTTGCTTGTTTGTCCTGAAGAGGAGGAGAAGATGGTGGAATGAGGAAGAGGAAGGAGAAATATTCTCCAAACGCTGAAGGACAGTGAGTTAATGGAGCGCTACAGGTTAGATGCTGCAGGGATAGCATTTGTGGTCGACCTCATTCGAGATGCACACACACTCACATCTCACCGCTATAACGCCCGATATCATGGAAATGAATGAAAGCTGAGCCCTTTTTCATAGGCCTGTCAAATAGATACACACAGATTAAAATGACCGGCGTGCTAACAGCTTTTAGCATGTGAACATCTTACTGTGCAAGTCGTGCGCCTTCATGCATGAAACTGTATTCACAATTACATCTTAACAGCGCCTGGCTTCTGCTTGTCTGATTCTCTGTCCGTCATCAGTCGGCTTGCTTTTTAATTTTTCATCAACCAATCACATCTTTCAAAAGAATGCGTCACACGTAGCAACAAGGTCAACTTCGCCTCCTCGCGCCGAGAATGTTAAATCACGGCTAAGCTACGACTCTTTGCTAGAAATGTTTCGGCTCAGTTGGGAGCTTACTTGTAGTTTGTTGTAGTCAGGTGTTTTCATTTGATTGCGTTGCTATGGCAGCAGCTTGTCCCTGAGTCGTCCTGCTGCCAGCTGATCACAGCAAACATTTGGAAGCATTTAATGGTTCTTTAACAGTGAAGTGGTCTGTCGGAGTTGTGAGCGGCCCAACAGTTGTGTTTTGTTCTTTGTCTTTATTTTTAAATGTTAACTCATAAATTGTTTTATCATTTGGTGAATATACAAATATCTTCCAAAGCGTCAAACAGAGGAGGAAATGAAAGATATTTAAAATAGGTGGTATTGTTGTCTGTCTCCTTTAATGGCAGTGATTATGGGCTTATGAGGTCCGGATCTTGTAAGTCATGATTATGAGAGAACGCCTCAGTTTTTGTGAGAGCAGAACGCCTTCATACTCCGAGCTGACATCTTGAAATTGTTCGTCATGTCTGATCGAAAGTCCAGAATCCAAAGATGTTAAATTAACAGTGATGTAAACGGAGAAAAGCAGATGGTTGCCGTTTTATTATTGATATATTTGTCAGACATCTCAGCTCTGACACACAAAGTAAAGATGTTGCTGCTTCTGGGACAAAAATATTGTTTTCTGAAACTTTTCGGGAACTTTGCAGAAGAGAAGCTGTGTTTTATTATCTCCATCACAGTGTGTCTTCTTTGACTCAGCGGGCTTCTGATGGAGTTCAAGTAGAATAAAGTAGAGCTTTAATGTCTTAGAGGAGCATATACTGACTGAAATCATGTGAATAATAAATGCAAAAAACACCTGAAAGAAGAAGAAGAGAGAAGATTCAACTTCAATCGAAGTGAAATCTCCAAATTCAGAGGTTTTATTTTTTATCTAACGAATGCAAAAAGCCTTTAACTTGCAGATTACACACTGACTGATGGGTTCCTGGTCCCTCAGTGCTGCCTGCAGACAGCAGTTGTTCGTTGCTCGGCAGCAGAGGGTTAACAGGTGGGGGCCGCCTCGCTGAAACGCTGTTTATCTGCCAGAGGCGTCTTCACACACCTGCCAAACCCACATTCTTGTCGAAATGAGTAGGCGGCTCGGTCCTGCGTGCTGCAGTGGGAGTGAATGCAGTTTAACGGTGTGTTGGCAGACAATGTAAGAACCCCATCAGCTTTTTATGCAGCAGCTGGATTTAATTTAATCAAAAAACTGGTCAACTGTTTCCTCTGTCAGCTGCACTGAACACATCAATAATCCATGAGACAAAGCTTTACTGTTGGAAGTTGCTGGAGGCACATGTGGGAAAATAGCTGGTACGCTGAAGATCATCTTACAGTGAAGCAATAGCATTACATAAAATCCCGTCCATGCAAACACACGCGTGTCTGGAAGCCAGATGTGAGGCCGAGTGTCATTTGTTTTTGTGGTCAGAGTGCAGGTAAATGTTTGTTTCCCCCCCCCGCAGGTACGGACTGGAGTGTCTCTTCAGATACTACAGCTACGGTTTGGAGAAGAGATTCAGGTTAGATCTGTTCAAGGACTTTCAGGAAGAGACCCTCAAGGACTTCGAGAGAGGTAATTAACGTCAGAAAAGACGTCCCAGACGTCCCCTGCCACTTTCACTGGCTCGCCAAGATTTTCAGAATAAAATCGCTTAACTGGCTGCTGATACAGAATCAAACACAGACCGTGTTTTCCCATCATGTAGTGATTTTTCATTAAGCATTATGAAGACAGTCAGCCACAAAGCAGCGTTAAACTGGATCATCAAAATTTAAAAATCACCTGAAAACACCACAAAGTCAATATAGTTAATGTTCACCTTCATCAGCTTCATTGATTTTTGTAAATATCTGCTTATTCTGAATCTGATGTGTAACGCTCCAAAAACACCTGTTTGGATCATTCCACAGGTAAACAGGTTGATTGGTAACAGGTGATAGTGTCATGATTGAAAGGCTCAGTGGTTCACAGCGAGGATGGAGCGAGGTTCAACACTTTGTGAACACGTGATTGGATAAAGAGATTAATACCTGGACTCAGGAACACTTCAGGAAACTGTCGTCAGGAAACAGTTTGATTGGAAACGATTGATTCTGTTAAAACCGTTTTTGGTATCCTGTCTTCACAACTGCCTTCCAGTCTGCTGGGCATCAACTCATTGGGTCTTTAGCTGTTTAACAAGACCTCAAAATACTTCTGGAGGCTGTAATCAGACCCACCATAATGATAAAAGACATATTTCGATATATTTGGAATTGAGGTCTGTCCCCTAATAGACATTAGATTGCTGAACCAAACCAGCGACCCAGAACTTCCATAACTTTGACCCAGAATGCTCTCAGTAATATTCAGTCAGCATCTAAAGACCAGATGTTTTATAACCCACTGTAATGCAGTCGTGAACACATGTGGACATTTGTGCAGTTAACAATGTCTTTGTTAACAAATGTCAACACAAATGGACTGACAGCTTATAAATTATACGTGCCACCAGTATTTGTCTGTAAGCCTGCTTGACCCCACTTAAAAGTTCACTTTTCAGAGGTTCACCTCGTAAAAGCTGAATGTGTAGCTGTATGAAAAGAGGAAAGAAAGGGATTAAAGTCGATTTCTCAACCTGTTTCAACACTGTGAGCGACCCAGTGAGGCCGGATGGAGGGGTGCCAGTCAAGGCTGCAGCCACTTATTTCCAGCTGAGTTATTTTTGGCTTTCAGTTTAAATGTTGCCTATTCAGACCCCCAACACACACACACACACACACACACACACACACACACACACACACAGACACAGGAGGCTGCAGTCACCACCCAGATACTGAACTGCTGACTCATAACGAGCTACGATAATTGATGCACTAATTAAGATGCCATTATGTGACTTCACAGGAATCATTTTCTAATCTTAAAGCATTTAACTCCACCTTAAAAGTTTGTCTTCATGAGGCGTTTGTCATGACGGCAGACTGCTTGTGTCTGAAATCACTTCCTGTTACTATAGAGCACCTTATGTACTGTATGAACTCAGATGAGATGTTTATGTCTAAATATTCTGAAGATGGAGCTTGAAAAACTAGCTTGTCCATGACATGTGTACTTCTGTCTGCTCACAATCCCACAATGCAGTGCGTTACATTTTAAAGAGTCACCATTTACAGTTCTGGGACTCAGCAGCTGAGTTCCTGCTTGTGTTGAAAACAGTGTTTGACATTAAATGGTCTTTGCTCTAACTGAGTTGCGTGTGTTTCCCTCCTCCAGGTCAGCTGTATGGACTGGAGAAGTTCTGGGCCTTCTTGAAATACTCTAGGATGAAGAACCAGCCCATTGACCCAAAGCTGCAGGAACACCTCTCCCAGTTCAAGAACCTGGAGGACTTCCGGGTGGTGGTGAGTGTCCGTCACTCATTTATGACCAAGATGCTGCATCATTTCACACATTTTGCTGACTCCAGTGGATGAGCCGTCGTGCATTTGGATAAAATGAGATGTTGAAAATGGGAACCAAACCCAAAATTCCTTCGGGCGCCAAACGTCCGCCTTCTGTTCGGTATCTGATGTTTTTTACAGACGGTGTGTAAACCTGTACAGAGCAGACAGAGCCAGACAGGAAGTCAGACACAGGAACGGTGTAGAGAATCCTGTAAATTTTCAAAATAAAACACCCTGTGCTCATCAACATTAAAAAATATTTTAAAAAGAAACCATATAACTACGAAGCCCACTGACCCATGATAGAAGTATTAAAAAAAAAAAAAAAAAGCAGCGTGGAGGACGGAACAGAAACGTCATGGCGAATCTCGGGGTTAGAGTGAGAAGTAAAAACTCTGATGTGTGATAATCAGACTGAATTTCCATCTTTACTCGCTTTGTTTGCTGATGCTGTCACTGTGTTTGTGTTGGTTGAAATCTTGTTGAGACTGCGGGTTTATTCCGGTTTCAATCAATCAGAGAGTGACGAATCTGCTCCTGATGGAATTATTAGTCAACGTGGAAGCTGCTGTAATGTTTGCAAGTTGCAGTTAAAGTTTTTTTTGTATTGACAGTGATTTAGTACTCAGAGCAATACCACAGTGTAGAAATACTAGAAGTTCAAAAGTGTCAAAGCAAAAGTATTAACCTCAAAATTTTCCAAAAGTAAAAGTACTAATGACAGAATAATGTATATTATTGGACTGCAATCACTGATACATTAATGTGTTCATCAGTTTAATGCTGCAGCTGGTAAAAGCGGGATAGAATTTTAATTACGTTATTCACAGCTGAGCGATTTGTGAACATCTCAGAGATCAATAAAGTTTTATTTTAACCTGTAATAACACATTGGAATTTATTTGATCATATTTTGTATTAATAATCTGAATCTGCAAAGTAATTTAGATTTAGTTAAGGTTAGGTTAAATGTAATGGAGTACAAGTATAAAGTACCTCAAAATTGTACTTAAAAGCAGAGTACCTGAGTAGATGTACTTAATTACATTCAATCATTGTACATTAATTAGTTGACTTACAACAACTTGTGCAGCCAAGTCGCCATCTTTTTGTCACTATTTTTTATGAATGGAGGAAGCTGTGTAGGAAGATGACACCCTCATTCTTAATCCCGCCTACTGAGCTCTGATTGGTCGACTGTTTCTCCAACAAGGAAACAGCCGACAGAGGTTGCTAGCGTGGACCTACTCGACTTTAGCATCGCCTGTTTGTCCCGTCTTCATGTCATGACTCTGACCTCTGACCTCTGTGTCCACAGCCCCCGATGGGAGAGGAGGGAGGCAGGAGGAGACGTCACTCATCCTCGGCCGGGGATGAAGGGAGGCGTCGGCGACATCCTTCCAACTCTACCTCAAAACCAACGCAGGCCTCCAAATCCGCCGCCGCCACACAGAACACGCCCAAAGACAACGCCCAGAAAACGGCAACCGCCGCCGCCGCCGCCCAGGGGAAGAGGCCGGAGCCTGCAGCCGGGAAGAAGGACGTGCCAAGTAAATGAAGCCCCCTCCTGTAGGTGTGGGTTTGGATAGAGGAGACGCAGAGCGAGGCGGCGGCGGTGGCGGTCGGCGGCAGCTCTGAGCTCAGCGTTCGCTCTTTCAGCTGCAAACTGTTTGGGTATGAAGAGCGACTGAGCGTGGTTGACTTAATTCGATTGTTTTTATCTGTGCATTTCATTTTAAAGCAAGCAAGCAAGCAAGCAAGCATAGGCAGTGAGCTTGAATCTGTGCGCCTGACAGCTCGTAACGTTTACAAAACTAAACAGAAAAAAAAAATGCATTCCCTGCATTTTGCCTTTTACTCTCTCAGATGCCAAACTCTGCGACAAGTTCGTTGATCTCCACAATCTGTAAACAGCTCGGCTCTGTGAAGAGCTCTCAGCCTGTTGAACTGTGACTCTAGTTTGCCAAGATAAGAGACACTGCAGATAGTCTTGTGTGCCTTAATCGGATTCGACAGGAAGATGTGAGGGCGAGCTGTGACGAAATAATCCAAATTTTGCTCCCTGAAGTCTTCCCGATTGATTATTTGGAGTTTGAACGTGTTTAAAACTGACGCCACGTGCAGGTTTTCCTCTCTTGAGACGTAACTATCTTCCGTTTCTTTATCAAGTTGACAATCAAGTTGACAGCTGTGGTCATAAATTTGTGAAGGACTGGCCCCGAGGCTGCTGCTCCGTAACATGTTTTCACAACTAAACTATCGTGTTGGTTTTTAATTAAAACCTGCAGAAATAATGACAAAATTTATCTGGGAAGCTTTAAGTCCTGTTTTACACCCAGAGGTAGTATAATTTATTATTTTTGTTTTTATTTTTCTTTGTACTTGATTTGATGGAATAGTCTTAGGTAATCATTGCAGTTTTTAATGGCTTTTGCAATTGAATATGATAATAAAGCAAATGTTTCTGCTGGAATTGTGGGTGTGAGCTAGCATCATAAAACTACAGTATATTTTAGCTTGAAGTTTACTTCATATTATGTTTGAGGCTTAGTGCTTTATAGCACTTAAATTGTTAACTTTCTTTTACTTTATCAGTGGACTTAAAAGAGGTTTTAGAGATGAATTTAAAGAAAAAAATGTAAATACTATAAAAAATCATTTGCTATTCAATTATTCTTTTGATTTTAAGACTTGATTTGTTTTATTGGTAGTGTGGTTTTGAGTGTGTTTTAGGATAAAGCGATGCATGTTCATGCCTTGTGTCTTGAATTGTAAAATGCAAAAAAATATAAAATAGTTGATTGTATGAAGGCGTTTGTGTGATCTGTCCTCCTTCCTGTTGGCTCACCTTCCTCCCTCCTGCACAGAGCAAGTCATCGAGCCTGATCAGCAGGTTTTTGTTCCCAACAGCAGTTGAGGGTGAAATTCATCAGCTGGCAACACTCGGATAAAAAACGAAAAATGATCTGATAGCTCAGCCGACTGTAAATCTGATTCCACTGAGTGCATTTCACCGGTAATCGTCTCTAACGGAGGGAACTGACTATAAAGTGTGCAAACAGCATACAGATAACAGCTGAATAAAAAGGATATCACTGGCAAAATGGAGACGGTGTGGAGTACAACCAAAGATAACCAATAATAAAACATTTGTGATTGAAATAAGGCCAAAGAGTGTCAAGAGGAAAATAGAAATCATTGTGATATCCCTCATTCTGCCCACATTATTATAAATTTACACCATGAAGAAACACGACACTAACAGGTGAGGAAACTGTAACTGTTCAGGAAATATCTGAAGGAGTTTGAGGCAAAGTATTTAAATTACTGGGTTGTTTTAGTTTTATTGCAAGTTAAGTGGCTGTTTGTTACACTACGGGTCTCCATGCAGGGACAAAAACCATCAACAATTCAGTCTCAACTTACAACAGTGGTGGGCGGGTGTTTTGCCCCCTTCATGTGCCCCTCGTAAATCTCAGTTCTAAATGAAAAGTGGCTCTTCATGGGGCTGTCAGTGCTTTATTGCGTTTTTATGTTTGATAAGGCTGCCTGTTGTGTTTGAAATATTAAATGTATATTTTCTGATGTTTGTGTGCTTGCGTCACATGTTGTCATGTTTGTCCATTTTCCTCTTCGTTGTCTCTCATTGTTACTTTGAAATTGCTCAGCTGTAAATTGCTTTGTAAAGGAAGTTTACTTATATTTCTGTCTTTTCTGTCACCGCAGGAGATGACATTTATCTGTGCTTTTAGTGATGTATTGAAAAAAAGATTTAACTGCTAAAAATTAAACAATAAAATTAACAAACTCGAAATGCTGCAATAAGATAGGGAAACTGTTGTATCAGATAGACCTATCTGGTATAAAAATCCATGAAATAACAAATTGAAGAGTGGAGTTTAACACATGTGGACAAAAAAAACTTAAATTCATGGAAAACCCCTCAAGTATTCCGTAGTATCACTTGGTGACACTGCACAACATATGGAAAAGGTTTAAAATGAAACTATATTAGCAATACAAAACAAGCTTCTAGCCGTAATTAAAACTATTATTATAATTGCGGTTGCTGCCAGGTAACTCACTGTACCTGTGTCGCCGGGTTAGTAATTATCACATTTGTGAACTGAAGAATAAAATAGCCGTTGGTTGCCTGAACTTGTGTTTGTGTTATCTGCAAATAAAAGTCAATTTGTTTTTTACTGAAAGGAATTTCTATAAATGCTGCTGAGTGCACAAGCAGTTTTTAACTCTTAAGAAAGTGGAGGAAAAGTGGAATTTAAGATCAAAACACGTTTCAAATGTAGGTAGTTTGGCTACAGATGAAAGGACTAGGTGATCAAACATGTCACTTTTTTCATTCTGTAGACAAAACAATGAACTGATTGATTAAAAAAAAGAATATTTGATAATGAAAGTAATCGTGAGTATTTGCTAAAAGATAAACTTTTATTTTTTATTGCACCTCAGCATGATACGACCACACGGGCCGCTCGTTCAACTAGTGGTTACGCTATTCCCGACAGGACCTGAACGCAGCATCCGGCCAGGGGCGGGTAGGCGCTAACCGTGCAGTATGGCGGACGATGGAGACAGTTCGAGCGGACCAGTTGACACAAGCGGCGGGCAGGGGGCAGCGGATGAGTCGGACGGGCTCGGCCTCGGCGGGATGTTGCTGAATATCAGTATTTTGGTTCTGGTGGTGGCGGTCTGCCTGGCGGTGTACCGGCGGTGGGGCAGGCGGCTCGTCTCTGACGCGGCCCAGGGCGATGAGGCCTCGGCGCTTCCCAAGATGAGGAGACGGGACTTCACTTTGGAGCAGTTGCGGGAGTACGACGGACTCCAGAACCCCCGCATCCTGATGGCTGTCAACATGAAAGTTTTCGACGTGACCAGCGGCAAAAAGTTTTACGGGAAAGGTGAGCTGACAGTGGGTAGATGGCGAACTGACAGCGGCTGAGTTAGCTGACACGTCCCCGCTTGTGTTGAGTTGTCCTGAACAAAAATTTGGGCGCAAACCGATGTGGTTAGCTTAGCTCCGTGGCTTTGTCTGTGTTTTTGAATGGGATGCTAGCTGTTAGCTTACTAGCACGGCGTCTGGGGTCGTGACTGTTGTGAAGACGTTTGAACACCTCTGAACTTAACATCCATGTGAGTCACACTAAACCCGTGAAACTTTCTGTATTAAGTCCTTCAGTCAAGGCGAAAGTGCCATATTTTAACCCGGTCGTCTGCTAACGCTAGCCTGTTAGCTTGTTGACGTGCACACAGACGCACCGCACTGTCTGGATGTCTGGTCTGGAGCCGCCGCTTGTTTACAGTGATGGGACTCTCCGTGCATGGATACTGGGAACATTGCACGGATGTTTTAATCTTAAACCATAATAATCTTGCTGTGTTTGCTAATGCGAAGCCTTGTTTAGCGTGGAAAAGATGTTTTTTAAGCACCCGGAAAGCTGTGCAAAGTTAACCAGCTATTGTATTAAGCGACACGAAGAGCAAATCCTCCATTTCTTCACTTTCACTTAAAACGCCTCAGTCCTCATAAGACCTCTGTTATCGATGCCGTAAAGCAGGGCCAGCCTGCTGCTCAACATTTCCTCTGACCTGGCGGACTCACCCAGCAACTCCATAATAAACTATAATTATTCAAACAGGCTCCCAGCGGCATCACGTGTCGCGCCTGCTACCCTACACCTCCAGGACCGAGCCAAGGTGCGGATCCTGCCCAGCTCACCATGTTCTGACACTCAGCTGTGGGAAGCTGGCTGCCTGCTGTGCATCACAGTGGACTCACTTCCTGGGACAGCCAGTTGATCAGTCCACATGTCAGTTGAGAGAAACGCAGTTGAACTTTTGCTTGGTGGTTGAATTCAGTTCTGGACTACAAATCTTTTTCTGGGTTCAGCTCTTGGAAGTTAGGCGTTTGTGTCTGTCAGGTCCTTTTAAAGTGAATGCCTTATTTTTTTCACTGTTGCTCAGACAGTTAAGCAGCTGGAACTCTGAACATGTGCGTTCATCAGTGTTTTATGCACCCAGAAGACAAATAAAATAGGAAATCGCAGTCAGAAGCAGCCCTGCCGTACAGGAGGGTCCAGCTGCAGCTGCCGTTTCCAGCTGACACTCCAGGTTTTCAGACATTCCTCAGGAACAAATGTGGCTCCGTAATTTCTTCTTTTGTCGTGAGTCATGAATTATGACAGTATGAAAAACAACATGATTCCTATAACAGCGAAATAAAAACACCAGTGTGTAGCTGTGGTGTTACTCGGGCTCGCCGTGAAGCGGTTTTATCTTTTAAACGCTTGTAGTTGTGCAAGTTAGAAGCACATCTAATCTTTGAGGCGATAAGGCTTCCCTGCTTCGTGGTCGGCAGTTTGAACGCTGGACTGGAGTGTTTTTCTTTTTTTTCTTTCTTTCTGTTGCACAATTAAAAGAAGAAAATGTGAAGGGCCTGCAGAGTTTTCACATGCCGGTCAGATGATGTTCATCTGAAGATGACGAAAGTTTCTAACCACAGAAAACTTCAGGGAGGCCCTGAAATGTTGTTCGCAGTATTTCTCATCGAGGCTGAATGTCGAGAGTTTGATAACGATCAGATAACTGGAATTTAGGCACACATCATTTTAACACGATGTCCTTTTTAATGTCCTCTACTAACACAGCACTGAAAACCGAACGAGTGTTCATTTGAGTCGTGACTCCTTTAAGTTACACAAGATGACAACAAGAAGGGCTGAGCAGTGTTGGACAAATACCACAGTCTGTCTGAGTATTGACGATCAGGGATAAACTGATCAAACTTTATCTGGTCGCTCAGCTCAGAGTATCTGCTGATTCTGATACCGTCACTCTTTTTCCATCATTTTTTTTTTTTGCTTTAATGAATTAATTGCAATCGATTGCCGCAGCGCTAACAACTGAGTCAATGTCCCGCTGTGACAAAATAAATGTGAGTTAAAACTGTATTTTTAACGACATTGATGCAGAAGCTGTATTTAATCTGGTGTCAGTTCTTCCCCTTTGAAAATGTGATGATATTGAAGCTGAAGCATCAGCAGACTTCACTGCATCAGCGTATACGTCAGTCGATAAGAAGCCATGAAAGGAAACTGTAGTACACAAATGTCAGACATGTTTGAGGTAATTTGGGGTTAAAATGGTCAATACATTCTTCTCAAACATTGGTATTGGCATCAAAAGTTTAGTATTGTCGGGCTGTGTGATGAACAGTCTGTAGTAATGTGGGTTTCATTACGTAGCAGCGAGAAACATTCACTGTTATTTTCTTAAAGTTCAGAGATATTATTCTTTAACTTAAGGCTGCATCTAATTGGTATTTTTATTACCGATCGATTTGCTAATTATCTCCTTAATCGGTGAAAAGGAAGCAAAAAAAAAGGAATATGAGAGGCTGGAAGCGGTGAAGGTTTAAAGCAATTTATCAATTATCATAACAGTTTAATTTAATTAAAGTTTTCTAACAGTCGACTCATAGATTGATGGACTTACATTCCTTAAGACTGTTAAAAGGCGCTCCTGAGATGACCCAGTCCCAGAAAATATCCCATGTCACATGGCAGTATCACTTTGATATTAATACACCCCCCAGCTCTAATAACAGCGTCATCACGAAAGAATTTCTGCTTAGTCACCCTCAACAGATTTTCAGAAAAAGAGAAGCTTGTTTGATTTTTCTGATGAGATCTCGCTGCGTCCGCGCTGCGTTCAAGTGCTCTACTTACTGTAAGGCTGTTAATGGGAAGCAGCAGCGGTCACATGACGCACGGCTGAGTTAATTGCTGGGGATTAACTTGTTGTTTGACTGAAACTGTTCAGTTTTTGACCACTTTTATTCTCAGGAAATGAGCTTGAAACAGATTTAAACCTTTCAAACCAGGCAGGAAACTGACTGCGTGTGCACTGACTCAGCCCGACATTCAGTAGCGAGCTCAGATTAGCTCACACACGAATACATTTTTAGAACAGTGGAGTCGGAGTGATTTTAACCTGCGAGTGGATGACAAAGTAAGAAACTGCTCTGCTTTTTAACTCTTATTCATCCCGACCGCTGTGCTTTTCTTCCCTCAGATGGTCCTTACGGCATTTTCGCAGGTCGGGATGCTTCGAGAGGCCTGGCCACCTTCTGCCTGGAGAAAGACGCCCTGAGGGACGAGTATGACGACTTGTCGGACCTCAATGCTGTACAGATGGAGAGCGTGAGGGAGTGGGAGATGCAGTTCATGGGTAGGCTCGTTTCCACCGGAGAAAGCTCCCCTCTGATTTTGATTTGGCTCAGATTTCGTAGACGTCCGCCGTGTTCGTGGCCTGTGTCCCCCAGCGTCTCCGCACGTTTCATCAGGTCAAACTGAGGCTCCACAACACGAGCACGAGACACGGCGACTGTCTCCTCTGTCTGTTGTGCTTTTATACGTCTCCAACAGCAGCAGCTGCTTTTCTGTCTTACATTACAGTTCGAACGACGTGGTTTTGCTATTAAATTATTCAAAGCTGCCAGTACACAAACTAGCATTTGTAATTAGGCTGTTGACCAGATTCACTCACTGTCCTTCAGCTTTCATTTCATTCAGATCTGTTTTATATTTACATGTTTGTTTAGTTGTGCAGATGCAAACAGTCAGAGCTGAAGAAACACACAATAATAACAGCAAGAACACCAAGATGAGCTCATGTCACAGTTCAGGAGCAAAATAACTACAGGCAGCATGGTTAGGTTTTAATTCCAAATAGAAACTGTTGTAATGAGGAACTTCTCAAAACAAATCTTGGAGAAAAATTGATTGATTGAGTTTAGACTCAAGATATTCTATTGAAGTTTTTGACAATTCAGGCCAAAGATCGGTCGACTGACGGCGTCGCCATGACGGACTTTTTCTGACGTTTAACTGAGAAAAGTGGAAGATTAATCAGTAATGAGAGTAAACGTTAATTGCAGGCCCAGTTTTCTTAAGTCTGACGTCTTCCTCCAAAGAAGAAGAAAGCTAATCAAACAGCTTGTGATATTCAAGCAACTGTCCAAAATCCAGAGAAATTAATATAATATCTCTGGATCAGTTAGTCGGTTGGGAAATTCTGATAATCTGTTGATTGTTGTGGTCGTTTTGCAGGTGAATACCAAACACAGTCCTGTGGCAGCTTCTCTGCTTCATGTGTTAATTAACTGAGTATCTTACAGTTTGAAATATTGAGAAAATCAGAAAATATTCACATTTCACAAAACCTGAAGTCAGTGAAATTCTGGCATTTTGCATTTTATCAAAACAGATCTGTGGATCACGTTGATTGATCCATGGGCCGACCATTTCTGCTCTAACTGACGGACAGATGTGCAATAAAGTGAAAATATCCTGCAGCTCCACATCTGCTGAAAAGCAGAACAGGAAACACAGATGTTGTTACATGTAAGAGCGTCGCGTGTTTCTTTTAAAAACCTCCCCTCAGAGCCCGTCGTTTCTTTCAAAGTGGTTTTCCTTTTTGAATCCTCTGTCTCATGTTTCGGACTCGAGCCTCTCTAAGTGATGTCGGCTCTCTGCTTATTTAAATCACAAGTCTCTGGACGCCCCGGCCGTCCAGCTCTGGAAGCTGGCGGCGACAAACGGTGACTGATTAACTCGTGTAAGAAGATGTCAGTAAATGAGTGCCAGCGTGTTGTTGACGTCACTGCAGAGTCCAGCTTTGTGCCCGATGGTTTCAGTTCAGAGAGAGAAGATACGGAGCTGCTTCCACTCCTCTTTTACATCTTTGTTAACTGAATGTCTTCGACTGTTTGTCACTTTCCGGCCTGGGAACTAATAATTTTTTACATAATTCATAAGATGAACAATTAAGTGTCCTGTTGTTTCCTGATCAAAAATATTCCATTTATAAGACAGTGAAAAGCAGCAGATTCTACGTTTGAGAAGCTGGAACCATAAAATGTTTGATATTTGTTCATGAAAATGTTCTGGAGCCGTTATGGAAATAGTTCATAGTGCTGAGTCATGTTCTGTTAGTCGAGGCATTGATTAATTTTTGCAGCCTTCATATTGTTACAGGTATTTTTACCTCATTTCTGACATTGAAGGGTTTATCAGCGAGAGTACTCTCATCTTAATTAACAGAGGCTGATGCTCAAAACACAGAAAATAAATTCCCATAAAATAAAGCTGCTAAACACAAACAACATGAAACGATATTCTGTAATAAAACTGTTAAAAAGAACCAACAACGTGAACAGACTGCTTCAAGCCTTCTCTCTGTTGTGTCCTCTGTGGAAATGAATGAATGGATGAAGAAAATAATTAGCAGAATAATTGATAATGAAAATAATCTATGTCTTCGTCATCGACATTTTTTTTATTTGTAATAAATTAATGAATCATTTTGCCTAAAAATTTCCAGAAAACAGTGAAAAACACTCAGCACATCAACCAAAGGAGACGAAACTCAGAGATTCACGTTGCTGCAACGACTGAGCTCAACTGATGAATCAACAAGTTGATTGACAGAAAATATTGATCATTTTCAAGCAAAAAAAAAAAAAATCACTTCTCCCAACCTGCGAATGTTTCCTGCTTTTCTTTTTGTCTAAATGATTGATTGCAGCTAGCAGTTAACATTAACAGTATAGGTGAATCTAGCTTTATTGTCTACTTCTGTTCCTCTTAGCGGTTAGCATTAGCATTAGCTAAATGGTAGCATCGGTACTGGCCACTACCTGGAGCATCTCTGGGTCAGCTGAACGTGGCGGTGCTGTTTGGATTGTGTAGGAGCAGTGTGAACTGGCACTAGGGGGGGTGACTCTGGGACGCCGGAGTTCACCGCCTAGCCTCCTGGAGGTGTCGTGGGACTAAGTAGGCGAAACACTGTTGAAGGGAGGTATCCACCTGATGACCCCCAGAGACGTGTTAGGAATCACTGCTCTTTGGCAGGTATAGAGGCAGATTAGGGGGGTCCAAGGTTCTTCACTGAGAATGAATCCTCTTTTTGATCTTGTGTTTAAATTAACTAAATTGAGCAGATATTTTTTGTCCACTTGTCGCTGCTCCTGAAAACTCACTTCTGACACGATGTCTTGCAGAAAAATACGATTACGTCGGCCGGTTGCTGAAGCCCGGAGACGAGCCGTCGGAGTACACGGACGAGGAGGACATCAAGGACCACCTGAAACACGACTGAGCGGTTCATCACACCGACCAAAGCCAGGAGCCCCAAACAGCTGCGACAGACCGCCCCCCACCTCCCCCTCCTCCTCCTCCTCCTCCTCCTCCTCCTCCTCCTCCTGCCCCATCGATCTACCTGCCGCTCCTTTCTCCCGCCCCCCGAACTCTTCACCTCCTGAATCTGTCCGGCGCCGCGGCTGTTCTGGAAGGGCAGGACTCAAGTCTCAACGCCCAGACCTCCCTCCCTCTTCATCCTGCGAAGACCGCCAACAGAAAGCGATTGCAAACCTTCGACGAGGGCGTTTCTAGTGACAGAAAACGCGTCTGGGGGGCGTGGGGGAGGGGTCGCGCCATTAGGTGTATTTGAAACAAAGCCACAAAATCTGTTAGAAATTTGTCCAGAGGGGGGAACGTGCGGTCACGGCGGTTGCCGCCGAGCGCTGGCTGGAGGTCGGTCAGAGGTAGTCAGAGACCCCCCCCCCTGGTCACAGACGATCGGCGGATCGGGACGGGGAAGCAGATCTCGCTGTTTTTTTTTATCTTCGGTTCAGTCTCATCGCAACTGAAACTGCTTCAGCTTCGGACAGCTCATCAATCAGTCACTTCTGTTTTTTTTTTGTTCAAATGGTCCCCCCCCCTTGTTGAGAGGGCAGCGCTCGGGCCTGAGCCGTGCTGTGGAAATGGGCGGGGCGTCGCATTTTCCTGTTGTGTTTGTAGTGTATGCACTACTAGTTTTCTTTGTTTGTCACCATGTGATTGTATTTGTGAGTAGCATAGCGGGCGGGAGGGAAGGTTTTTGTTTTGTTTTTGTTTTGTTTTTTGGGGGCCGGCGGGGCGGGCAGTGGGTTTTTTTTTGGGGGGGGGGGGGGGGGGGGGGGGGGGGGGGGGGGGGTTAAAGGTCCTTGCCATATGAATCTTGTTTTGAATCACATCAGACGGACTGAATCACTGATCGGGAATACAAAGGGAAGGTGATAAGGCAGTCCTAATCAATCAACTCAATTGTTTACATGCCTCACAAGCCAGCTGCAAGTCTGTAGATTCCCCTGAAAATGGTCCAAGTATTAATTGTGCCTTATTTTGTTCGTTGTGTCGGTCCTGACCGTTCTAACAGAGGAGGCGAGCGGAGGGATGGAGGTGTCGGTTTTTCTTAGACTCGGTCCCCCAGACTTTAAAGAAGGCATACGTTCTGTCAGTCGTCCACGCACAGACTGTAATATTCCCCCACTTCACAAACTTTGTAAATAGACCGTATGAATTACTCAGTGTTACTGCCATATTTATGTAGTTGATGAACTCCATATATGTATAATGCTATGTTGTATTGGCCAAAACCCCCATGGTTTGTGTTTCTTTGTTTTTTTTTCTTTTGGTTTTGACCTTCTTTTTAAACGTGGGTGAATTTCCCAAAAAACAAAACAAACAAAAAAAAAAGGAGCGTTGCGAAGTGCTGCAGGGCGGGACCGGGAGCTGTTCTTGCGAATTGTTTTCGGAGACGTTGCTTATCCTGTAAATATATCTATCATTTTATTAAAGCATGTGCAACAACAAAGTGAGCTATGCCGAATTCCCACCACGTCATGTATTTAAATGTTGGGTGTGTGTGTGCGTGTCTGCGTGACAGAAGCAGGAAGGGATTTGTTCATGCATAATAAATCAATTTGGTTAATAATTGAAGATGTCTGGAATTTATTTGCTTTTAAAGACGACAGGATTGGATCACTACCAGGAAAATGATGTGGGTTAATATAAAACTCATCCTCGGACTGATTATTCTCATAATACATTCATTTTCTGTGACGTACAGGACCTCAGAGTGTATTTAAAAGTAAACGTTAACTCCACATTTCAGCAGTAGGTAGTGATTTAATGTTAACGCTGTAGATCAGGCTCTAAGTTACAGTGCTTTGAATCTGGAACCAAATGTACAACCTGCAGATGCTTCATGACAAACCTCTAGGTCAGCTGACAGCGGCTCTCACAGGACACTCATGCTACAAACATATGATCTAACAGAATATGATGCATCGCTGTAGATTAAACCAGCCAACATTATATAAAGTAGTTCAAATGAGCTCGGCCTGAAACATCTACAGCAGTAAAATACATCCACATTAATATAAATCCAGAAACATGATGTAATCTAAAGCTGCCACAAATTGTTTTCATTGTCGATTTTCTGGATTAATCAGTAAGTTGTTTGGTTTATTAAATGGTGTAAAATGTTTAAAGTCACAGAGAAGTGAAGAAACAAACTAGTTGTTTAATCGGTTAATCGTTACAGCTCTAATGTAGTAAAACACTGATGGGGAGCATTTTACTGCACAGCGTCTACTTTGGATATTCAAAGTAAACTTTGCTGATAATTCTTGGTTTTTAATGCTTTTACGTAAATATTAAAGAGTATTAAAATACTGCAGTGGAGCATCACAGTGTGGTACTTTGACTTAAGTATCTGAGTACTTCTGATATCAAATAAACATAGTGGAGTTAACAGTACAATATCTCGTTTGAAATGGAGTAGAAGTATATAATAGGAATACTCAAGTAAAGTGCAGAAGCTGAGTAAATGTACTTAGTTACTTCCCACCACTGACAGGACCACATTCATGTTCATTCATGTGGAGATAAGTTTGCAATCAACAGCAGCTCAACAGCGCCCCCGCTGCCGCTGCGGATGATCCCGGAACTGCAGCCTCACGCTGAGCAGCGCGCGCGCGTGTGTGTGTGTGTGTTTCAGAGAAAGTAGTCGCAGTTGTTGCTCATCGACCACCACGGCCCCGGTCCTCATCACTTCCAGCAATGTGTTTCATTCGCCGATGATCCGTCGACCATTTCACTCCGAGTCCATCCCGACAGCGGCTCCTAAACGCACCACGGACATCTTGGCTGTTTTGGCTAAAAAAAACCTCCCCGAATACACACCCGATAAAACCTACATCCTCCGTGTGTCCCCGCCGATCGGATCATCTTTGGAAGCTTTCCAGGCAGCAGCACGCGGTGAGTGAGGACCCTGTCGGCGGCTCCGGTTTGTCCACATTCGCATTAAATGTAGAATAAAGTTGTTGGGATTCCTGCAGATACTGAAGCTCTGCTGTGACTCCGTCTCCACCAGGAGGGCAGTAATGGCAGAGCATCTGTCCCAGAGTGAGCTGGACTACCCATTTAAACTTCTGGAGTATTTCAACGGCTTCAGGGTCTCCAAGGTAACAGCTCACAGTTCATATTTCAGCGCAAATCGTCGCTCAGAAGCGCGCAGTCTGCAGGAATTTCCCCGCTTTGACGCACTTCATCTAGCATCTTCTCGATTGATCGATTAGTTGTTTTAAGTGTTCTTGGCGTTTTCACGTTGCTTCCTATGTCTGATCAACAAGAAATGCAGCTCAGAGTGCTTCACAACAAAGAGATCACATGCACCAAGTGTTGCACATAAAAAACACGGAGGGATAGAAAATGCATGTAAAATAGATGGAGAATAAAACCTCTTGATGATGATAATAAAGATAAAATTAGGTTAAAAATAGAATACACAGAAAGCAGAAAATCATGTATATTAGTGCATTTTGACAACAGTGCAGCAGGCCTGTATCAGGGGAAAAAGGAATTTAGTGTCAAATCAGGCAAAAATTCACATTTGACCAGTTGGAACAAGCAAATCTTCACAATACAAGTGACTGAAATGATCAGAACAGTTTCAGACTGGACGGACTCAATAGTCTGATGAACTGTTTCTAATCTGGTGATTATCCAGCAGCTTGTTTGATGAATCATCTGTGAAACAGTGAAAGCATCAAAGTCTAATGACCCAACTGATTAATCGGTTATCAAAACTGAAATTAATCTCTCTATGAGGTCCGTTAAGTGTGTTCTGGAGCTTTCAGCCGCGTCACATGATCTTCATCAGCAGCTAGAGTATGGATTTTTATTGGCGGGAAAGTTGAGCTTCAATGTTAGCTTGAACCACAAGGTCCATTAGTAGCTGTTCCGGAGCTTTTGATCGTGTCAAATGATCTTCTATCAGCAGATGGAATTTGCCCAGTTGTCATTAAAATGTTTTTTATCTATTTTATTTTTATGAAGTTATCAAAATCTTTTGGGATTTTCTTTGTTGTTGTTGTTTACTGACTAATCATCAATGAACAAATTAAATGAACTAACTTTCCCAACTCATCTTTTATCTTATCTTATCTTATCTTATCTTATCTTATCTTATCTTATCTTTCAGTTTCTCTTAATGTTGCTCTGCAGAGTCTCTAATTCTGAGCAGGACTAGCTCATGCTAGCTGCTTTATGAGTCAACAGTGCTTTAAGCTAAATGCTAACATCACCATGCTAGCATGCTTACAATGGCATCATTTTCATCATTTTTAGTAAGTAGATGTAATGCTTACCACATAACAATGTCAGGTTAGCATGTTAGCATGCTAACAGTTGCTAAGCAGCAAAGCAGGTATGGTGCGGCGGCTGATGGCAGTGTCACGTGGCGGTTTGTTCATCCCTCCAGGTGATATTTTCAGCCTGTGAGCTGGGAGTGTTTGACCTCCTGCTGAAGTCCCAGGAGCCCCTCAGTGCCCGGCATGTAGCCCAGGAGCTGAACACCAGTGTGGACGGGATGGAGAGGCTGCTGGACGCGCTGGTGGGCATCGAGATCCTGGAGGTGGAGACCACAAACGGGACAGGTGAGAAGGAGGAGCAGGTGATGAACAGATAGTGTTGTGGTAACAAGTCGGGAGTAAAGCTTCAAGAATAATTTTACTAAAATCTCCTCGAAATGCCTGCACCTGATTGTGTTTCACTCATTAAAACAACAAAAATCAGACTGTGAAAACACATAAAACTCTTTTATTTGAACATCAGCCCAAAGATATTTATTTAACAGTCAGCGCTAAAACACTCCCACCCTCGTAACATACTTCGATTTATTTCATGCTGTTTTATCTCGCCTGCTTTATTATGTTTGCTTTTTGATCGCACGGTTGCTTGTTTGCTAATTTTTGTTAATTATGACTTTATTTGCTTACAAGGTTTAACGAGGTGAGATTCCTTCTTTAAGACTCATCCATCATCATCATTTCCATCCATTCTTTTGTTATTAATTAAAAAAAAAAAAAAATTTATACTAAAGAGAAGCAGCAAATGTTCACACATGAGAAGCTTATTGGAGAATGTTTGGTCTTTAGCTTAAGAAAACAGACACGATTAATTGATTATAAACATAATTTGCCGACTGCTGTTGACTCTGTGAATGTGACGTGGAGAACTGATGTCACTCTGGTTTAAAGTCGATCAGTGTGAACGCTGTGTGTTCAAACAGCTTTGTACAGCAGCACCGATGTGGCGAACCTTTACCTGGCCAAAGGGAGCGCCAAGTCTCTCCACGACATGATCATCTACCAATCACAGACCATCTACCCGCTGTGGAACAACATGGTGGACGCCGTCAGGTCAGTGGCTTAGAAGTCGGGTGTGGAAGCTCGTGCTGAACAGTAACACGATGAACGCGATCGGTGTAATCTGAGGTTTCTGGTCAGACTGACAGCAGCCTCGCAATCAATAAATAAAATGGGCGAGAGCCGATAAAATAATACGTTGATTGACAGCCAGACAGACCAATCAGTTTGTGCGCGGGCCTCACTGAAGCAGTAGGCGGGACGCCGCCGCTCTGCTGGGACTGATGGGGTGAAGAAGAAGAACTCTCTGGCTGATTAATGTTAGGCTGAAGCAGTGAAGAGTAGAACGTGCAGACTGAACACAGACGAGGAAACTAAGAACCATCAGTCTTCATCGTTTTGACTGTTTGTCCACCACGCAGGGAGGGAAAGAACCAGAATGAGAAGACCTTTAGCCTCCCGCCAGAGGACGTGTTCCAAGCCATCTACAGGTGGGTGTTGATTTTCAGTTTTTGACTTCGTGGTTCTGCAGTGTTGAAATCTTTGCACGCTATGATTCTGTGTGTGATCGTATTCCACCCAGGTCGGAGGAGGAGATGCTGAAGTTCATGGGTCTGATGAACTCCTCGTGGGTTCTTGACGGACACGACATTGTGACGGCGTTCAACCTCTCCTGCTTTCAGAACATAGTGGATCTCGGAGGTAAGCGGTTAAAGGTGCATTATATGGGGGCAGCATATCACCAGAGCAATGATACTGTTAGCTGTTAGCTAGTTAGCTCAGTTAGCCTTGTAGCTAGTGGGTTTATTAGCTGACTGGAGTCTGGCTGGACCAGGAGCTTGGAGCACCAGGGGATTGTTGGTGTTTACACTGCCGGCAACAGAACCGGGCTCAGCGGACTCCCAGTGAACACAGATCAGGATCAGGACTGAAAAAGCAGTGTCTGCAACCGGAATATTTTCACCTCCAACTGGTGCATTAAGGGTTTATTTCAACCAAACCAGCGTTTGTGATTGTTGCAACAGTGGAAACACAAACCAAGACAGTTTTTGTGAGCTTTTTTTGGTTTCTGCCATGATTAAACAGTTCTGTTTTCTTTTTGGCATTTTGAAACTAGAAAATGCTAAAAACATATCAAATAAATCATCTCAATCAGGAGGTTTTCTGTCTAAGTTAAGATAAAATGGGATCAGTAGATCAATCGATAGCAGGATGTCAGCTGTTACATTTACGAACACTTCCTGTTGTTCTGTCTGAATAATTCCCAGGCTGCACTGGTGCTCTGGCCCGTGAGATGGCGAAGGCGTATCCGTCCTCCTCCGTCAGCGTGTTCGACCTCCCGCAGGTCGTGGAGACGGCTCAGAAACATTTCTCTCAGGAGAGCGATGCGGTCGCGTTTCAAACAGGCGAGTCTCATTCAGCCTCGTTCAACACGTCACCCTAAAATATATTTCACTGGTATATTTTATTGTTTAGGATATTTTTATTGTCTTAGTATATTTTCATTTCTGGTATATTTTTAATTGCATTTATGAATATTTTTATTGCATGTTGGTTTATTTTATTCTAAATTTTATTTTAGAATCTTTCTTATCTTTCTGACTATCTTGTTTCTAACATGGGGGTTGCAATGAAAATTTCATTGACGTCATGCTCAATGACAATAAAGAAATCTTGAATCTAGAATTTTGAATCTAAAAGGTGGAGGTGAGGTTTTAGTTGGAAACGAATCAACCTGACTGTATCTTGTTGGATAAATCTTTAATGTTTAAAAATGAGAGTGTTTGAGTGTAATGTAGGAAAAATACACTATTAAATATATAAAAATTACACTATTAATGTATTACACAAAGGATCTATTTTTTTAAACATTTATTTATTGAGTGTAATCACATTAATATTTAAAGTGGGATGTTAAATAAGTAAAATAAGTAAAATGGATGTAGCATCTGTACAGTTAACCTTTATATATTATTATTATTATTATTATATTAACTTCAGTTTTAATATTTTTCAAATCTGTTTTCTTCTGTTGTTTTATTTTGCTGCCTTTGTGAAGCACTTTTTATTTATTTTCTAGAAATAAACATTATTATTATTATGAACTAGTTGCTTATTAGCATGCATGCAAGGATTAGATTTACATTAATAAGATCATAATTCATGTCCAACAACCTACTGAGGAAAAACTCTTAGTTACTGGCATGTAGTTGTAGAATATGATCAGGCAGAATAAGGCTTTAATAAGAGCTTTATAATTACTAATATGCTACTAGAATACATGCTAAGTACGACTAGCATACATGCTAAGTGAATGCAGGCTAGTGTGTCAGTTAGCTTGGTGTACACCTGGCGTCCATTTAAAGAGCCCAGCGTGGTCACATCCTTCTGTTCTTGTTGCAGGAGATTTCTTCAGCGGTGAACTTCCTCCTGCTGACCTGTACGTTCTGGCCAGAATCATCCATGACTGGCCCGAGGAGAAGTGCCTGACGCTGCTGAAGAAGATCTATGACACCTGCAAACCAGGTGAGTTTCTAGTGTGAGGGATTTCAATCTGGTTTGTGCTCCGTGCCCATAACATGCAAATCCACCACTTGACGAACAGTTTGTTGTTTATACGTGTGGAAGCACGGCTGCTGGAGTTTTATGTGCTGTTTTTATTATTTTAAGTTTGTGGATGTTCTTATTGTGGCAAGTTAAAGGGAGTCGGCAGCAGTTCAAAACCAAACTCAAGTTCTCTAAGAAGAAGAAACCATTTTTTTATCGTTGTGTACAGTTAATATTCTCCTAAAACAGGCAAGAACTGAACATCGGTTTAAGATAACACTGTAAAAGACTTTCTTCTCTTAAAGGATAATTTTTGTTTTTTACAACCTGGACCTTATTTGTAGCATTAAATACGACCATTTACTCCTCCAGACAACTTTGGTGGCATTTGGAGTCGTTTTGAAGAAATTAGCCCCAGAGGAGCGGCGCGTATATCCGTATAATGCGAGTACTCGGAGCATCCATTTCGCAGCCTCTATATAACGCATAATCTGCGGAAACGTCCTCTAAGCCCGTGGTGGCATGTTATCAACATCCGGCGTCTCTAGACAACTACCTCTGACGTGGATGATGTCATTACCGAACGCCGCGCGCTGCGAGCAGCCAGCCACAACACGGCTGACTCTGCGGCGGTCGGCGAGTTTAGCTGTAGTTTGGCACAGCTATGGTTCGTTATTGCGTATTCGTAGCCGACCGCCGGCTCAGAGGGGAATAGCACCAGCATATCATAACAAAATATTGGAATATGAACGAGTTTCACCGCAGATTATGCGTTATATAGAGGCTGCGCATGGATGCCCCGAGTACTCGCATTATACGGATATACGCGCCGCTCCTCTGGGGCTAATTTCTTCAAAACGACTCCAAATGCCACCAAAGTTGTCTGGGTGAGTAAATGGTCGTATTTAATGCTACAAATAAGGTCCAGGTTGTAAGAAAGCGAAAGTTATCCTTTAAGTAATGATGGAAATATTACATTATTTATGGGAGTTAAGCTAACATGATTGTATTTGGTAGATTAATATAAATGCAGAAAAACACATTTACTTTCTCTCTTCTGAACCCAAATCAAGTCTCTGGACACAAACAAAGAAGAAACAAGCATGTTAGACGCAGTTAAAATAGTGTTGTTGTGCACAGGAAAGAATATGTCAAGTCCTGTTCAGCTCAGTATCTGTGTCGGTGTTCGTCCTCCGGGCAGGCGGCGGCGTCCTGCTGGTGGAGACCATGCTGTTTGAGAACAGACGAGGGCCCGTCATGGCCCAGCTCTTCTCCCTCAACATGCTGGTGCAGGCAGAGGGCCGGGAGCGCCCGCCGTCAGAGTACACCCACATGCTCAACAAGACCGGCTTCAGCAACGTTCAGGTGTGCCGGACCGGCAAGACCTACGACGCCATCCTGGCCATCAGATGAGCTCAGACTGAGGATCCCTCAAGCCTGTGGAAGAAAAGGAAGTTGAACTTTTCAAGGCCTTGAAAAGGTTTGGAAGTGGACGGAAACACACAAGGCTGCCCGTCTCAGTGCACCTGCATCTCCTGTTTATGTTGTCGTCAACCCCTGTGAGATTTTGTAGGAATACAAACCTTCTCTGGACTGAGGTCGCTGCTGGATTACATTTCTGATCAATACTTATCTCTCTAAGTAATATTGACAACATGTTTGTAAAGATTCAGATCTAAATGTTGCATTAGACTCACCAAGAATCAGTTCAGGTTACAGAAACTTTGACATTTTGGGAAATACGCTTATTTGTTTTCTTGCTGAGACTGTTTTTTATCAAAGATGATTATCATACTCATGTCTGTACACTAAATATGAAGCTACAGCCAGCAGCCGCTTAGCTTAGTTTAACTTAGCTTAGCATAAAGACTGGAAACAGGGGAAACTGCTAGCCTGGCTCTGACCAAAAGTAACAAAAACTCATGAATTAGCACGCTACATCTTGTGTGTTTTAGCACACAAGGACAAATTGTGGTTATGTGGCTATTTCAAGTCTTTATGCTAAGCTAAGCTAACCGGCTGCTGGTACATTTAATGGACCGACATGAGAGTGGGCTCAATCTTCTCGTCTCTCTACAAGAAAGCGAATCGTGAGTGTTTCCCAAAAGGTGGAACTATTCCTTTAAGAGTTTCCACAGACGGCCAATAGAGCATCAGTTATTTAATCATTTTAGAAATGCACAGATGTGGTGGATGCTGACGTTTTTTAAAGAATCGTGGTACGTTCACAGGCCGTGCTTTTCAGACTGGCCTCATTTTAACGATGTTTTAAAGCTAAAGATGTTTTTTTTACTTTGTTGACTTTAATCTGCTCAATAATACTAAAATCTACTCAACATTTACAGTCAAATGTTCTTAATTTCAGCTGATCACCGCCACCGATCACCACAATCAAACAGCGAATAGAGCCCTCATATCAGATTGTAGTTTCATCTTTGGTTGCAGTATTTCTGGAGCATCATGGAGGTGTATTCCAAGTATTAGAAACTAATCAATGACTGATTTGGAACAACCTTTTATACCTTTACCTTTTACAAGAATTTTTATATGAATAATTCTGGTTTTGTTGTTATTGATTTCAGCTTATTTTCACCAGTTTTTAAATATTTAAAATCCCACCAATTTCTTAGATTTTAGAGCCAGAAATCAGCCATGTAACTTAATGTGACAGATGACTTAAAGTTTATTTAATTTTGGAAACTTTTTAAAGGATAACTTTTGTTTTTTACAACCTGGATCTTATTTGTAGCATTAAATACGCCCATTTACTCACCCAGACAACTTTGGTGGCATTTGGAGTCGTTTTGAAGAAATTAGCCCCAGAGGAGCGGCGCGTATATCCGTATAATGCGAGTACTCGGGGCATCCATGCGCAGCCTCTATATAACGCATAATCTGCAGAAACTCGTTCATATTCCAATATTTTGTTATGATATGCTGGTGCTATTCCCCTCTGAGCCCGTGGTGGCATGTTATCAACATCCGGCGTCTCTAGACAACTACCTCTGACGTGGATGATGTCATTACCGAACGCCGGGCGCTGCGAGCAGCCAGCCACAACACGGCTGACTCTGCGGCGGTCGGCTACGAATACGCAATAACGAACCATAGCTGTGCCAAACTACAGCTAAACTAGCCGACAGGCTCAGAGGGGAATAGCACCAGCATATCATAACAAAATATTGGAATATGAACGAGTTTCGCCGCAGATTATGCGTTATATAGAGGCTGCGCATGGATGCCCCGAGTACTCACATTATACGGATATACGCGCCGCTCCTCTGGGGCTAATTTCTTCAAAACGACTCCAAATGCCACCAAAGTTGTCTGGGTGAGTAAATGGTCGTATTTAATGATAGAAAAAAAGTCCAGGTTGTAAAAAACGAAAGTTATCCTTTAGTTAATTTAAACACAAGATACTTGTGCTCAAAAAGAGGATTCATTCTCAGTGAAGAACCTTGGAGCTCTAATCTGCCTCTATACCTGCCAAAGAGCAGTGATTCCTAACACGTCTCTGGGGGTCATCAGGTGGAAACCTCCCTTCAACAGTGTTTCGCCTACTTAGTCCCACTACACCTCCAGGAGGTTAGGCAGTGAACTCCGGCGTCCCAGAGTCACCCCCCCTAGTGCCAGTTCACACTGCTCCTACACAATCCAAACAGCACCGCCACGTTCAACTTACCCAGAGATGCTCCAGGTAGTGGCCAGTTGATGTTAAGTCAATAACATCAAAAATAACAACAACACTGTTGCCAGGTACCGCGTCATGCATACCAAACACATTAGAACACAAGTTATGGACGTGGCTCCACATGATCTGTGCGTAATTGTACATTAATGGTGAAACATACAAGAAAAATGAAAATGGAGAAATGACACTAACAGGAGGGAAGTTGGGAGAATCAAAGCAGCTGCATGTTCAGAAGACATATCGTAGATTTAGTCCCTCTTGCAAAGCATACGTAAATCTGTCTTTGATGTTTTCAAGTCATTTAACCCCACAGAAGCATTTCCAGTGTCAGTGTTTTAACTTACTTACTGTGATGAGTTCAGGTTCCCTCTCAAACTGCATGTAGATGAGACTCTGCAGGACAAACCTGCACTGTTTACTTCCATCATTCCTCAGATAGTGTTTCTCAGATCTGGTCTGTTAGTTGTGTGACTTTATAGCTGAAGGAAAAATCCCTGTAGCACTGATTAAAAAAATGTCTTTGTAGATGTTGGTTTGTTCGTTGCATCTCCAGATCATCACGCGTAGCAGAAAGCAGTTCGCTCAAAAATAAGTGCTGAAAACGTCACATTGATAAGAGGAGAACAAGGTTTTCTGTTCAACCTGATGAGTGCGTTCTTTTTTGTGATTTGCATGCGTGTCATAGATGAGGTGTGAATGTGAAATATGTGTGTCAGAAATATAAAAACTGTCCTTTTTGAACCGGCACATGTCGCTGTAAGCTTCTTCCGATCATTCTGCATGTTTGCAGCATGCGTCCGTCACATTCATCAAACATTTACATCTTGTTTGTTCTTTGTTAACAGTTTGCTTTTTTGAAATTTAGTTCTCGTTAAAAGTTGTGCACGTGTAAACAACCCTGGTGGTGGATTGTGACACTGCAGCTGTCTTTCATTAGTACTCAGATACTTCAGTAAAAGTACTAATACAACATTGGGAATGCCTCTACTAGAAGTAAAATACCTGCATTCAAAACCTAACTGAAGTAAAGCTATGTATTATGAGCAACATGTACTTAAAGTACGTGAAGTAAAAGTCCTCATGTTGCAGTAAAACGTTCCCGTCAGTGTTTCTCTATCATATCTGATGTTTGTGGATTAATATTCCTGCTGCATTAATGCTGCATTTTACTGCTGTAGATGTTTCAGCTTGAGCTCATTTGAAGTACTTTATATCCTGTTGGCTGGTTTAATATACAGCGATGCATCATATTCTATAAGATCATCACATGTTTGTAGCGTGGCTGTCCTGTGAGAACCTCGTATCTCAGAAAAACAGCCTGTTTTCAGCTTTGTAATGATTCATTTTCCAGCTGATCCAAGAGGAGGAGGAGAATTTTCTCAAGCTATAAACACATCTGGAGATACGTGGTTTTCACTTGGCAGGAAGGGGATTAAAAAACTGTAATCTGGAAAGTAACTAGACTAACTAATATAGTGGAGGAAAAAGTACAATATTTGCCTCTGAGATGTAGTGGAGTGGAAGTAAGTAGCATGAACTGAAAATACTCAAGTAAAGTACAAGTACCTCAAAATTTTATTTTAGTATTTAAATGTACTTATTTGTAGTTACTTTAATGACAAGAAAATTAAAGGTTGGTTTGTTAAATTACTCACAATTCATCACATATTATCTATTTTATGTCACTTCCTGCGGCTGATTTTAACTTCCAGCCTGTCATGTTCTCTTGATTTCAGTTTTAAATATATGAAAAATTATTTACAATCATAACCCTCCTCACATGCTAACTCTAAATTTAACCTGAGCCAATAAAAAAGTAAATAAATACTGAAGTGAAGTGTACACAAAGTACATTTTCCACTAAGAGCTCAGGGGATTTGTCTGCATGACATTTTCATTGTGAATCAGAACAATATATAAAAATATAATGATTTCTCTGAAGTATCACTGTTTTATATGTAATTATTGGCCAATATCAACATTGGATTGAATAAAAAAATTAAAAATACAGCCATGCCAACAGAATATTTTGTGAGTCTTGGTTGAACTTTTTTACCAAAATGAGAAAAGTGAATGTTAAAGCGTTAATATAAAATGTCTGGATTTTCCTCTGAATCATTTAACCCTTGAGTGACCTGGACACACGAGTCAATAATGGAATATCTGTTGTAGACCATCACAGAACAAGTCTTTATCAATAGTATTGTTTTGTTTATTTGCAGTTTAAAATCATACAAATTGCATCAAAAATATCACAGAAAGTGAATTTGGAACTCAGTAACATTATAAGTTAGATTATATAGTTAGAAAGTTGAGTCGTGAAGCAGGAGCTGGGGTGCAGATTTTAATGTATTGCAAAACTAAGAGTGTGTTTTTGGTGCAAAACTTTTACTGTAGGAAAGTGTTAGTGGTGGTCTGTCCCTTTAACAGATAAAACTGAGCACCTGCCAAAAAAGGAGTGACTGTCAGTCAATGGGACAGCTGCGTCACGCTCACTCAGGAAAGACTTAAATTCACATTATGATTGTTGACAATCAAACTGGCAGACGGGCAGCGTGGGTCCCTATCACTGGAAACATACTGATGAGTTTGCTCCCGCATCAGTCCTCGGATCTCCTGGATCCTGGTACCGGGACCGGCTCAGGCTTTCTGCTGCCCTCCAGCGGTCTGCAGGCGGAGCTACAGCCCGGGCTGGGTAACCTCCTCCCCGGCCGCCGCCGCTCTGTGTTTGTGTATGTGGAATGCGGGTCAAGCGGAACTCACGGCTAAAACTGCGCTTCACATCAAACTCTAACACCGGCTTGCATCGGCCTGACGTACTCTGTATGTACTGTCCAATTTACTTTCAACTCTACACGTATTTAATTCATGTGCATATCTGCCAGAATGTTCTTAACGGGCTATTTGAACGAGTTTATATTCCTCGTACGGTCGCACTAGCAGTCCGCTAGGAAAACGCGACATCGTCATTTAAAATGGCGCCAAAGATTAACCTCAGCCAGTGGATCGCTGGTAAATTTACCACACTGTGCCCTGCTGGTTAGCCCCACAGATAGCACAACAACATTATTATTAATTAACAGTTTCCATGCATGTGCTCACGTTGATTTCAGGTAGTTTGTTTGAATCAATTATTGACCCCTAACCTTTGACAGATAACTGGTTGAATATAGGGTTTAACTAGGGGTATCGTAAAAGCCAACGTTATGTTAGCAGCATTGGCTAATACTAAAAGCCGACTACGGGTACATTAGTGTAGCCTCCAGCTAACGAGCTAGCCGATGTTGCTAACCACCAACGTAAGTTAACTTTAACGTGCAGACTGACGTTACTACGTCTGTTGAGAAAAACATGTATATAAGCCGTAAACCCGTGTGATACGAACCGGTTTCTGGTTGGCCGTTTTTGGCAGAATGGCCTGTTTTAAGCAAACTGATGAAGCGAAGCATTTTGAAAATAATTATCCTTATCATAAAAAAACATTTCCACTTGAGGCGCCGGGTGTGGGTGGGCCCGCATGTTGCATAACGGTAGTGGGAGATTAGCTATCTGGCTAACGTTACCCTGTATGCAGTCTGATTTTAAAAACTACAACGCTATATAGGCTGCTTTAAAGCGGAATGAGATCCCATCGTATAAACACAATATTGCCTTGCATGTGCTACTATGTTGCCGGGGTAACAGTAAGTACCGGCTGTTGTAGCCTTCTAGCTAAAGTTAGCCGCTAGTTAGTTAGCCGGTACTTTCTGGTGTCTGTTTGCTGGAAGAAGGGGCGTGACTAGCCTGCTGTTAGCCTAGCCGGCTAAGTTAGAGTTAGCACCTTTCGCCTTGTGCACGCTGGGAGTAAACCCTGAGATATTTCCACCTGTAGGGAGTTAAGAGTCCTTGCTGGTGTTTTTTGCACGCCGCAGTTTGAACTCCTAGCACTGCAGGGTGTTGTTTCCTGTCTGTTGCATGTGGTTACATCTTGTTGTCATCGCTGTGCAGTGACTGTGGTGTGTACACATCCCTGCAGGGCTGGTGTGCTGTCAGATCAGCAAGGAAATACCCGTGTGCCACTGTTCAGCTCTGTCATCTACCTGTTTATGCCCAAGATGACAGTCTAGTAGAGTTGGTACATTTTGAGAGGCGTGATGTATTTGCTTGCTTAATGATTGAATTCAAATCTACGTTCAAAAGATTGTCAGGAGGCTGCAAAGATAGTATCCTGATTATTTGGCTGGAAATGAAACAGTGCTTTCCAGCACTGAAAATCAATTTATTAACTTTTATGAGCTTCAATGTTTAATGTTGTCATGGCATCATGCTCTTGTCTTCTAAAGTTGGTGCTGTGTTAACTCGCTCATCACTAGGCCAGGGGTTAGTCAGACTCAACTTTTAGTTCTTATATTGTGCTTTAACATCCAGCCTGTTTTTTACTTGGACTTTATATTATTCCATAATGTTAACAGCTTTCTGTATCACAGCTGCATATCTTGTCATCAATCCCTCCTGTAATTTAACCTGGTTTGGTCTGGTTTGTGAAGTGTCTCTACGCTGGAGCTCCACAGACAACAACGATGAAGAGAAGCAGGCACCCCAGCAGCAGTGATGACTCCGACAATGGAAGTAAGCATACTATTGTCTCTTCTGACTCATTAGTACCAAGTCCAAATATAGACTTGAATGAGGTCAGTACAGTCCTGCCACCTCCCTCAATTTCACACATGAAAGTGCAACACAGCACTATAAGGTCAGAGGATCAGAGGTAGTACTCACTTTTATCTTTGTACAAAATCTAGGTCTGATAAAAAGTAAATTATTCCATAAAGATCAGCACAAGTCACCTCTTTTTATCAGCTGAGTGATTTAGGTATTTTCTAGCTATCACATGTTGGCTTTGCAAAATGTGCCTTCCATCATATTTCTGCCAGTGTCAGTAAATGTATACTTCATGCACAGGAAGGGAGCCGAGAGAAAGAAAAAAGAAAGGAAGGCGGCAGAATGACAGAGATTAAGGAGAAGAAAAAGAAAGCCGGCAGTCTGGGGAACAGGAGACAGAGTAGGGATAGGATGCACATTCAGACCTTTAAAGACCTCCTGGCAGGTCAGGCAGAAAGGCTCAAATGAGACCTCAGTGAACAGTTTCAGAAACGCTTCATAGCGTTTGTTTCACCCTCCACACAGTCTCCGTTGGGTGGGGCTTAACCACATCATATAAAATGTTGGGTGTAAGTTGTTAAGTACAGAAAAACCAATGTGAGGTTGCTTCCACTGTTTGGATTTAGTTAATATGCAGTCTATCAGATGTGCCAGCTGGTATTAAAACAAACCCTGAGCTCTTACTGTGAATTGCGTTAAGTGAAGGTCTGATTCAGGGCTTTGGTTGGTGAACGCTTAATGCATTAATGAAAGGAGTCCCACATGTAGTGCAACTGTGGTGCCACAAGGGTGATTTTAAATGCCAAATGGCTGCTGCTGTGGTCGATACTTTTACAGTAAGCCCAAAGTCAAATTAGTGAACAGCAAAGAAATGAAATTGAAAACAGAAAATGCCAGTTGCACCATTTTGACTATTCAAATGAGCCACAAATGAGTTTATGTCAGTTTCCCCTGTGGGGGGAAATCCACTCGCTTAGTGTGATATGAAGTTGTTTATCAGAGCAACAACAGCAGAAACAGCCGAAGAAGAAATGCCGAGATGTTTAACAGTCTGTGGTGTTTCCCCTCCAGGTAATTCTACCTGCTGGTCCCAGCATTCATCACAGCCCAGGAGGGGGACCGGGCAGAAACCCTCCGAGGTACGTCTGCCTGAACTCATAATAACATGATGGCGTTGCAGGAGGATTAGAATTTGATGAGCATATGCATAGATCATAGTTTATGAATCTGTCGTTCTTGTATTCTGCAGCCATGTCATTTTTTATTTATTTTTTGTGAACTTTTTGAGAAGAAAAAACTAAAATGTGATTATTTTTTTGGTAAAACTAAAGAATTTTTAATTATTCATGGAGTGAATTGAGCTCTGAAATGAACACCTCCAAAAATAAAACCCGCCTTTATTTGTTACATTCATTCATGTACTCTTTCGCACTGTACAGCTGGCCTCTGGGATGGAAACATACCTGCTGTTATCTCATGTACAGTCTGTGGACTGGCAGGCCACCGTACACGCCCTCTGACCAAGAACCAATCAAATCAAAGCAAAACATGACTCTGGCCTATGCTGGATCCTGATTGGCTGGCTCCTGTTTGGCAGCCTGCACACAACAGGGCTGTTTTTTTTTTAACCTGTGCAAACACTCTGTGGGAAAAACAAATACTGAAAAATCTTATGATTAGTTTGATTTTAAAGATGCTTATTATGCACATTTAGATGTTGTTTTTGGAGCGTACATGACATTTAAGATAATTAGCAGTTTTCCAGATGAAAGAATTAACACTTATTTCCAGTATTTGGATTTTTTTTGATCATTATAATGTTTCTTTCTGCAATTTCTGAGGCCTCATATTTCTCTTATGAATATTTCCACAGAGGATTCAGAGAACTCATATCAGAAACAACAGCATGACTGTTGCTAACGTCCTCTAACATCTGCAAACTGTCAAACAACAAAAAACAACATTTTTCCAGAGAGGCCCCGTCTCCAGGCAGAGTGACAGCGCTCTAAAAAGCAAGAGTGCTCGCACGAAAGTGTGACCGTTGTTTTCATTTGACCGCTGCAGGTTTTCAGGACGGACCTGATCACCGCCATGAAAGTGCATGACTCGTACCAGCTGAACCCCGAGGACTACTACGTCCTCGCCGACCCGTGGAGGCAGGAGTGGGAGAAGGGCGTCCAGGTTCCCGTCAGCCCCCAGTCCATCCCGCAGCCTGTCACCAGGTAGGACAAAAGACAAAACACTTTGAGCAAGAAAGTCACCGTTGATCCCGCGATGTCCCTGAGTGGAAATCCAGGAGAGGCTCCTAACGTTGATAGGCCAACAGGCAGCTATTTTAAAAGCCTGTTTCTTACAGAGCCATTGTTTTATTTCAGTATGGCACAGTCAGATAGTTTGATATCCAGCAAAGCTAGAGAAAAGTGGAAAAATAAAACGTGTAGCTGCAGAAATCATTAAGGTGTATATCTGAATATTTGCTGCTGGTGGCCCTAACCCTGACCCTCACCAAATGTAAATTTTAACTGGCGTTTGGCCCCTTCAGGTGGCGTTTTTTACAAGATATCAAGTCCTTAAAATGCTCAGTTAATCATGGCTCAGGCAGGACCTGCTGCTGCTGCTGTAGGGGAAACATAACAGCCGAATACTTTCTTCTGATCTTGGTCACTTTTGCTCTTTGAGTTCTCTGTCGTGTTCTGGCACAGAAAATGTCACTTGCAGTTGACACAAACTATCACAAACAGTTTCCTGTTTACAATGATGGTCTGTAGGGGGGGGCGACAAACAAAAACATGAGACAAACAATGCCCCCCCCAGACTGTAAATGCAGCACAGTGAACCGAAATGTCTCCGGCCTGTGTTGTGCAGAGTGCTGGCAGAGAAAGGAAAGGAGGTCATGTTCGTCAGGCCAAAGAAGCTGATCCGGACGTCGGGCACCGAGGCGCTGGGCTACGTGGACATCCGGACGCTGGCGGAGGGGATGTGCCGCTACGACCTGAACGAGGAAGACGTGGCCTGGCTGCAGATCACCAACGAGGAGTTTGCAGAGATGGGTGAGTCGCAGCGCAGAATTAAACGAAAAGTCTTTGAAAAATGAAAATGTTTTTTCCCCTGTGAGTAAAATGTTTCTCTGATCTCTGATGGTAGAACTGATTTTAATTGAGAGCTGAGCTGCAGACATGGATTGATTTGGCGATGTTGATGTCAGCAGTTTTATTAAAGAACAGTCTTGCTGTGCACTAAACCAGCAGCTTGTTCAGCCTCCCCAGCAGCTGGTTCTCCCACTCAACAGTCTCTGAAGTTTCTTTGAGCAAGACATGAAGGTCTTAATTCCAACGATCAAGTTTGTTTTTAAAAAGTCTGAATTTTGCTGTTATTCAAACGCTGCTGAAGAAGCTTTGGTTCAATGTTTGACTCAAACTGGTTTGTGTTTTCTCAGCCACGAAGGCTTCAGTATCAGATTTATTTTCATGATCATCCCTGGATGTGAAAGCAAAGCCACGCTAACGTCATGACTTCTGAATCTCATCCTGTTCGTCCGTCCGGTCCTGAACACCCTCTCAGCTTCTCCTCCATCTTCTCCTCATCCAGCTCTGTGTTTCTGGTTTTGGGCTCAAGCAGTTTTTGTTTCGAGTTGACCCTCCTCTTGTTTTTCTCCTCATTTCTTTCAGGCTGCTCATGTTGCTTTGACTGTATTTTTATTTCAGAGACACATTGTTGTCTGCTGTTGAGCTCTACAGCGACTTTTTGGTCAGATGACTCAGAGTCAGGAATCAGGAAACTCTTCCTCCCTCTTTTTCCAGCCATGTCGCCGTTGGACGAGATCACCATGGAGCGGGTGATGGAGGAGTTCGAGCGCTGCTGCCACGAGAACATGACGCACGCCATGGAGACGGAGGAGGGGCTGGGCATCGAGTACGACGAGGACGTGGTGTGTGACGTCTGCCGCTCGCCCGACGGCGAGGACAACAACGAGATGGTGTTCTGCGACAAGTGCAACATCTGCGTTCACCAGGTCAGAGGTCAACGACACGCAGGCTGCTGAAACTCACTTCACACGTTATTGTGTGATAAACATGTGTTTGACACTTTTGTTGACACTTTGTTTCTCGTGTTTTACTACATGAGTTTTGGTTAGGTTAAGTTAAGCACTTTGTATAAGAGCATCAGCTGAATATCTTCAATGTGAATCAGATGATTGGATGTCCTGCCTGTCCACTTATTTAGTTGATAAGTGATCTAATGAGTCACAGTGCGATTTAGAAGACATCCAGACACATTTGACTGCTGCTGGTTGTTAGCACAGCGGGAGTGAGCGGTGTTCAGGTGTGACCGCTCAGGTAGGAGTCTGTACCACTGCAGGTAGACTGATAACTAATGGAGCTCGTTAAAGGATAACTTTCATTTTTTACAACCTGGACCTTATTTGTAGCATTAAATACGACCATTTACTCACCCAGACAACTTTGGTGGCATTTGGAGTCGTTTTGAAGAAATTAGCCCCAGAGGAGCGGCGCGTATATCTTCTTATTTAGTTCTGATATGCTGGTGCTATTCCCCTCTGAGCCGGCGGTCGGCTAGTTTAGCTGTAGTTTGGCACAGCTATGGTTCGTTATTGCGTATTCGTAGCCGACCGCCGCAGAGTCAGCCGTGTTGTGGCTGGCTGCTCGCAGCGCCCGGCGTTCGGTAATGACATCATCCACGTCAGGGGTAGTTGTCTAGAGACGCCGGATGTTGATAACATGCCACCACGGGCTCAGAGGGGAATAGCACCAGCATATCATAACAAAATATTGGAATATGAACAAGTTTCTGCAGATTATGCGTTATATAGAGGTTGCGCATGGATGCCCCGAGTACTCGCATTATACAGATATACGCGCCGCTCCTCTGGGGCTAATTTCTTCAAAACGACTCCAAATGCCACCAAAGTTGTCTGGGTGAGTAAATGGTCGTATTTAATGCTACAAATAAGGTCCAGGTTGTAAAAAATGAAAGTTATCCTTTAACTTTGCCCTCACTCAGGCTGCAACAGTGAAAACAGTCGAGACTTTTAGCCCTAAATGAGTTCATTTTGCTGTGTTTGAAGATCGTTTCGTTGTGGTGAAAAGCAAAATGAAAAGGACGCTTCTTATATTTCAGATCAGCTGTTGCTGTGGTTTCATCTGACACACACACACACACACACACACACACACACACACACACACACACACACTCTTTTCCGTGTCTCCACTTGTTGCTGCTGTATTGATTTCCGCTTGCTGTCTGGAAGCTGAGCCACCCTGTCTCTGGGTTTCTCACCAGGCGTGTTACGGCATCCAGAAAGTCCCGAAGGGCAGCTGGCTGTGCCGGATCTGCGCCCTCGGCATCCTGCCAAAGTGCCAGTTGTGTCCCAAGAAGGGCGGAGCCATGAAGCCGACCCGAAGTGGAACCAAGTGGGTCCACGTCAGCTGTGCCTTGTGGATTCCAGAGGTGAAGATGAAATCTGTTTTTATACTAAATAATTAATGTTAAACTAATTTAAATACAACAGTTTTTAATCTCGAATGAAATCACCTTGATTTAAATTACACTCAAATTGGTAAACAACTTACATTACTTACATACAGTTAGAAGAGGTGATCAATCCCTGTGGATCAAAAGCCGACTGTCACGCTTCACAAACGCTCCAATCAGAGAACTCAGTCATCTGCTGATGAACAAAACGTTTTTAATCTCCAAAATACATATTTGAACTAGAAGCAGGTGTTGGTTTACATCAGGTTGCGTCTTCTGTTTTCTAATCTTAATCAAAGATTTACATACTTACAGCTTTAATTGTATCTTTATAAGGGATTAACATTTTTGGCTTTGACAGCGATATTTTAGAATATTTACTAAAAACTAAGACCACCTCCTCAGCTGATGTCCCCTGTGTGAGTGTCATGTCAGATTTTACAAATACAGTAAACAATATAAGCTTCTGTGTGGCCTGTGGAGGAAGTCCCCAGACTCCCTTCAGAAATGGCACAATTTTACGAGTTGTTGCATAAAAAGAAACATTAGAAACTTAGGGAACGCTGTCTATGAAACAGTCTTAATTATTTGGACCTTCTTGTAAATTCTGCAACTATTACACTTAAGTTATTTCTTCCACGAAGTGTCGGGCCGCCGGTTAAAGACAAGAACATGTTTGGTCTTTGCAAACATTAAGATGCATGTAGAGCTGGGAAGTTGAGATCCTAACGCAGGCGGTTGCTCGAGGCATCTGTGGAGATGCATTGTAATGCCCACTTGTAATCAGATCACCCAAACTTGAATGAATTCAGTTATCATGTATTTTATTTATTGTCCCAAACACCATGAAACGCTGCACAGCAGACACGAACTGGAAGTTTTAGTCCCACATGTGACCAACACGTGACTCATCACATGTTCGATCTGCCGTACAGGTGAGCATCGGGAATCCAGAGAAGATGGAGCCGATCACCAACGTGTCCCAAATTCCCAGCAACAGATGGGCTCTGATCTGCTGCATGTGCAAAGAGAAGACCGGAGCGTGTATACAGGTAGAGCCGATGCACGCGTTTCACCCCCGCAGCACAGAAACGCAAAGAGTCCAAAAGCAAAGCGCGACGCGGCGTGCTGGAATACGTCCGGCGCTGCGGAGCGTTGCCTCTGCTTCTCACAACCAAACAAACGTGGGAAATGAAACTTCAATGATTTCACAGCTCAGCAGGTTGCGGCCGACCGGTCAGCACAGACTCTCACATGTTTCTGTTTGAAGTTGGTCATGTTTTGAATTAAACTTTATTTTTTTAATAATTCTGAGAGTAACAGCAAGAGTCAAACCACCAATTTTAAAATTATTTATTTTCATTTTAACAAGTCTGCGTGTTTTGTAGCAGTATAACGAGACTCCATATCCAGCTGTTATCCTCTGTTAATCACTTTTAATATCGTACACAATGTAAATATTCAGTACAGTCACGACAGGCAGTGAAATCTGTTTTCATTTATTCCAGATTCTGTGTTTTTAAAAGTTTTAAAAGTCTAACGATGTTGTGTTTGCTGCCGTAGTGCTCAGCGAAAAACTGCCGGACTGCCTTCCACGTGACGTGCGGCCTCCACGCCAGCCTTGAAATGAACACCATCCTCACCGAGGACGACGAGGTCAAGTTCAAGTCCTACTGCCCCAAACACTCGGGGCTGGAGGGCGCCGAGTCCAGGGACCGAGATTCAGAAGGCGAGGAGGAGAAGGAGAGCGCCAGAGACAAGAAGGGCAAGAGGAGAGGCAGGGTGAGAGGGGAGGAGGACGCCGCTGCCCCCCGCTCCTCCTCGTCCTCCTCTGTGGCTCCTCAGCTCATCGGCAGGGCGGCCGGCGACCTGGGGGAGCTCAGCAGCCGCCAGCAGGAGAAGAGAGTCAACCTCCGCAAGCTGAAGCTGGAGGCCATGGAGGAAGACTTCTACCAGTTCGTGGGGGTGGAGGAGGTGGCCGGTCACCTGAAGCTGCCGCCGGAGGTGGTGGACTTCCTCTACCAGTACTGGAAACTGAAACGCAAAGCCAACTTCAACCAGCCGCTCCTCACGCCCAAGAAGGACGAGGAGGAGAGCCTGGCACGCCGGGAGCAGGAGGTGCTGCTGCGACGCCTGCAGCTCTTCACACACCTGCGACAGGACCTGGAGAGGGTAGGTTTCTACTCCACCTGCACCGAGAAATTCAGTGCAAAGATTACAACACCTTTGAAACTGTGGAGATATTTAACTGTGCTGAGAAACTCAACGTTGTATTGATATAGAGAGGATACACAATATGTTACCATATAATACACGTGTATTAGAATAGAATAAGTATTTTGACAGAATCTAAGCTGTGCTGTACTCAAAGACGTCCACTTTGCATCCTCAGGTTCGTAACCTGACCTACATGGTGACTCGGAGGGAGAAGATGAAGCGCTCGCTGTGGAGAGTCCAGGAGCAGATCTTCCAGCAGCAGGTCCGACTGCTGGACCACGAGCTGCTCACGGGTGAGTCTGCGAGCTTCACTGGGCGGCGTTCTGGAGTTTCACACATTCAGGGTTATGTTGTTAAATCTAAATCTACGTCTGGCTGGCAGATGGTGGTGGGATGTTTTACTGAAGCCTGTTTGTATGCATGCGTAGAATTACGTCTGCATCCGCAGTCCTGCGTTACAGGAACAGCAGGTCCGACCGTGACACCCGGCAGCCATTTGTACAGGAAAATGCAGCATTTGGAGCAGTAAAGTCAACAAAGACGCTGGCGGTGCACTATGTTCCGTTTTATTCTGTCATAAAGAGAACACACGTGTTCAAATGTGCACAGAAGAAGAAGAAAAGCAGAACAAAAGACACAAACTCGCAGGAAGGAGAAACGTGACGCAGAATATTTCTCATGATTCAAATTCTGCATTTTTAGTACAAAGTTCATTCAACAGTCTCTCCTTCTTCCACCTGTTTGAACAAAACATTTAGCGAATTTTTAAAACTGAATCTCATCCGGTCTCATGTTCCTCATTCTTGCCCCCCCACAACGATTCAAAAGCTCTAAGCTCACTTTTAAAACGCGATCGGATCTCTAATAATTGTGATTATATTATAATCAGGTAATTCTGGTTGAACTCACTGTAATGATACTAAGAGAGTCAGAGGAGATCAGACTGTTGTCCTGATGCTGTCCCCATCACTCTGTTGCAGGCGATCCTTCAGCGAAGGACTTGGAGAAGCTCTTCTCTCTGGGCTGGTTAACGTCTCAGGGCTCCCAGTCTCGCTCCTCCTGGAGCCACTCTGGACTGAAAACCAAACGGGGGTCTTTAAAGCAGGAAAAAAGGAAAAGCAGTGAGAGAAAAGGCCTCTCCGACTCCCTGCACACTCACAGGAAGGACAATCTGAGCAAACCACTGGAAACAAAGGACAGCAAAGGCCCCCGAATCAAAGAGTCCGCACCTGCTGAGGCCACGAGCGACGCCAAAATCCACACGGCTGAGATCGGCCAGGAGGTCCAGGTCCCGAAGCTTCAGAAGCCAGAGCTCGTTCAGGAAACCATCGCCGTCAAGCTGCACAGGCCGGAGAGCAGGAAAGGCCCGAGAAGGGAGGCGCCAGGGCCCGACCACGAGGCGCTGGCCAGACGGAAACGAGACAGCGACCAGGAACAAGAGGAGAAGAGGAGGAAGAGGAGGAGCGATGTGACGGAAAGCTTCCCCAGCCAGGTGAAGAACAGGTTCGGCTCCAAACATCTGGAGAAAACCGTTTCCGTCCGGCTGGTCGACATCAGGAACTCTGACGCCGACGACTACTTCATGGACGAACGAATGACCAAAAGAATCCCCGTCTCTCTGGACGTGACCAACACTAAACTGAACAGAGCCGGCATGGTCTCAGACGCCGCCGCCGCCACCAAAAGCAACGGCTGTCTGAGGAAAACCCACGCCAACGGCTCGCACACGCCCAGCAGACACGTGGCCGGACACCTGAAAGGCTGGGGCAAGTTCAGGATCCCGAAGAGGAGCGAGAGGCCTCTGACGGCCGAGGAGGAGGAGGAGGAGGAGGTGCACTGCAAGCCGCTGCTGAGGCCGCTCACCCACACGCCGGAGCCGTCGTACCCCAGGACCAGACTCCGCACGGGGACGGAGAACGACGGCTACGCCTCCGACTCCAAAGCGGGCGACGGCGAGATGGAGCCCTGCTTGAAACGATGTCACTCCCACCAGCTGAGGGGCGACTCGTCTCTCGGCCGGCGCTACGGGTCTGACATCATCCGCCGAGGCGTGCTGGCCTCCTGATGGCGGAGCAACTCCGGTTGAAAATAAGCTGCACTGTGTTAGTCGGAAAAGAACGACGGTCGCTCTTTGTACCTTTATTTTTCTGGATGAATCGTAAAATGCCTAGATTAAAAACAGAGCTGATATTTATTTTTTATTTGTAACATATGTAAATCTGGGAAATATTTTACTTTGTACTTTATTTGGAGCTAGTTTTTATTCTTTTTTTTTTTTTTCTTTTAAAGTAGAAAGATGTCAAGTTGCCACTTAAACGCTCGCTCAGATATTTACAAGCAAAAGCATCAGCGAGGGAGAAGTCGTGATCGTTGCTTGGGACCATAAGCTTGCAGTGTAGTCCGTGTTGACGTAGAAGGACTCTGTCGGTCTTTTTTTCAGCTTCATTGGATGCTAACAGCTACGGCGGCGTGAAAAGGTTCAGACTCCTCTGGTCCAGGTTTCTGAGTAAAAGATGAGCTGATTTCCAACAGGCGTCAAGTTTTATTTCCACTTTTTACAGTTTTCCTGTTTCATTAAAAGTGCCAGAAGCAAAAGTTTGGGCATCCTGCGTGTGTTTAGTAACACGCCGTTTGTTAAGTATCACAGCTTTTAAAGGCTTCTTGCAGCCAGCTGAGAGTCTTTCGGTTCTTGTTTGGAGGATTTCAGTCATTCTTTCTGCAAAAGGCTTCTAGTTCTGTGAGGTTCTTGGCCTTTAGAGGTCTGTCCACAGATGTTTGATGATCTTTAGGTTGGGGGGCAGTGAGGACCACTGCTTAGGATTATTTTCCTGTTGTAGAAGTCGTCCTCTTTTCATCTTCATGTTCCTCGTCCACTGGCTGCAACACGAGCCCACGGCATGATCGATCCACACATCTTCACCAGAGGAAGTTCTACACCCTTTTTTCTCCAAACCTAGCTTGGGTTAGGGGTTAGGGGTTAGGGGTTATCTTAAAAGTTCTGTTGTAACCATCAGTTGACAGGTTTTCTTTCCAAAATGCGTCGGTCTTGTTTAGGTGTTCCTTTACAAACTGATGCTGAATTTTGTTGTGAGGACGCAGGAAAGTTTTCTTCTTCTCTTCATGAAGCGTTGAAATTTGCTGGAGCAATATCAAGCTGTCTGAGAGCTTAAATGTGTTGGGGTGCCCAAACTTTTGCATGGTCCTCTTTTCTTATTTTCACTCTGAAATTGTAAAACAAAAAAAAGCTCTGATCTTGCTTTAAAAAGAAAAAAAGGCTCATCTTTACCGTAACGCCGTCCGGAGATCAGTCCGCCTTCTACTCACTGAACTGTTCGGTGACGGTAATTTCGACGAGGGCGGGCCAAACCTTTTCACGCCGCTGCACAAACAGGAAGTCAAACTGCCCTTTTATCGCACTTAAACTCCAGCTGTCATCATGTCTTCAGTCTGCGATTGTTGAATCCTCGAACGGAGAAGAAATTCAGAAGGACGTTTAACTTGTCATCAGCAAGTGTAATTGAACTGCGATCGTATTGTATCCATCACGTGCCTAACTTTTATTTGAAGCGTTTGCACTACGAGAGGACGGCACAGGTGTGAGGTATGAGTAGAGTTATTTTTACACTGAATAATGAAATAGCGTTTTGTACCCTCGGCCGCTGCTGTACTACTGTTATGCAAAATGAAAGTTGTTTTGTCTTCGTCTTAAAGGGGAATAAAAACTCTGGAGGACTGAAGTCTGAGTGTGATGGATGTTTACATTTACAGGCTGTTAATTCAGAGTCAAACTACCAACTTCAGTCAGAAGCAAATTCGTGTTGTTCAGACCTTTTTGAGCTGAAATGATCAACCAACAGCAAATTAGCAACTATTTTGGTCATCATAGAAACTTGAGGATTTGCTCAATGAGCATTTTCTAATGTTTTATAGACAAAATCTATTAATTGAGGAGATAATCCTCAGATTAATCAATGAAAATAACTTGGTTGCAGCTCTGCTATTTTACTTACTTTGAGGAATATTAACAAGTTTTTCTGTAAATTCCTTTATTTTTTTCATTTAATAATAGAAGCCAAAACAACTTCTAAAATATGAAGTAAAAATGGGAAAATCTGGATTTAAATGAGGAACCACTGGATCAAAGAACAACAGCCTGATGAGACACATTTCAGAGTGTTGATCTGGAAAAAGTGTTGCTTTTATCGTCTGTTAAATGATGGGAGCTCAGGTTTTACAGTCTTTCAAAAGAACTATTTTAAATTCCCATTCAGATTAAAACGTTTCCAGATATGTAAGATTGAATTTTGGGGAAAATTTGCATTAAAATCATCTTTATTGGCTCACATTTGAAGAATTCACTGATGCACAGTGTAATGTGATCCAATTTAATGCTGCATGCATGAAAAACACGGCAGCTTCGGTTTGAACACAGTATCTTTCTACATTCAAAACGTTCCGTCAAAATCACTGTCCAACCAATAATCAAAAACTTAGATATTCATTTCAGCCTCACAGAATAAAACCAGAAAGTGTTATTAAAAAAAACCCAACTTCATATTCAAGGTACATTTTTTTTTATGAAGCACTTATTAAAGCCTTATTCTAATAAGAGTTTTTCATCAATAACCTCCCGATGACTGCTTATTGATAGTTAAGTTGTACAAGAATTATGATCTTAATAATCCAAATCACCAGCATAAGACATTAAGTGCTTTCTAACAACAAATACAGTCAATATGCCAATATTCATTCCAATAAGCAACCAGATTATGTGAATAGACCAAAAAAATTGATTCAATCGATGAAAGTTTGACTAAATCCCTGTCAAACAGCTCATCGTTTCAGCTGCAGTCAAATCAGTACAATCTTACCACAAAGATAAAAAGTTTTAGTTTTCCCACAATACTTTAAGCACCATTTTTTTAAAAAAACACCTAAAACTACATTGGAAGGCTGAATTTCAGCAGCTTTCAAGCTCTTTGGATGAGTTTGATTTAAAGGGCCAGTGTGCAGGATTTAGTTCCATCTAGTGGTGACTTTGCAGACTACAACCAACTGAAAACCTCTCGCTTCACCCTCCTTTTTCAAGTGTGTGTACAACCGACAGTAGCCGCAAAACTCACCAAAGACTCAGTCTGGAGCCGGTGTTAGGTTTGTCCGTTGGGCTTCTGTAGAAACATGGACTCGGCTGAAGCGGACCTGCTCCCTCTGAACATATGAAAGGGCTCATTAAAACGTAATGAAAACGATTCTTATTTTCAAGTGATTACACACTAATGAAGACAGTTATAAACAGTATTCCATGTCCCCCTGGATGCTCCACACCAGACCTCCAGAGGGACATGAAGAGGCTGAAGCAGCAGCGTGCAGACGGTCGATGCATGTTTGGTCACTTTTTATTGCATGATTCAACAGACGTGAGATCCTGCACAAAGTGTTTCAGCACTGCATCAAGAAAAACAAAAAACATAAAAAAAAAACAACAAAAAAACATACAATGTCAGAGAAATTGTATGATATTTACAATAGATGCATCACTATTACCACTTATACATTATGTACATATTAGTCTCTGGTTTACTATGACAGTAGTTACAGAATGAAACCCCTACGCACACATTACACTTCAGCTCTACAGGGAATTACAGTGCTTACAAAAATAACTGGCTGGACTACATTCACTCAACACAAGGTTAGGATACACACAAAGTCGAAAATACTCGTACGAGACTTGCTGCACCTGTGGACATGTCCCATTCACGCACCCTGGGAAAAATGAAAACATTTAAAAAGAAAAAAGGTGCAGTTGTAAAAAGAAAAAAAAAAGGCCTCCTCTCTAATGTGGTTTTTGGAGAAGTTTTAGAAAAGCACAGACAGTGGCTTCAAGATAAAACGTCCGAAACGAGACGCCTGTTGGAGAGGGCCTCATCAAAATGTCAAATCTGAAATTTAAAGGCACAGGGCTTGTTTGCAGCCTCATGACCGACCCAAAACAGAGACTGAAGATATGAACTCTTAAGTTAAACGTGCTGCTTGCTTGACGCAGGACACTCAACGTGATGTACAGTACATTTAGAAGCAACGTTTGAGAGGCGAACAACGATCACTGTTGGGGCAAACTTGGCTTCTCCAAAGTGTGAACACAAAAACGCATAGACCAACATGTATCAGAACCAATGCACGCCTGACGTGGTGTCACAGCTCAAACTACGGTGGCTATTTTAGGACATTTCAGACTGTCTAAACCTCAGCGCTACCTTCTCAGACCTGGCTCAGCTCCAGTCTAATGAACTTCAGGCTGTTTGCATGGATCATGAATGTACGCCGGGATCATTATGACGCACATTTTAATACTGATGCAAGGAGACTTAAAGACGCTGATCACAAATATCTGCGTCACGTTTCAGGGCAGACTGCTGTTCAGAAACGGTCCTCACATGAGCAGGGATGGGTTCAAGCATGACGTTTTGAATGAGTGAAGAGGGTCAAAACGAGAGATGAAGAGGCGACTTCGTGTCGGAAATCGCAGCCTTCGATGTTGTAAATTTAGTGAAATGGACTCGAGCTACGCGTCAGCTGCAGCTACAGCTCGTCCAACATCAGGACTTCACTCGTGTTTGACAGTTATCTGCACCATAATCATGTCGTACAATGCATAGATATCAGAGTGATGAGCCTCAGTTTCAGTGGACTGGAGTGTGTGAGCGCTGGTGAGCTGCAGAGATGAAATAAATACAGCGCGCTGACAATACAGCAGTGTAAGCATGAGGGCTGCAACTGATCAACCTGCCTGTCATCTCAATTCTTTCATGATGGTATTTAAGTCTCGGATTATGCTGAAAAACATCCATCACAAATGAGGAATGTTTGGTTTCAAACCTTAAACAACCGCTAAATAAAAATAGAATAGTTGCCAATAATGTTTCTATCAATCGACAACATGAGTGACCAAATATTCATTTTAACTCTAACGAATAATTAATCTCAGGTTTTTGAGTCCTCCATGTTTGTTTCTTTTTGAGTTTCTCAGTTGTGATCTTGACTTACGAGCATCATGCTGTTGAGTCCAGCTGAGGCTGAGGAAGCTCAGGGACTGACAGTGATGAACATCTGGCAGCGCCGAGCCGAGCCCGACATGTCCTACAATGGCCACCGTTCTCTTCGGCTTTCCAAACCCTCCTTGTAATGCTTCACGTCAAGTACAAATATGAGAGATTTACCAGAATTGCAGTTACAAGGGGTTAGCCAGTGCGCCGTTAGCCTGTGTTAAAGTACGAAACAACAAGCGGGGTGCAGTTCTGAGACTAAAAACCTCCTGAGGATTAAAAACGTTGAGGTCTCGCGTTTTTCAGATGAACTAATCAAAGACTTGAACGTCAGTAAAAAGCCCGAACAGTGACACTGAGAGACCTTCAATTCAAACCAGCACGGTGTGTACATTTACACATAAAAACGCTCGTACCTCAGATTTCAGATACTTCAGTGGGGAATAAACAGCACCTTAAGGTTAGGACTCAAACCTCGACTTAGAAAAACGTCCAAGAAAATCGCACGTAGTCCTTCATTTATGTGGTTTAGCATCGAGCGCTGAAGACCTATAAACCTCTCAATAGTGTTTTTAAGTCAGACGGCAGTTTAATACTCTCTGTCATCCCTTCTCTGGACAGGCAGGTAGATGAACGGTTTGTGGTGCCATGGTTCAGCATGTTGGAAAGAACAAAAAATAAAAGATCCAATCAACCAATAAACAGCAAAACTGAGCTAAAACAAAATAACAGGTTGTAAAATAGCAACAAAAGTCTACAGTTAAATGTAACCTATGGCTACGAAATAGAAGTAAAGAGGTCATCTGAGCCCTATCCATAGTGTCCTGGTGTTCGATATTAAATCTGGCATATATACACTATATATAAAAATAAAAACAATCCATTTGGCAACCTGTTTGATGTCTTACACGATTCCAGTAATCATAATTTTGGTCTTTGATATACACATATATAGATATAGCTATAAAACTCTGCTGTTCGTGATCACCCGTGCTGAGTGAAGGGGCTGACTGAGATTCAAGTTAGCAGACGGCGACGCTCAGTTTTACTTCCGGCTGTTTCAATTTTTCAATAAAATCAAACCATGGAAACAAAGACAACAAGGAAACAAAGTGGAAAAGGGCGGTTTGGCTGGTGGAAGAACGAGAGCTAGGATCCACTCGCCCGAGTTTCCTGACCTGCACTCGCTCTGCTGCGTTGTGCTTTAACCACAGGTGGGTCGCCTCAGTGCAGATACGTGAAAATGAACCTGAAAACGTCTGAAGGTAAAAAGTGTGAGCAGTTAGCTGGAGGCTGTCGCTGAGCATGTGAGAGGTCAGCGGCTTTCCCTGATGATGAAGATATACAGTGTCTTGGTTCTGGTGATCCTGACGACATTGTTATTTGGGGGTTTATATAGTTGTTCGTGAGCGGGGAAGCAGATATCAGAGTCTAATTTGGTCTTCTGGCTCTCTGAGGGGTCAGAGGTCACTTTAGGCCTCCGCTGCTTTCCTCTTGGAGCCCTTCGTTTTGGCCTCGGCTCCTTCCGCCTTCCTGGAGCCTTTAGGGGGACGGCCGGCGATGGCGGCAGTAGTGGCGGTTGTTGCGTTCGTCTCAGAGTTGACGTTCTGATCCTGGTTGTCCGTTCCTTCCAGCTCGTCGTGCTCCAGACAGCACAGCTGTCCCGTGGCAGGCCAGGGACGCAGCGCCCCCTCCTGGTGGGCCTTGCAGAAGGAGTTGGGGCAGAGCTGGCAGAAGGCCTCAGAGTTTTTCCCGCAGACGTCACAGTGGTGCCAGGGGCAGTCCCAGCGGCCTGCGGGGAGGACAAGTGATACGGACACAAAGATTAGAACACAGCTGATCCGAAAGCCTGAAATAAACTCAAACACTGAGGAAAAAAAGCTCTGGGAAGATGTCTGAAGGTTCATCCAAGGGGGGTTGAATCAAAGGCAACTTGAACTTGGTAGCAGAAACCTGAAAACGCTTCACCTCTCATCAAAGGGGAGTCTTCAATTCAGGTGTCGTAGACCTCCTGCCATGTTGAGGGAGGAGGTCTACGACTCCACTTATCCCCCACCCACAATGCTGTTATGCCATCACTTCCCAGCAGTGAAGAGCTGTTCATGAACGAGTCAGTTCTTTGAGTCAACTCCCGTCTGACAGCTGATCGTATTTATTTCAAGTCAATAAATCAAAGACTAACAGGAAGATCCTGTAACATGCACTGACTTTCCTAAAACACAGTTCAACTTAAATAAAACATCCAACGTGCATGTATAATAGTTTTTGGTGTTTTTACATTAAGGTTTTTATACTAAGTATTATATAAAATTACTGTATTCTGAAAGTAAGAGTTAGTACAATTAGACTGAATAATTCATGCGATAGATGAGCACATACAGTAATCCCTCGCTATATCGCGGCTTCGCGGATTTTTTTTACAGTGTTTTTTTTTTTTTACAGCGCTTTGAAGGTGACATGTTCGTTTATAAAAATCTTCTTGCTCAGAAAAAGAAAGAGTGCCGACAACTACCCATAACTATGTTCTTGTCTCGGGCAAAGACTCCTGCACAGCCTTCAGTAGAAAAAGACGCTACAGCGCAGCGGAGTCAGGACGAAGAGGCACAGCTGGATGGACTGTGAAATACGCGAGTGACAATATTTCCTGTTTTGTATCATAGTTTTTGTTAAAAAAAAACGTTAATATTTGCATTTATTAAACGCATTTTAGGCGTGAAAACAAGTTTTGGCGTTTTGTTTCATTCTATAGTACAATATTGCATTGTAAAATAATAGTAAAAATGAAGATATATCTACTTCGCGGATTTCACTTATCGCGGGTTATTTTTGGAACGTAACCCCCGCGATAAACGAGGGATTACTGTATACATAAATTTGGCTCAATTATGAAAGTTTTTCACTTATTGGTCAGTATGTCTGTTTGCGAGTGTGTGTGTGTGTGTTATAACAGGAAAGAGAATATTACAAAAGGTGTACTTGTTTTATTTACTGTGACCAGTTAAAATAATGTGGGTCTGTGATGCTGTATGTGGATTCTATGAGCTAAGAACCTGCATGCTGTGAGTATTTCAGGTGTTTCTTACCAAACGGTCTCTTGGTGAGGTTCAGGCAGGACAGGTGATAAGCTTTGGTGCAGGTCTTCTTGTCACAGAGCACCAGCTGCCCCCCGTCCCCGCAGCGGAAACACTCATCCTCAGATTTCTTCTTTCCTTCGGATTTCCTCCTTTTATACTTTCTCTTCAACCTCTTCCCTTTTGGTTCGGCTGTTTGGCCATTTGAGTTCTGTGGGTGAGACACCAGGTTGGGATAAATTTGATCATCGCTGCCTGGATTTTTAGTACAATTATAACTGAATAGGTGCAGTTTTTCACGTGTTGTTACACTGTTTCAGAGATAATTAAGTGGCGGAGTGGAAAGCTCTTCTAATTCAATTAATTAAACAATAGACACACTCAAAACAATTTTCCTTAAAAGGGAAAAAAAGAGACACATAAAAAGATCACTATACATGTAATACTGGTAATACTTTATATTCATATTACCATCAACTAGTTGCTTATTAGCATGCATACAAGTAGCATATTGGCTCTTCATAATAATAATAATAATAATAATAACAATAATTATTATTATTATTATTACAAAGCACTTATTAAAGCCTGACTCTGCATGACCATACCTAAAACTTCTAGATCGTTAAGAGTTTTCCCCTCAATAACCTCCTAATTACTGCTTATTGATAGTCAGTAAGGACGTTAATGTACATGAAATACAATCTTAATAACCTAACCCTGAAAATAAGGCATTAAGAGCCAATATGCAACTAATATGCATGCTAATAAGCAACTAGTTAATGGTAAATACGTTTACCTTAACATAAAGTGTGACTCTAACATGCCAGTTTAATACATGAAATGTGATGTGACCCTCAGATCCATAGAAATATCAACATACTACCAACAGAAAGGGCCCACACATCAAAAACAGTATTGTCGTTATAACTGATAACCGGTCATTTATGTAATTTCAACATGAACCTGCAGGTGTGATGCTCACCTTAGGACGATCACCAAGAAAACCGCTGCAGTTGGGAGCGCCACAGCGACAGACGGTCTTCTCATTCCCGAGGCAATCCAGGTTGTAATTAAAGGTCAGCTCAGTCCCTGCAAGTTAAAAAAAACAGGAAAAATCAACTCCATGAGCTGGTGGGACCTGACTTAAAAGATAAAGTGTCCATCTCGTACTTCTTGTGTTGTTAGAAATGCTGTAATTCTTCACACACGTGAGAGGACTCTGCAGACAAAGCTCCAATCAGCTTCCATTTGAAACTCGTCTCACCTACTGGGATGTCACAGACGGCGAACAGGCCGACCCGCGTGTCGCCGTTCACCGTCCACTTCTGCGTCTCACAGTTGGGCTGACAGCTGTGGTTCATGAAGCGAGAGTAGTTTCCCTTCGGGCCGGCGTCAATGATCCGGTCCTTAAAAAGAAAAACAAAGTGCGTGATGATTCGTTGCACCTTCCTCGAGATTATCTTCCCAGTTTCTTGTACCAACCTCAGAACTTCCGAAGCACATCCACGACTGCTACTCCCCAATTAACATGTTGTCACTTATCAGCATCATCTTCTATCATCAGCTTAATCAAATCAGATTATAGGACTCAGCAGGCTGACTCGAGCTGCGGGTGCATTTGTAGTATTGACTACTGTAATGTCACAGTTGCCTGTAATGCAACATTCCCAATGCAATACCTTTCTGTTTATCTTGCTCCCAGTAGAAATGGTGCTGCTGCTGAGAGCACAGCACCTGGTCACACTGTGGAGCTGAAAGTACTTTCAGCTTGCAGTTTGGCACTAACCTTGTCGATGGTGAGCATGTAGAAATCAGTGATGTTGTTTTCCTGGGCGTACTTGATCCTCGCCCTGCACTCCTCCTCATCTATCAGCTCTCCGATGTACTCGTTCACAAACTCACCCTGTTGGAGAAACGTGACGTCAGACCAGAGACGTCTCGATACTACAGATGTGGCCAAGAGGCTTTTATGACACTGGTGACATTGTTCTTGTATTTGTATTATTATATATTAGCTATACGGTTATATTAGCATGACACACGGACTAGTCCTTCTAAAAACAGTTTTATATTTCATGTGCTCACCTTCTTGATGTCCCGCAGAGAGACCAGGCCCCAGCCCTTGCCGGGCGTCTTAATGATCTTGGTCTCTGGATAGAGACGTTTGGTGAAGTCCTGGTTACAGCAGCGTTCCCCACTAGGACACACCTGAGGGTGGCACTCGTACTGCAGCATGCGGTTCAGACACTCAGACTCGAACCCACACGGTCTCTCATCTGTCGGCTTGCAGTTACACTTGGGGATCTCAGAAATGTCTGCGGTGTAGACCTGAACCTTACCAAAGGGCTTATTGACCTGAAGAAGAAATGGAGCCATTAAGAAACATCAATAAGAGGATAACTTTCTAAAAATTATAAATGTGTTCTGGATTATTTACTCATTCTTTAAAAATGTACGAACAGAGAGGGATACAAAGGTAAAGAAGAAAACATGAGATTTCAGACCTTGACAAATTTATATGGGGGCGGTTTTCGGCTGTTCTCTTGCGCCTCCTTGGCCTCTCGTTTCATTTTTATCTCCTTGAACCGAGCTTCAGCCTCCAACAGAGCTGGGGAGACCAAACAATATAAAGGATCATTACATTTCATCTGTGGCAACATCCATCTGAACATTTAGCTTAAGGTGATGCTTAAAAACAGACATCACAGCGGATGGTATAATGTCTATAACACACAGTGTGTAGTAATCACACTGGGAGAGAATATCTTTGTTATTTTACAAACTTCTGTGCAATTTCAAATCTCCAACCCCGAAAATATTTAGATTAGAACCCACATACCTTTTGAGATTGTGTGTTTTTTTAGGTAAAAAATGTATGTTATAATATAAATCTGTCTAGCTGAGTACAATGCATGTGATACTAAGATTCTTTATATTACTATATATATATTATATCTAAATTAAGTGTATATAAACTTAACCTTCCCAACTTTAACTGTAAACAAACAAACAAAAAAAAATCAAAGAATCATTTTCTGTTTTCTGATTGTGTTCTTCACTTCATTCATGAGTTTAATGACTTATCTACTGATTATACAAATTGCATAAAATGTGTATTTCTAGGAGGTAGATCTTCACCATTTTTGAAGACTTTGCCGATGCCAGTCCTCTGGTGCTTGCTGCCCCTGTCTCCCTCCATGTAGGGAAACACTCGTCCCTGGTGAGTCCAGAAGTAGTCCTTGGAGCCAAAGAAAAAGACTGGAAACTCTCCAATCTCATGTCGCAGGTGCTGGATGTTGGTGGGGATGTTTCTGGGGTGGTGGATCTCTGCAGGCCACCACCTGAGGAAATAAAAGAGGAAGGAAAAGATACGAGTTATTCATTGAGGGTCTCGGGCTCAATATGGAACAAGAAACAGACGTTTGGGTGAAATTAGAGAAGACGGACCGGAATTAAGGATCAGTTTCTCTGACCTGTATGTTCCCAGTTTGACCCAGATGATGTCCCTGTATTTAGGTTTCTTTCCGGCCCGGCAGTCATTGCAGAACCAGCTCCCGTCAGGCATAGCGATGTTCAGACAGTCGGGGTGAAAAGCTGCTGGACAAGATTCACAGCACAGCAGCTGCCCTCCTGCAACATACCAGACATTAAATTAAGCTGATAGGCATTTTAGATGAGTGTGGAACAATTTACACTAATTACAGCTGAGTCATCTGTACAAGGGTGATAAAAACAAGCACAACAGAACTAGTCCAACTAGCAGCCCAAAAAACTGCCACGTACCCGCTCGTTTATCAACCCCTACACACACTGTTGTTGCTTTTGTGTGTTTTGGTTGTGAAGCTGAGTGGATACAGACCAACTGGTACAAAGACACATTTTACACCAAAGACAAAACTCTCTCATAAAGCTCATCACTTTTGATACTAAAAAGTTAAAATTATTTAGCATCAAACTGACTTGCTTTCTGGGTTTCGATATCATCTTACATAACTTCAACTCCCACATGACATCATACAGCCGTGCTGCAAAACTGGCTGTGATTTCAACTGAAAACTGATGCTCAGGAACTGCTGTAGTTCAGCATTTTCTGATTTGCAGCGGCGGCACTATGTGTGATTAACAGCTACACACCCTCACTGCGGCAGCCCTAGTGCAGTTGGCCGTGCCAAAATGATTTCCTTATTACCCTTTATGGAGATTTAAGAGATTTTAATCAATTTCAGACTACACTTTAGTGCTCTACAAGAACATTTGGAAAATCTACAACCTTTTACTTCATATAATTCTTTCTCTAGAGAGCTATTACATCATATTAAAGCAGGATCTCCTGCAGTGTTTGATAGCAGAGGTGGGACGCCTCACCTGAAATAAAGAAAACTTCCACTAACATAAAAAACGACAAACGATGAAACAGACTACTAACTCTGTGAAAAAGAGGTGCAGTAGAACACAGCATACTGTCTACATTTGCAGCTGTTGTTTTTGCTGCTGTGTGCAAACTGCATCAGAATCCAGGTGGTTTATCACATCTGCTGTTATTTTAAATAAACTAAACTTAAAAAACAAAAAAACAACCACCTCTGAGCACTTGAGACACTTACGAGCACCTAGCACCTGAAGCAGCGTACATGTACTTACATGATTCTTGCATTTTTGCAAGAATCTCCCAATGGTTGAATGCACTCATTGTAAGCCACTTTGGATAAACACCTCAGCTAAATTAAAGTAATGAACTAAATAAAAGTTCAACAGGCACAGTCATAGATGAAAACTCCTCATGTTTACTGATGTTAAATGAGGTTTAGTATAAAACGTGCCATTTTACAGGTGAAATATGGCTTTACCAGGACAAGTGGTGGTTACAAGGCTGGCTGGTGAAATAAACACAGAATGATCAAATATGGCTACTGGTGACTGCCCGTCTTGTTGGTAAGAGAAAACAAAAGGCAAACCTTTGGAGCAGACGAAGCACCAGCTGACATTAACATGACTGTGGTGGCTGTAGGCCTTCTTGGCATTGAAGTGGTTGGTGCAGATGATGGCGGTGTTAGTGACCATCTCACTGCCTGCAGCCACACACAGGTCACCGACGTGGTACGCAACGGGGCAGCGCAGGCAACGCATTAACCTACCTGCAGTATGGAAAGCAAGAGACACCAGATTAGACAGATTTAGAAGTACAGGTGGGCAAAATGTATACCAAAGAAACTGAAAAATACAGAGAGAAAGCAAAAGAAAGAATTTATTTTAGAAATTTACAGGATGAGTTGAGTTCAAGGCTACAGTAAATGTGAACTGGCTGCATGTAAAAGGCACAAGAGACCCCTTTCTGCAAATATAAATTCATATTCCTTCAGCTTGTTTTTAAATTAATTTTATGAGAAAAAACCAGACAACAAAATCCAAAACAAAAAACAAAACACCAATGACGTCATGAATGCATTCCTCAACCTTCTCTGGACGTCATCTCTCTCTATTTTATACCTTTTCTTTTTTGTTTTTTACATTTAACAGATCTACTCTGAAGCCCTCCAAATGTCATAATGTTCATGGCTGACAACAATGATGCATTTCCCTTACAGCTATTAAACTGGATCGCTGACTCAAAAATGTTCCGCCCACACAGCCTTAAATAAGCCACAACAAAATTCCATCAACTGTAAGAAGTTCAGCATGCCAGAAATGAGTAATCAAAGTGCAACATCCTTTATATAATGACAGAAATATGAAAATAAGTAATTCCTAAACTTTAGGAACTAGTGGATTTGATCATTTACTGAGCCAAGAATTTAACTTAAGTCACAGGGCTAAAAGTGGACCAAAAGGTAAAGGAATCTCCACAGTAAAAATGCAACATGCAGAGTTGCAGATCCTCACCCTTGGTGGACTTGTGCTTGGTACGGCAGGTGTAGTGGCAGCCCAGGCAGGTGTGGAGAGGACAGCGGAAGCCCTTGTTGTCAAACACAGTGAGGGGGTTGAGGCGGATGCATGCGTCGTGGTAAAACTTGCCGCAGTGTGGGACGTGGCAGCGACGCACCGTGCCCTCCGACTGCTTACAGTTGAAACATGAGTGAATTCCTGCGAGGGGCAACATGGAGGCAATCATAAATGAAATGGTAAAAACGGCAATAATTACACACATTGAACTTTTATTACAAAAACCTTACTGATATAAGTACCACTATCTCTCACTTTTCCACTGCTACCACTCATTCTGTCCATACTAACATGTACTGTATGCATACATGGCATGACAATAATAAAGGTATGGGTCACAGGTAATTTATCACAAAAAAAAAATCTTAGGGTTGTGACATTTGGTCTAAGAAAAAAAAAAAAGTTAAACAATTATTAGATTTTGAGACATAATTTAATGGACTTGATTCTTCAAAGACTGGTCAAAAAGAAAAACAGATCCATAACAAAAGCAATTATTAACTGAATAAAAGGCACTGACTGCGACTGATGTGGAGGTAAACTGTCCAGCAAGTGGCTGACATTATGTTACAGCTGAGACGTGAATGCAGTGCAGCCAAACATTTAAAACATAAAATAACTGAACTCCTCACCCGTGCTGCACTCCTGACACTGCAGCTTCTCGTCAGGTTTGAATGACAGACCAAGACAGTGTAGGTGAAACATCCCACAGCACTGGCCTTCGCAGGGCACCAAGTCCTCACCAGCCTGCTCACACATCTGCAGGGAAAAACACACGGTTAAACACATAAACAGAGACTGAGATGTTTCAGTCCACTGGAGTAAAAAAATAAATAGAAATCAGAACTGGAGCTGTTATTACCTCAGGGAAAAACTACAAACATTTACAACTGAAAATGTGTCTAGTTCCCACAGCTGATTGTACAAGGGTGGAGATATGTGTGTGCGTGTGTGTGTGTGTGTGTGAGAGAGAGAGATTCAGTATGTTTGTTCATTGAAAACACTTGTTTAAGGCTGCCTTTTCCCAGGAAATGTCTCACATTTAAATAAAGGCGGACAGACATACCTGGCAGACAAACTCTTTCTTCCGTTCACCTTTCTTTATCCCGTCCAAGCTGTCACTTGGAGAATCAGGACGTCCTTCACTCCCAGAGCCCTGAAGCAAGCAACATGTGGTTATAGCTATACATTCACACTATCACCAGCACGATTTACAATCACATTAAGTGACCCATTTATTTCCAACAAACCTGAGTGAAGGAAATTAAAGTCAGTGGAATTGTTATGTTCATTAAGTCACATATAAATACACACATATATATATTTAAACTGTTTAAGATTTGTGCCTCTTGAGCACTTCATAGCTTTCTTAGGTTTACTAGCAAATCTCAGACTGCTCTGAGGTTATGCCCTCTCACCTCGGGATCAGGACATGGGGAGGAACGGCTCTTCTTTGCCTTGGAGGGGGTGGCCTGATTCTCCCCATCCTGTTTTCTTTTCCTCCTACGCTTTGGTTTCTCTGCATCTTGGTCATCTGTGAAAAAAAACAAGGACAATGACAAGTAGGTACTGTAGAGCCACTATGAAACAGACAAGATTGAGAGTGATTGAGAGCGAGGCTGCAGAGTACAAGCTCAGAGGTTTCAGATGTGAATTAAAAAAAAAAAAAAACAGATTAACTAGATGGTTTACCAGGAAGGAGAGCTGTTGACTTTTTTAGCCGCTTCTTGGTTTCTTTTACGTCTTTGTCAGTTTTCTTTCTTCTTCTCTGCTTTTTGCCTGTTCCTTCTGATGTGGAGGCCTAAGAAAGTTTGCAGATGTGATAAAGAAAATCAAAAAGAAATTATTACAAATAATTTGAGAACAATAATGTGTCACGTTAAAAAAAAAAAGAAAAAAGATCATACTGCATCATTTTAAACAAACATTATTCTTAACGAATCAGTTAAACTCTCCACATCTTTGTCAGTGTCAGCTTTTACTTTGCATGAAAGGGTGCAGTTTTGTGACTGAAACCTCACCTGTTTTTCTGCATCTTTGCTTGTTTTACGTCTCTTTTTAGGCTGCTGACCCTTTTCTGCGGCGGCGTCTGTTAGCGGCCTTTTAGACATCTTCTTCCACTCCCCCTCGACTAAAAAACAAACAAACAAAAATGTCACAAAAGGGTTAAACACTCTAATTTGGTTCCGATTTAAGATTTTTATCTGCTGATGATGGTTAGAACAGTAAATGCTGAAAATGCAGCATTAGAGTAGCCTGATTATTCATTTAAAAGCTTTCTCCCACCATGTGCCAAACACCTAACAGGGTTAAAGAAAAGGCCAAAATAAATTGGCACGATCATCTTAAAGAAGTTATTTTTTTATTCTTGTAAATTTTGGTTCATTTGAATAATGTATGTGTTTTAGAAATGTTGCACAAAAATTAAACTACCAACTGACTCACCTGAGGAATCATCCCTCTGCTCATCAGGAGACCTTCGCTTTCGCCTTTTCTTCACTTTGATATCTACGGCAACAAAAGGCTCCTTTTAAATTAATTAAAACTAAATGTGTGTAAAGACATCATTATGCTGGTTAACCACAGGTGAGGATCAAATTATGAGTTCAGTTTTTGGAAAGTACTAGCTCCGGTACTTCTATCAAGTATGATTTTAAGCTTTTGCTATCCTTCATAAAGAGCAAGAAATAACCACCCAACGGCCATTAAAATTGGATTTTCTGAGTGATTATTTGTACAAATTGGATTTGATGTTATATGACAACATTAAAAGTAACATGCAACTACGAAAGAGCTTTTCAGATAAATTCTGTGTTTCTAAGCTTCTGTGCCATCAAGGATTAACGGCTTACTTGTTTTTAAACAGGCTCACAACAAAAATGTACCCTCTGTATACACTCAGGAGGTGAGATTCTTAAACATTCTGGTTAAATTATGCAATACATTTCAACAATAATCCAACCACTTTATTATGTTATTTGCCACATATGGCAATTTAAAGCACAGGACTCCACAGCTCTGGTAAACACATACCAGCCATGGTCATATTTGACCAGTTATTGACTAATGGCTAATGAGCCGTCTTGGTTTCAACTTTCAACTGACCTGGAACTGAAACTGGAAGTGAGACTGGCTCTGAAATATCTTCTGTCGAAGAAACAAGCTTTGATTTCCTTTTCTTCACAGGGTCAGACGTTTTGTCTACTGCAGATTTCTTCCTTCTCCTCACAGTCTTCGTGGGAGACTGAGCCTGTTTGGGTCTCCTCTTTTTCTTCTGAGGTATGATTGATTCAGCTTGCGTGTCTGGTGCAGAAGTGGTGGGATCCTATGGAGGGGAAAAAAGTATTCAATGAAGTCAATGCAATCTTTTTGAGGCTGCCAAAATATTACCATATTAACCTATCAGGATTTGTTAGAGAATTTACACATTTTAGTTGAAATTGAAAGGGTAAAATATGCAGTTAGTTGTGGGTTAATATGAGTTTGCTATGCTGAACCTTTCTATTTGAGGCCTATTCTTCACAGTTCTGGGTGAATCAGTGACAAGAAACTATACACTTGTTTGTACCTCGGTTATACTGGGCTGAAAAGCTTTTTCTAGTATTGTTTTCTTCACTTTACATTTATCTGCTTTTAGAACTTACAACTTATTCTCATACATTCTCCTGCTTTCGAAACCTGTACAACAACCAAGCGACAAAATCCCTTGCAGTGTCTGCATGTAAAGAACTACAAGCGATACATGACACATGCCTTCCCTGTTGATACATTTTAGTGAGTATTCTAACCTGTGAGGCGGACTGCAGATGACTCATTTCTTTGGAAGAAACCGTGTCGTTCGATGTATTTTTTAATAGGAAATTGTTCGGATGGTCTTTGCCCCTTTTCTGCCATTCTCCCGTTTTGAGTTTTGTTCTGGATGCTTGTGTCTTTTTCCCTGCTGAAGTGCTGTCTTGGGAGTGAGGGACGGCTGTGGGGCCGTTGGCAGGGTCCGCCAGCAGCGAGGGCAGATTTGGGGTAAGCCTCGACTTCGTTTCCTGGTCAATCTTGTTGGTCTGTTCTGGTCTCAACTTCTCCATGATGTGGGGGTTCAAATGAGGCCCGTCATCATCATACAGAAAAGCGAAGTTCGTCATACGCTCATCCAGTGACATGCTGATGGCTTCCTTGGCTTGAATGACACCCATGTTCCACTGAGCCTTGAGTTTACGGGGCACAGAGGGAGCCGTCTGCAAAGTTATACATCAAGTTAGAAAATACACAAGCACTGACATTTGATCATTGTGAATCAGTGTGAACTGACCACGAAGACAGCATAGACACTAACGTATTAATCCTTTCTGGTTTGCTGGTGCTGAGAAAATGGGCTAAAAGTGTGACTACTCATATAAGGTTCAGGTGAAAAAGCTGAAAAAAAATCATCTCGTATAACCAGTTTGTTAAAGTCGCAAAATACATTCTGTTATTTGTTTTTGAAACAAACATTTTAAATTTGCCTGATTTTTTATTCGGATCGCACTTCTCCAAATTTAATGGAGACAGCGTACCTTCTACAAAGCATTTTAAGGAAGTGTAATATTTTAATGTTGCAAGGTTTCTAAGTCAAGTCTTTCTTAACAACAACACACCACATCCTACACAGGCCAATATGAGAAGAAGATAATTCACCTTTTTGTGGATGACACGGGAGGCTGGCTGTTTGTTGCCCTGGCTTAGCACCTGGTATTGATCCTCCCCAGTGAAAGACACCATGTTCTTCTCAAAGATGTAACCTCTCTCAGGGGCATCTCCAAAATACTGCACATGGTAAAGGAGGCCTGACCTGCTGTTGGTTGCTAAAAATTAAAATGAAAGCAAAAAAAGAAAGAAAGAAAAATCAATTTTAAAAAATCAAAACATGTCCCAGACACTAGTAAATATATAAGCAAAGTTAAATTGATGTAGGTGGTCGTGACTGTGTCTCACCTTTCTGTTTCTGTTTGAAGTGACCGTTGAATTCAGGGTCTGTGGTCACCATGCAAGGCCACCAGGGGTATCCTGACACCTTGGTCCAAACCACATCACCAACAGAAAAAGAGATGAGCAGAGGGGGGTCCTCTGTAGCCTCCTCTGTCAACTCTGGAATGAGATCAGGCTGGAGAAGAGAAAGAACAATCATTTGATCAACACATAAAGATAGAAACTGTTCAAGGTTTTGACACCTTTTCTTTCCCAAAATCAATTACTTTGCCCACATACTATATCACATGCGTCACCACCACTCTTTTACACCTGTAAGCATTATAAACAGCTATACACGTATAACACATTGTAGCAAACAAATGTTTGCTCAATTTTCCACATTTTTAAGCCTTTGTAGAAATCCTATTTACTTTATATTTAGCATTTATTTCCAAGTGAGCAAATATGGGAATGTCAAAGGCCAAACAAACTTTATACCTCTATTAGTTAACATTCAGTGTAACTGCCTATAGGATGTAATGTAAGTTCACATTCATATGTGTGGTCCTTTTGTCTCAATACCATCTGCCAGGATAACTTGCCACCAGCAAATAGAAGTTTTATATAAAAAATATTGGTCTTTTTTTTTTTTTCTTAAAAACAGAAATAAAAGCAAACCTCATCAGTTGCTGCATCAGCATTTGTGTGGTCAAGTGGCTCCACAGGGATGGGAGAGGAACTGAGGTTTGGTTGAGGTTTTGGTTTGTGAGGTCTCCCCCTCCTTTTCTTCGCATCTTGTCTCTTCTCTGATCCAGATATAATCTCTTCGGTGCTTGTGGACAAACTGGTCCCATTGGCACAGTACGGTTCAAACAGCGGCTGCTTGACCACCTGGGGTATTGTCACCTTCAGTTCAGGTTCAGGAAGAGGTGTGCAGTTGTGCTGATGGGTGCCATTTGTAGCAGGGACTTCAGCACCCTTAAGCATAGGTGGCTCCGGGGCACAAAGCTTAGGCAGCGTGTCTTGGTCCCCATTCAGCAAACGGGAGGTGAGGTCTTTGAGCCTCTCGTGGCTGTGGTTGTTATGACTGTGGCCAGCCATCTTCTGAAGGACACCGTCTTGTAGTGTGGCAGCCAGCTGGGCAGCAGCTTTGTCCATTAGTAGAGCAGGGTCACTGCTCATGTCCCCCCCACCTTTCCGTACGCTGAGGGACTCTGGTGGCTGCTTCATGCTGATCGGGTTGGCTGGTTCAGGCATCGAAGGCAGGGAGCTACCTTTGCTGTCCATCCCATCTAACCCCCTCCAGGCTCACTGAGCTGCAGGACAGGGAACACACAGAAACTTCTTGTTCCAAAGGTTCCGTCAGAAAACATCAACAATATCATGCAGTCGATTTTTGATGCTCTTGGTTACACAAATTGTAAAATAGGATTCTGGGATATGAATCCTATGAGCTTAACGTTACACATTTTACAAAATGGCACTCACTTGCTCCAGCGGAGCATGAACAGAGAGCTTGGAGGCGACAGAGAAAACTGCACCTGTCACGGAATGTCCTTACCGCGTAGTTTTGGATGTTTTATAAGAAAGTCGAGCGTCTCGACAAACCACGAGTCGGAAGCAACAATACCTCTGTATAGTAAATGAATACTAATGCCTCAATGAATCCCAGACATACGTTGATCACAACTAATGTGAACGAGGGCAAGTCTAATGTATTCACGATTACATCCATGCATACGAACAAAAACCACTGGGCGGGCGGAAAAGCTCTTACCGCGACAATTTTAAGTTGGCTTTCTCCTGGAGAATGACTAACTTAGCTAGCGGCTAGCTGCAGTCTGTGGCAAAGCGGTATGAAGAAGGCAGGATCGCAGGCTTCACCGCATGCAGCGAATGCCCAATGAGTGGGTGGCTAGCTGTGCCGCGTAACCACCGCATCACCGGCAAGAAAAGCCGCGGAAATGGAAGCAGCTGACAAGTCCCAGTAATGTTAATGGGGTGCGAGTAGTTGTTGCACATAAATGCATCACACTTCAGCTGAAAGCTAACACGTCACGTTGTGGTTTAAGTTAAAAGGTAACAGCTACCGTTGGTTAGCTTTGTTGTAGTGAAACGGCAAGACGACTATTTAACGTTTAAGTAACGTTAATGCAAGCGTTCTTAACAACCGCTCTGTCATTTTTAAGATATCTAACCTAGCATTAATACGCTGGTGTGTCCGACGTAAAATACCAACTTTAGCCAGCAGTTGCACTATCATGTCATACACGAAATGGGCACCGACTATAATCTGAAACGGAAGCCACGATGTGGGAATGCCATGGATACCTGCCATGGACAAGCACTTTCCCATACCGTACAACCGCATCTCTGTCATTGCTACAGTCAGCCATTACGCCACATTCCAGCAAATAGACAAAGCCGCCACCAAAATGCTAAATTGGGTTAACGCGCCAGCTAACCTTCCGAATTCAAACCAAAATACGCGGATAAATATGTGGTGGCACGACTAGACGATTGTCGCAGTTTGATTAAACTGCTTTGCTACCTTTCAGTGATATACTCAAATTGCAGGCGCCATGACAGCTCCTTTCAAAAAGCTAACCGCGCTAGCTAAAGCTAACCACCGTACCACTCAAACCAAGCCAATCCGCACATTCAGCGTTAGCACAGTTAGCTTTCTTACTAGCTAGCAGGTCCTCCCTTGCTAAAATGGATGGTCGGCCCGAACAAGTGTACTAGCAAAAACTGATGCCGGCAAATATCCTCAGGGTTGGCAATAACATGAAAGACCGTTTCTTTGTTGTTACCTGTTGAATCTCCTCTCGGTGGTTAAAGGGAAATAATGCCCGCATTCATTCTGTAAAGCGAAGGATTTCATTCAAGTCGAATCAAAAGCTTGCGGGAAACTCAAACTCTCCGGCCAACCAGCGCGAAAAATACTCACTTCCGATTGGTCGGGAGCAGAGCGAGGCTCTAACCGGTCCTTTCAAAAAAACCCAACCGTAGGAAGTAGCTGACCCCGGTGTCTCCCGAATGTTTTGACATGACATGATTACTTTTCTGCATCGATTTTACCTCTTCGTTACCTCTTACAGTGACTGTATGTATCTTTTAGTTGTTTCTTACAACAATGACGTACACGGGCTGGAACTACCATGCCATCTAACCTACAACGTTTAAATGCAATTTGTGTTTGAATGGGTGTTATCGTTACAGTGGAAAAATGATAATTAAAGAACAGTATGGCAATATGGCGCCCGTGTTTTTCCACGTCAAAAATGTCTCAACTTGTTTACACGATAAAACGGTGATAGGCCGATCTTCGGAGCGGAGGGGATGTGGCTCCGATGGGGATACAGAATCTGACACCGAGTCATTACAGTCAACCTGCCGAAAACAAGTCAGTCCAGACGGTCTCATGTTTGGTTCCTGCTTTTTCTTTTACTGTTGATCAGGCAAAAAGTGGCCATTAAATCTAGAACCTTGTTAAAGCAACGTCAACAGCTGGTACCTAGTCCTGATGGTCTATTTTTTAATTGTACTCTATTCCTTTGAGTCTGGCAAACATCTGAATGATATGGTGGCCCGAGACCTTGATCCTAATTAACTAGAGGCCTAACTGTAATTTCAATCTAAGCCTGTAATTCCATTTCAATCTAAATTTTTACGTTAGCTTCGATCCATAGGAATCAATGCATATAACCACAGGGTGAGCAGAAACACAGCGCAGCCTTGTTCAAGCATAAAAGATGACCCAATTTTTTAATCTTATCAAATGTTGATTGCTCTACAAATGCAACACACACGTGGTGACAGAAGAAGAAACTGAAACCAAATGCTAGATTGTGGCTCTTCTTATAGCAGCATCCTTATTATGGCAGAGCACAGGCCCCAGAGCCTTCTTGCTCCACATCGATACTGTACAGTCGATTCGTGATCTTGCAGTACCAACAGAGGACGCCAAGGGGCGCGATACTGAGATAATACAACTATCTTCCGGCAAACGTTTGCCTTTCAAAATAAAAGCCACCATCCTTTATTGAGTATTGTGGCAATTAACAACAGCTATTAAATAATGACTATGTGAAAATGGGAATCTTTAAAGATAGTAATCTACACAAGGCAGTATGAATAACAATGTTGGTATCTTCAGTCAATACTTTGGTTTAATCGTTGACATGCAGTCATATGAGCAGGTCTGGTCCTGCAGTCTGCTTTTCATAGTGATGTCCTGTGTGGGTTTAAGGGTTTTGGTATGATCGGCCTTTGCAGACAGCAGTTGAGATTAGGGCTAATGAAGGGTTGAGGTTCAACAAAGCAGGAGGGAACTCTCTGAGATCAGGTTAAAAAGGGGAAACACAAATCAATGGAGAAACAGGCCAAAGCAGCAATAGATAGAACTTAGACAATCAAATTACTGTTTTCAAACTAAGATAAGATAAGATAAAACTTTATTTATCCCCAGCCCGAGAAATTTGGGCATTCGAGCAGCATGTGAAAGCAGTGAGAAGAAAAATAGCAGCAGAGGTAGACAACATTCGAAAAAATAAAATAAAAGTAGACTATATACAGTATAGTACAGTATGTATATATATATATATATATATATATATATATATATATATATATATATATCTCAGTCTTTCACAGCATCAGTGAACCAGTGAACATGCTTGACAAGACATAAATTACAAAACAAAAGTAAAGTAAACAAAATGAAATTGCCTCCAAAATACTTCTTGTGTTAAAGTATTGTACTTTGAGTTTTGTGTGCTTTATTTCTCACTGAGTCTTGTGTATTTTAAGGCCCATTAAAGGAAGGGGAATTCAATCTATCTTTGGCTATAAATATTGTGGTGTGTAGCATTGCATTGTACACATGTCCCTGAAAAAATGAACATCAAATGAATAGATAAATAAATACAACCCTGATTCCAAGTTAGGACACTAAGTAAAACATAAATAAAAGAGAATATGATAACTTGCTAATGCTTTCTGACATGTACTGAAATGAAACAGCACAAGGTCAATATGTTTAATTTTTGATCTCATCAGCTTCATGGATTTTTGTAAATATCTGCTTATTCTGAATTTGAAGCAGCAACACGTTTCAAACATGTTGGGACAGGAGCAACAAAAGACTGAGAAAGATGTGGAACGCTCCGAAAACACCCGTTCCATCATTCCACAGGTAAACAGGTTGATTGGTTTCAGGTGATAGTATCATGATTGGGTATGAAAGGAGCATCCTGCAAAGGCTCAGTCGTTCACAAGCGAGATTGGAGCGAGGTTCAACACTTTGTGAACACAGGAGTGGATAAAAGAGATTACTACATGGGCTCAGGAACACTTTATAGAACAGTTTGTTTGTAAATGATTGCATTCTATTTCAATTTAACAATTTACACAGCATCCTAACTTTTTGTATGTACAGGTGATATATATTCAGGTAGTGTCTAGAGTCTAGAATGTTGTTTTATGTGTGCGGTCAACTATAACTACATTTGCTTTAGGTATCAACATAAATCCATACTGTACTTCTCTTTCACAATAATCAGTTTCTAAATTTAAATTACTTGAACTTTTTGAAGATGAAAAGAAACAACCACCTTGCAACTAAAAACGCCAACTCGGAAACACGGGATTTTATTTTGCAAACATACCGGAAGTCTCTCCTGCTCACACATCACAAGGTGCTTAACAACACACAACACCAGATTGACGTCACTTGGGAGCCTGGCCCGGCTAGCTGTCATCCGCGTAGAAGGGAAGGGCATGACATGGAGCTACATTTTCCGATAAGCAGTTATATATGCGTCGTAGCTTGTTAAAAGCATACAAGGCTTTTGGTATTTCTATGTACCACGATAGCGGTCCTTTCGTTTCGACGTCTTGAACAAACAGTCGCTAGCTAACCGGCTAGCTAGCTTGCTACTTACTGTAACTGTAAAGGCAGCGAGTTCAAACAGAAAGCCTCCGCATGGCGTTAATCCTGTTTACGAGGTCTCGGGCACCTTTCATGAAAACGTCCAGGTCTTTAAAGAACGAATTCAGGAAAGGTAAGGTTTCTATGTTAGTTTTTTTACTGTCTGTCTCAGTTCGCTCTGTTTATTATGTCAATGTAGATAAAGATAAGATGAAGCTAACAGTTAAGTTGTATTAGCATGTAGCAGAGTCTTCACAGAGGCAGGTGGTTCTCGATTGGCCCTGCTTGGGTTTTCAGGAGGATGGTGGGTGACTCAAGGTGACAGGGTGCCAGCAGGTAACACACAAGCATCACACTTAAAACCGTCTAGCATTCATTGTTTTCATCTACAGATCAGGTATTACTTTGCATCAAGGGTGTATTGCATGTCACGTTAAGGTTTAGTGTTACGACCTCGCGAGATGTGACGAGTCGAGGCGCCGCACCTGTCTGATGAGAATTCAGTGAGGAGCAAAACACGATTAAGGAATCAGGTTATCTGAGGACAACCTGGCGCCTGTTCTGGCTTTTGAGCGCCCTCTTCTTCCACTGCAGTGTGAGAGGATGCTCGCTGTAATAGCAGGCAAATTAGTTTCTCTTTATTCAGCAGGAGATTGCCTTATTTAAGCAAGATGTGAGAAAATAAAACCTAAGGATTTAACTATTTCGGCTCTGTTTTGGTTGTATGGGGTGCTGATTTCGTCCAGTTAACCCGAACGCCTTGTGTTGCCACCACTTATTACAGTTTTGGTCGCCTGTTCATTGTTGTTAAGACAAGGTTGAGAAACCACAGGAAGTGTGATGTCGCAAACCCACCGTGGGAATTTTGTGCTTTACCGAACAAACTGCTACTAACATTTGACTTTCACTTTTATTTAATATACACTATATGTCTCACCTTTTGAATTAACCAAAATATCATTCATGCTTTAAAATGTCAAAGGTTAGTTTTTTAGTTTTTTCATATTTATGTGTCTAGGACTAGGTATGAAAAAAACATTAATTCATACAAAGAGAATAAATGCTTTGCACCAGATTTGGCTACTATCTGTTTTCACATTAAAGTTGTGCTACCTTTGAATTCTTATCCAGTTATTAGAACCCATTGTTTGTTGTAAATATGCATATTTTGGCTGATCAAGAGCCAAAAAAACACAAAATATAAATTTTATCATATGATCTATAGGGAAAAAACAGCTTGTTCTATTTGTGAAACTGTAACCAGCAAATATTTCATGTTGAATCGATCAATATCAAAATAATTACTGTCAAATCTTTTGCATTGTCAGTTAGTGTGAAATGAATTTGGTATTTTGCCACACTGTTTATACCGCGTTAACTTTCCCTTTAATATCAGGGTGTATACAATCATTGTGGGGAAACAATGAGCAAGACTGTGCAATATTTCACTTTTATGTGTTTTTTGCATCGATGGAGGGCCTTCATTCATCAGCCATTTAATACACTGGATTAGCAAAAACAAATTAACTCCTGTATGGTCATTTTATCCACAATAATAGCTTTCCAATTAGGTTTTCAGAATATTCACATCATCACAAAATAAAGTAATCTTGTAATATCAAACATCATATAATGCTATAGAGGATTATGTAGTCACATTATTATATCATTATATATATATAACTCCAAAGACAAATATATTAGCAATCATGCATGTTCACTGTTGTATATCACAGCTCTCAGTGAGCAATTCAACAGAAGAAAACATTTCTGTCTGTAGTTTTGGTGGGTGCATTAAAGCTGTGCTTATAAATAGATGAACAGATCATGAAGGGAATTTTGTCTGTCTGCCCTGGATGGACTGAGACTGTGTTCTTGGCTTTAGGCCCAGATTATCAGACAAATTGCTCTGCTTCCATGTAGAAAGGTCAGTGCCTCTTTTATCTCCACCTGAGACAGACGGCGCTAAATTTCCCTTTTTGTTTTCATGTCTATGCTGACATGAGTGCGATTAAATGCCTGTAGTGTGGTGTGTGGACATCACCTCTTATTCTGATTGAGATATATTTTAAATTAGAAGATCGAATCCTGCTTATGAATATCCCACAGTTAACAACAAGCAATCTACCAAGCAACTATGACTACATAAGGATAATAAAGAAAGTCCTGAGCTGGCCATTGGGGTTTAGGTTCTGCTGTGGCAGCTCAAAATTGACCAGCATGCTGTCTTTGCAAAGCTGATCTGTAGCTGTCATCAAATAAAGGCTCTAAGGTCAGAAGTAGTAAAGATTGTAGTGTTATCTAAAGCAGTGTCGATAAACTACAGGAGAAACAATATAGTTCCAGCTGTGATAACGGGATGATGCACGTGCATTGGTTTAAATGCACTCTCACTGGTTTGTGACAGGGTACCTGAAGCAACATGTGGAGCAGTGCATTTATTTATTTAGAGCATTTACTCATTTTTTGTGATTTATCCAGCGTAGAGTCACAGTCAGTTAAACTCAGTTGACACACTGAGATCCCCTGAAAGTGTGAGTTTCAGTCACATGACTGAGAGTGTTGTCCAATGGATGTGACCCAGGGACAGAAACGTCATATTTTATGGGTTCTGGGACCTGAGATGACTGAAATTTGAGAGCCACTAAAGCCTCATACTCTGAAAGCCAGGCATTTTGGAACAAATTGCAGTCTGGACGTAAGCTTACCATCATTCTGTCCTATAAGCACGTCCATGTCACTTTTGTTTCCAAGCTACACTTTGTTGTCAAGTGTCCACTGTGTAGTTAGCAAATATATAGAGAGTGTAGATGAAGCAAAGTAAACATCTAGCATGGACCTGGGTTGAGAGCACAAGATTGTGTTGTTTGGTGTTCTGCCGGTGCTCTGGGTCTAATGCAAAGAAACATCTGTGATGGGAGTTGTCCAGTAGATAAACCAATTATGTCGCCTTACCAGCTGTCCTGTTCTTTTGCTGCTACTTTTTTCACTCAGACTTAAACATGTGAGCTCACACTTTGGATAAAACCACAGATCAGATTTTTATCAGATGCAATAGATGTTCAGGTAATAACTTGAACAGCACATTTGTATTGTTTTTGTGCAAGACGGCCATATCCGTGTTGAAATAGCTGGTATTAAATGCAACGTGTGTCTTTATGCAATCTCACTATTTCAAATAACGGGCTCCAGGTCTGTTTACTGATATGCTGCTCACACAGGGAATGAGGAAGTGTTATTAGAGTGCCGTTTTAGCACTTACCAGTCAAACAGCTGCAGTCTGCGGGTCACACACGAGTTAGCTGTTGCAGGAAGGGCAGGGCATGTCCCAGTCATGACCTTCCAAGACCAGACCGAGTTCAGTTTGAGCCAAGACCAGATCCAAAGGGGATAGATTACTTTACCAATGCAACAGTCATGTTTAAGAAGTCAACATAGATTTAGATGTTTCTGCTGAAGCTCTGCATTGTTCTTGTGCAGAATTAGATTTTCACAGAAGTTCAGCTCAGAGCTTAAGACGTGCTTTAAAATCCAAGACACGACTTCTTGCTTTAACTAAAGCTAATTGTTAATTAGGTGTTCCTGTGTGCAACCTTTCCAAAATTCACAAAAAACATAGAAGTAAACTCCTCAGCTCCACAGAGAGCTATAATGACAACATTTGTCAGTCACCAAACCCAATTTTTTAAATCAACATTGATCTGGATGAGAAAAACATGGTGGCAACATTGCATTCGATTCATGTTTAAGGCTGCTATATCCCTAAGAAGTTTATTCTGAGCTTTTGTAAACATACTTGGTTTTATATTACTGTGTTTAGTCAACAAAAACTTTATGTTTACCGGAATAACTTTGATTTAGTTTAGTATAGTTTTTGTGGCTACACAGCAAGCAATGACCACATTGCTAGAGCAACATAATAATAAATTCCTCTCCTGAGGTTTCTCCTTTTTTCTGTTAAATGTTCTGTTTTTTCTTTTTTTTGGAAGTTTTTCCCTATCTGACACATGTTATGCTGGACAGATTGTAAAGCCCCGAGGGGCAAATTTATGATTTGGGCATAAATAAATAAAACTGACTTGACTTGAAAATTCTGTCAAGGTTTAGTATTAATGCCACCATGACATTGTGCAAAACATTATGTAATTTTAATGGGAGTCTTTGTGGAAAAGCAACACGAGATAGAAACTTCATACAAAGACCACAGCTTACCTGTGTAGTTTTTGCATAAATAATTGAGAGAAAGCTGATTTTTTTATATTTCCAAAGTATCTCCATAGAGATTTATGATTAAGAAATACGCTTACACACCAAAAGTGACCAAATGCACTTAATACCTTGTGATTGTGGTGTCACAAATAATAGCTCCTTAAACATAAATCTATCTAAAGGCACGACTGTGAAACCAAAACTGTAGAAACTCCCAGGGGATAAAACCACAGAGGTGTGGCAGAGTGTAGGTGCTTGTACAGCCCAGGTGAATGGTGCAGGTTTAGGTAATCTACTGTAGTTCCAGGGTTTTCTTTCTGTGCTACAGTTGCCGGCTGTTCAGCCACAAAGGTGACACTGTTCCAGTAAACTCTCTGTCCTCCTGGCTGCCAGCCACAGCCTGTCATGTTCAGCCAGGCCCTGCTGGACTCACTCCAGCCGGCCATGTGAGAGCCTGGGCAAAGGCGTGGTTTGGCCATGTGCTCTGAGGTGATTGGCTGGAAGCGTCTCACCACTCCTCCCCGCTCCGCATGCAGGTCACACCGATGGTGGCCCCCGGGGCTTTGGAGGCCCCTCTGTGGGCCTCACTGATGGTGTGAATATCCTGGCCTCCAAGACAGTTATAGATAATATTATAGATAACATACACTACAAAATATTTTCAAAAATCTGAAAGCTAATATGTGAAAATAATTCAATATAAATTACATGTTGGGTAACTGAATTCAGGCCGTCTTGATCAAGCCTTGTGCCTGACATTTGCATGTTGCGTTGTGATTAAAGTGTTGCATTAGTAAAAAGAAAAACTGTGAAAAGGCCTGTCCAAGACTGCAGGAGACTTTGTTAAACATGGAGCATTGTGAAAGACACCATGCTATGTTATATCATGTGATTGCATAACCAGTGGAAGGCACTGTGTGGTGTCGTAGCTGGGTCAGTGAATTCAGATATAATGTACCAGTACCAGATAGCTGCAGAAGTTTGATTTGCTCAACAGCAGCAGTTCATGAAATCCCTGAGCACTCTGTGTGTGTGTGTGTGTTTGTGTGTGTTTTTGTCCGTCTCTGTCTAATAGCTCATTCTCAGAATACAGCCGCTTTTTTTTTTCTTCCTTTCAGGGAAACTACAAGATGGTGCATGTTTCAACTGCACAGCGCTCAGACTCTCCAGTCAGAAGTAAGACAATTAAATGTGCTGGTTTTACATCATGTCTGCAGTTCCTGGAAGCATCTGAAAATTACTTACTGTATGAAATATGAAAACTTTAGTTTTACAGAAACTTAAAATTCAGTGCCAGAGGTCTTTTAAGTCTTAAATGTAATTTATATGTAATTTTTTTGGATAAGGATGTCTTATTCTTGGTCTTTTGAAAATTTAAACTGGGATCTTATGCTTAGCCATTGTTGCATGCTGACGAAACACCTGCTACACCTTTATTTATCGAAGCATTAAGATCACGTCTCTAAAAGCTCTGTGTTTTATTGGATGAAACCTCAATTCACACGCCCACATTTTCTGAAAGGTCTTTCCTTTTTTGTTTTCCATCCCAGTGAAAGCCTTACAAGATTTCACTCAATGAAACCATACCTAAATCCATTTAAAAACATTTGCATTGTATTTGTGCACACTCATTTTAAATCTCAGTGCTTTATTGAAAAATGTCAGAGAGGTGTCAGTTTTTACTTTTAAAGCAATACTTTCTACTTTATCTAAGACTCAGGCTGAACTTTGTATTCTGAAGCTCTTCATCCTGTTGTCTCCTCAGACTTGATGGGCTCCGACTCGGCAGCTTGTCCCAGCTCCCTTCATCCGGTCCTTCCCTCCCCTTGTCAGATGGCTACGTGGGCCCCTGCCAGAGCGTGGACTCACAGCGGCCTTACTGTGCTTTTGTGTTAGGGGCCTCCCCTTCACTGTACCCTGCAGTCACGACGGGGGCCCAGTGGACGATAGCGCGACCACAGGACATCCGCGGCGTCAGGTGGATACACACCTCGAGGAGGAGATGGGACGACTCCAAGGTGGAGAAGTCACTGCGTTCGTTAAAGGACAAGAAGAAGAAGCTGGAGGAAGGAGGGCCGGTGTACAGCCCCACGCTGGATGCAGAACCCGTGAGACGGACGCTCCGACAGCGGGTCGTCGATGAAATCAAGCACTACTACCACGGCTTCAAGCTGCTGTGGATTGATACCACCATTGCTGGCCGGATGCTGTGGAGGGTGCTGAACGGACATCCCCTGTCCCGCCGCGAGAGGAGACAGGTGAGGTCTGCAGGGCGGGAAATATACGTACCTGTAGTTTGGAAAGGTTTTCTCTGGTGTTAAAAGTAAAAAGGCTCATGGTTTGCTTGTAATGCACATGCATGCACATAACATTACAACAACAGTGACAGCTGGGGTTTTCAGTTTTCTTCAGGGCCTGACACTCAAAGCTGCTAAAATCTGCCTGAAACAGTCGTCATGTGAGAAGCCTGTTTGTTGTCTACCTCTGTCTGACACCAAGGATCATTTTTATAAAAATGAATGCAGATTTCGGGTAGTAGTTTTGTCATGGTTGCCATTTAAAAAGCAATTTGTGCTGTGCAGGAATGGCAGGCTTAACAGGTGTAGCAACCGTAGCTAACTGGTAAATTTTGACCATGTCTGACAGGTATATGTATTTTGCCGTTTGTAACTATTCAAAGGTTTGTTCAATTACAGAAACGTATATTTGAACAGAAGAAGTTGTAGATAAAGGCAGAGTTTCCAGTGGAAGAAAGCTCAGAGTTTACAGAGCAGGTCACCAGCACGAGTTTACATATCAGAGATGACTGAGCTCGGTTTACATCTGACAGCACAGACATCTTGTTCTGTAATGTTTAATCCAAACCTAATGGGATCAATTAAAGACATTGGCTGCACGCTGAGTGTTTACTCACCAGCGCTCAGCAGACTGTGCTGCTCGATTAAAGCTCTTTAGGAAGAAGCTTTATGTGTTGCCTCTTTGATTAAAAAAAGAATAAAAATCCTCATTTGACTTTAGCTTCAGCCAGTTTCTACACTGGGCTTTATTTACCTTTCCTAGAGTTTGCAGCAACTGATGTCACTGAAACTGTTTGTGATGAAGTATCTTGTTAAAATGCAATAAAATGTCAGAGATAGTAAAATGCCTCTTAAAGGAAAGTTTTCCTGGGTTATATGGTTATTACACTACAAGGGTTATAACTTGGGTGTAATTGTATATTGTTATTGGATTTTAATTGGTGATGTAATGGTTAATATTCACTCGTATGTGAGTAACCAAGTTAAATATCACTAATTCAAACCACATGCAGAATAAAAACTGCTGTTTTTTAATTTATAGTCCAGAACATTTGACCTCATTTGCAAAAAGCGAAGTACTTGATTACTCTGAATCTGCCTGCTGTCTGATGCTCAGAGAGGCTGTCTGGACCGAGGCCCAGCGCCCGCCGCAGTCGTCTGATGCAGGTGCTGGTACACAGGTGTCATTTCAGGCAAGGCGAGCAGTCAGGTCACACATACTTACGGTTAGCACATCTCTCAGTAGTACAGGACGGTGCGGACTTAGTGGCAGTAATTGGCAAGTTGTGAATGCTCCTCTTAAAGTGTGAGTTGCTGTCGTGGTTGACCGCCCCCCCTGCTGCCCTCGTCTGGGAATCTTTCCTTGTGCTTTGGCTGGGATACAGGCTACAGATTCAAAACTGCTTTTGTTATTGAACTAAATAAAGTGAGGTAAAACAAAGACCCTACCCTTTAAATGATGCTTGTTTATCTGCCAGAAGGGCTGACAGAAACAATTCTTGAAACAAGTCCACATCATAAAGCATTTAAAGTGAGGCTGCTGAGTAGATCCTACTATAATCATCACACTATTTATTTATTTATTTATTTATTTATTTATATTTATATTTATATTTATATTTATATATATATATAGAGATAGATAGATAGATAGATAGATAGATAGATAGATAGATAGATATACTTTATTTATCCCAAGCTGGGAAATTTCAGTGCAGCAGCAGCATTACAGTGAAATAGGTGACATTTTTTTTTAAGTAGGAATATAAAGAACAAACTATACATAATAAAATAGCAAGCAGTAAAAATTATATTCATAATAATAAAATAGCAAAAATAGCAAACAGCAGTAATAAAAAGTATTGTACAAAAAAAGAGTATAAACAGCAAATGGCAGTGTGTAGAAAATAAAGTGTACCATGACTGTAAGCATTACACACAGTGAAATAAGTGAAAATTTGTGAAATAGGACTATAAAGAACAAACTATACATAATAAAATATCAAAATAGCAAACAGTAGTAATATACAACGCAACAGTCAGCACTTCTACAACAGTGTATATTCAACGCAAGTATACAGTGTGTGGCACTGTCAAGGGTGTTTTAGACAAATTAGCTCCACATGTTTATTTCTTTAAATTAAAGTAGAGCCACAAGAGTGCAGACTTTTTGAGAAGAAGAGACCAAATCAAGCAGTGGTAAAGAACTTCCTCCATCTATCTTTACATCTTCTACTACATTCAAGCATGCAACATGCGAATGAAATACCTGCTCAAATTTATTACAGTTTTTTTTAAGTTCAGTGCAGGAACGTACAGGTGTCCATACTGAGAGACGTCTTTGCACAGGCACGTTTACAATGTAGTTTCACAAGTCAGGCTGACACGTGATGACAATGGGACCTCTGATTGCTCCCAGGGGGATGGTGCAACAGTACGGCGAGGAGCTGAAATGTGCTTGGCGCCTTTTCAGTGACTCTTGAGGTACAGTTTCCATACACCTTCTCCTTCGACTTTTCAGAAGATCATAATAAAAATCCACTTAAGTAGAAGATGAAAAAACGTAATAGGTAACCATTTATATTGCAATAGAAAAGTTAATGGGAGATTGACTCACAGATTTCATGTTTTTTTTCTTTTACGTCTAGTCAGATAGTGGGGGTCAGTATAGTTGAGGCCAATATCTTTTTTTTGGGTACAGGTATATATCACAATTTGGCAACTGTTGGCAAAATTACATAAAATAATCAAACATTCATTTATGCCAGTGTGACTGCAATGAATTACATCAGACAAAACTCTCAACAAAACTCATGTTGTTAGTTTTTTACTACAATTTGCTTGTAATCATTCGTTTAGACAACAGAATTTTGTGAAATATCATCACATCTTGACACGACTCCAGCGAAAGCGAAACAATAAACAATATAATTCAGTTAGTGCCGAGCCTACAGTATAAACGTTCATTCATTTACCATGCTTTGTGCTAAAGGAGCAGTGGAAATAGAGCCTTAAAGTGCTGATGGCTGCTGGTCAGTGCTGACGATGACCACAGTCACCCTCCCCATTAACCCGCACCAGCAACCCATCTGCACCTTTTCAAATGCAGCTGACTCCCTCGGAGCGCATGTCCCGAGCCCATCTACACCCCATTCATCTAACCTGGACGGCTTTTGCCTCCTTAATCTCCTCCTTTCATATTCGCTTCCAATATTCAGAAGAAGCCTTAAAACGGAGGCCTATTTTAATCTGTCACCCCCTCCTCCCTCCTTTGATGTAGAACTCTGGGAGATGATATACATGTCAATGGGGCTGTGGACAAAGGCCCTTTCACTCAGGCTGGCCTAATTCCTTCACCCTACTTTTCCACTGACATGCAGGTGGAAAGGGCGTAGAAAGAAGGAGTCGTGTTTTGGCCATCACCCCTCGGGGCCAGTTCTGTAGATGGCCGGTTGGGATTGTGTACCGGGACGGTCAGTAAGCCACAGTTGGACAGCTGTACAATGAAAACGACCAGTGTTGGCCTGGTGCTTCTATACTCTGAGGATTGTTCAGGTTGGTGCTGAACAAATGTGCTTCCTGTTGGCTCAAGTGGGCAGTTTCTGAGCCTTGTGAGGCAGAATGTTCACTTTGGTCCACAGCTCCATGCAAAGGACGCACCAGTGAATTAGGAGGTTTCTGTTGCGCTGGGGATGTAAAGGCCCAGGGGTAGAAGTGCTGACTGTTGAAACTGTTATAAGAGGGATTGAGCAGCTGATTGTACCAAGGGACAAAGGAAGATGATGTAAACATTTTCACATGGTTCCCTGTTGGTTTTTCGTCTCACTGCTGCTCTCTGCTGGAGGAACGCTAAAACTTCAGGCTCAAACGTCTGCTTCAAACTCAGGCAGACACTTGGTCAACAAATTTTGCCACAACACGGGCATTTAGAATAATCTCCACAGTCAAATCTAATTCCAGTTTTTCCTCTTTTCCCCCAAGTTCCTCCGAACATGTGCCGACGTCTTCAGACTTCTTCCCTTCCTGGTGTTCATCATCGTCCCCTTCATGGAGTTCCTGCTTCCTGTAGCTCTGAAGCTCTTCCCCAACATGCTGCCGTCCACCTTCGAGACACAGTCAAAGAAGGTAATCAAAGATGCCCGATTCAGACCAGATGCATAAAATCAATTATGTGAATTAATTTGCTTGCTGCTGTAGTTGTGATAAAAATTGTCAACCATTTTTAGGTCTACAGTGTATCACCAGTGTGGTTTGAAATACAGTAGCTCAGCTAAGGCTGCAGCTAACAAGTATTTCAGTCATTGATTAATCTGCACATTGTTTTCTTGGTCAGCTGATTCTCATCTCTTGTTTTATTTAGTCCAGAAACCCAAAAATATTCAGTTTACTGTCATATAACAAAGAAAAGTATCTAATCCTCACATTCGAGAAGCTGGAACCTGAAAAGGTTTGGCATTTTAGTTTTTAAAAAAGTGACTAAATTGATTCATTGAGAGATTTCTGTCCATCGATTAATCTGTTATTCGTTGCAGCACTGAGCTCAGCATCAATATATTGTAAGAGTTTGTCTAATTATTCTGCAGATTGTCGTTTCTAAATAATCAGCGTCTGCAAAATCCACACTGTACTCACCCATGTTGCAGCATCAGTGAGAATCCATTCAGATTTTAATAATGGAATAAAATCTGAATTCTCATCCATGACATGAACTTTCACCATCATGAATAATGGGGACTTTTACACCACATTGAACTTGTAATGCTGTTTTTAGGAGGAGAGGTTGAAAGCGGAGTTGAGAGTCAAACTGGAGATGGCCAAGTTCTTGCAGGACACCATCGAGGAGATCGCTCTGCGGAACAAGGCTGCCCAGGGCAATGTGACGGAGGAGTTCTCCACCTTCTTCCAGAAGGTTGGTGTCAGCATTCACTGAGACAGGCCATCATGAAATGAGGGAAAACAGGCTCACTACTGCCCTCTGGTGGTGGAAACAATGAAGTGTCTCTACTTAGTGCTGTTGGTGAAGGTAAAAATAGTAAAAAAACAAAAAATAGGTTGTAGATGTAAAATATGACACTTCAATTCATTCCAATAAATTTATTTACACAGTTATACGTAAAGATCACTTCATTGATTAATTTTTCTTTCAATATTTCCTGTCCAGAACACAAAATGTGGGCAAATAGAACGAAACAAGGGCTTTCAATTAAGTATTTTATTGCAAACATTTTTTGCATGTAAGTCTGGCCGTCAGATTTTTACCAGACCTCCCTCATCCACACTGATTCATAAGTCCTAACTTATTCATCTTGGCAGATCCGGGACTCCGGGGAACGTCCCAGTAATGAGCAGATCTTGAAATTCTCCAAACTGTTCGAGGATGACCTGACTCTGGACAACCTGACCCGACCTCAGCTGGTGGCTCTCTGCCGTCTCCTGGAGCTGCAGTCCATCGGGACCAACAACTTCCTCCGTTTCCAGCTCATCATGAAGCTGAGGGCCATCCGTGCAGATGACAAGGTATGAACCTCTGCGTTCCATTATCATCATCAAAACTGAAATACAGTCAGACGATGGTCAGAGGTAATAGGTACAGCACCTTGTGATTTGACTGTTAACTGATCATCAGGCGCTCTGTGTGAACTCTGTTTGTCCAGCTGATTGCAGAGGAAGGGGTGGAGACTCTGAACGTGAACGAGGTGCAGGCAGCCTGTCGCGTCAGAGGGATGAGATCTCTCGGAGTCACAGAAGAACGACTGAGGGAGCAACTCAGCCAGGTGACAACAGCAAGCAGGAACAGAGATGGAGGATGTTTTCAGGATTTAGCTCTTTGACACATGCATCTATTTTTTCCATCGTTACAGAACTTAAATGTTACAATCTTACTGCCTTAAGATGATAATTGATTGTCATTTTTTTTTTGTTGTACCTCTCAGATTTCAGTCCTGGTTGATTTGGTGACACCTGTAGTTATTGTTAGTAACAGCAAATGTGGTCTAAAAGGTCAGGCAATATTTTAATCACTGTATGAGCAACTGTGAACTGTGGCTCCTCCTTCTTGCTCCATTTCTCCATTCACTATTTCAAACTGATCCACTGTCAAAAAACGCAGAAAATTACGTTGTCTTGTTTTGAAAAACACCTGAAAACGGAAATATGTTTCCATTCTCTGATCCGTCTTCTATTCACACAGGATATGTAGACTCAAATGATGAAGTTATGGAAGTTTGAGAACATTTGAAACAGTCTCACTGTTGTTGATGTTAGATCACATATTTGTAATCACCTCTGTCATCTTGTATCGGGCTCTTGTAGTGGTTGGAGCTGCATCTGAACCAGCAGATCCCCACGTCCCTGCTGCTGCTGTCTCGAGCCATGTACCTCCCCGACACCCTTTCCCCCGCCGACCAGCTGAAGACGACCCTGCAAACGCTGCCCGAGATGGTGGTACGTTAAGCGGCCTGAACTGGGATGTGTGACTTCAGTGTAGTCCTGTTTGCTTTGGTGAAATGATAATATGTCGTTGATAAAACATGGAGGAAGTTTATCTGTATAATACTTTATAAAAGTGGTCGATAAAAGCTCCATCCTACCCTCTCCTCTCCAGACGAAGGAGGCCCAGCTGATGGTGGCAGAGATGGAGCTCTCCAAAGTGGACAATAAGACCAAGCTGGAGACCATGCTCCAGGAGGAGGCAGCCATACGCCAGGACAACAAGGACAGGGAGATGGAGAGGCTGGCGGATGCTGCAGAGAAGGCTGCAAGGGTAACAACTCAGGAACTGTCGGATGAAAGATTAATAAAAAACAAAGCAATGACTGGTGTTTTGGTTCGATACCCAGCCCTGTACATGTGTTTCTATGCCAGCTCATGAGGTGCAGATCTACAGTATGTTATCCTACAGGTGATTCTTCCACTTTGTGACCTAACTTAGCCCCGTTGTTCTCTGTGTGCTTTGCCCCGTCACCCTCCTCCGCAGGAGGTCGAGCTGGAGCTCGAAGCAGAGCCGGCTAAAGCCGACATGGCTGCTCATTCGGAGACTCTGAGGGATGCAGCGCCCGTCATAGAGGGAATCAAGGTAATGTCTCTGAACATACGGTCCGTGAGATCAGGAGGTTTTTGTTAAAGGCTCGTTACTTGGACCTTTATTTTCAAATTAGACATTTAAGTTTTACCAGAAATCTTAAAACACAAGAACTCTAAATTCATTTTCATGCGCCAGCATTATAACAAAATATTAATAAAACATCTGCAGTTAGTATCATGAATTATTTTGATTAATGTTGTTTTCCAAATCAGTCCTGGACATATTAATGTTTATGTATTGTTCATGGTGTTAAAAAGTTATTTTATACAAAATAATCTTTTTAACAGACACAAAACTTACATTTATTGTGGCTCTTTCCTTAATTGCACTACTAATGTTTGACCAGCTCTGAACATTCATGTATGATATTATGCATTTATTTACTGATTATTATCCGGACTGTAATTTCCGTGTCATTTACGTGTTGCCTCCTTTTCATCGGTTCACTTCTGCGTCTTCTTGTACCACACAGTTTGGACAGTGGCAGAGATTCCTGTGCTTCCAGGTTAGGTTTAATGATGTCTCCTCCCAAACAACCCTCATGTCCACACCAGTTCACCCCTGTGTGCACAGTACCTGGTCTTTCTCCCAGCAGACCCAGATGAGGGTTAAACAGTGCTTGCATACAATTCTGGCATTTGTTTCAACTGTTTCAGACTGACATTTGATCTCAGGTCCAGTAGAATGAGAAGAAAATAACCCCTAAATGCAAAGTTTAATGGTTGCGATGCAGTGAATGGTATCAGCCTGCAGAGGAAATCGAACTGAGGGATGTAAAACAGACAAAGTGAATTACATTAAAGTGAGTGCAGACAAATCACAGACAAGAATTATTATATTTTTTGGACTATAATTGTATTTTTTCAATGATTTAAGCCTAAAATATAAGCATCTGTTTTTTAGAATAAAACAAATTGTAGTGTGGACAAACCATGGCAGCCATGGTCTCCTCATAATAAAAGGTACCACTTATCTAGTGCTCCGAGTTGGTTAAAGAAATGCTAAATATGATTTGCAAATTCTGTTTGGCCCACATCTCTACGGACTTCTCCTCCTCTTTTCCTTTTCCTTGTGGATCTTTCCAGACCAACCTTTCCCCCCCTAACAGCCTGTGTAGTTCCACAGCGTTCTCTCCACCGTGTGGGAATAGCGGGGAGTCTCCCAGTGTCCTCCAGAGCTTCCCTCTTCCACCCATTTTGTGTGCTTGGGTCGGTCTCTTATGTGGGTTTATATTAAACGCACATGTGGTGCTCGTTAAGTGAATGCACTTTGCGGCCTACTTCTTTAAGTAGCTGGAGCGTGCGGTGACGTACATCCATTTTGGAGGCTAAGCTGCCGTGTTTATCATTCGGTATCTAAAAAGCAGCGTTTAAAGCGGTTTTCATGCACTCTGCTTCAAAAAAACATGTGACATACGAGATTGTGAGAAAGGTTTTTATCCAAATTGACATCATGTGTTTGTGCCGCAGGGCGAGGAGATCACCAAAGAGGAGATTGACCTGTTGAGTGACGCTTGCTCGAAGCTGAAGGAGCAGAAGAGGCTGTTGACTCTGGAGAAAGAAGAGCTCGAGGAACTGAAGGACGACGTCCAGGAGTACAACGAGGTGCCCGTCTTAGGCTTGTAATCATTATAAGAGTGAAGATTTATTGCCTTTCAAATCAAGAGTTTTAGAGGTTTTAACAGTGTTTTGTGTGAAAATAGAGAATGTGTGCGTTTGTGGCCTGGGTTACGTTTAAATGCAGATGATTGCTTTGTGCTCTGTGGCCGTGTTTCAGTTGTGAGTTCACGTGTGTTTTCCAGGATCTGGAAGAGATCAAGAAGGAGCTCTCGAAGACCGGCCAAGAAAAGGCGCTGGAGGAGTCAAAGGCGAGCCAGCGTCTGTCTAAGAGAGTGAACCGTATGATCGGTCGCATCGACAAGATCATCCTGGAGCTGGAGAAGGACAAGGTCATCCTGGACGGACAGATGGACAGCGGAACCAGCCCACCTGTCGGGTAAGAGATGGATGTTATTTTACTGTCTGTGGTGGTTCAGAATAGTGAGTGAAGTTGCTGCTGTACATCCATTTTTGAAGTACAGGGCTGAAATATTCTTTTTTTTATATATCGTCAACATCTCCTTCCTTGAAAAGACCAAATGAACAATGTGTAAGTCTGTCTCCGGCTCGGAAAACAGGTCACAGATGTATGTAGAGCTGCTCGCTGTAGTTTTTATCAAACGTTACTCAAACAGGAAGAAATAGTGCATTTGTTGGGGACTATTTTCTGCGGCGGATTAATCCACATTTGGTGCTGTAGTGAGTATTTGTAGCAGCAGGACTGTGTGTGTGTGTGTGTGTGTGTGTGATTGAGTCATAATAGCGTAGCACCAAAATGTTGAGCTACTTCTTGAAGAAAAAAGCTGTGCTGTCTCTCACGGCTTTAGACCATCATCATTTTCGTCGACTCTCATGATCTATAACAGCCAACTGATGAGTCATTTCAGATTTTAAGATATCTTGTTTTATTAGCTGTGATCAGTTTTTATGCTTGCTGGATTTTTTTGTTACTCTTCATCTTTACCATCATTGTCATCTTCATCATCGTTACTTTCACTGTAAAATGGTGGTGGACATAAGACAAGAAACAGAAGGTTTCCCAGAAAAACAACTCTAATTCCAGAAAAGGTGGGACTCCGTATAAGACAGACATAAAACCGAATGTGATGACTGGTTGATCCTTTTTGACATAAACTCAACTGAAAACAGCAGGATGGAGCGAGGGTCACCACTTTGTGAACACATGATTGGATGAGGGAGGTTAATACCTGGACTCAGGAAGACTTCAGAAAACTGATGTCAGTGAACACAGTTTGTTTGGAAATTATTGCATCTGATGTCATTTATGTTTTACACAGAGTCCCAGCTTCTTTGGAATCAGGATTTTAGTTCACAGTTGTAAAACCAAATCCTAATTTATTCAAAATTTTACAGATTATTCTTTACTAAACATAGTGATGCCACAAGGTAAGCTGAACTGTGGTAAACCGCCATTTGCTTGCTTGCCAAACGCTAACACTGCATCGTGGTTGTCAAAGCGTCAGCTGCTGAAATTGTGCCGTAAAGGATCACCAGCTTCGTTTCTGCTCCCTTCACCGGTTGCTGTGGACCCATTTTCATAAACGGTTCATGTTCCCGAATGAATGCGATCAGAGTGAATACAAAGATCTAATTCAAACTGCTTGATCTGGTAGATTTAGGACAGTCTAAACTGTTTGATCTTTCCTGAGGTTTAACAAATATTAGATGTGATCAAATCAAATGACTGAATTGATTCTTTTTGCTGCTTTTTCTGAGTTGCCAATGTTTAAAGCTGCCCAGAGCATCTTTAAACTATCTTCATGAGCTTAAAGAACGAATCACTTTAAACCAGCTGTTACTTTTAAGAAGCAACTTCAGCATAAATTAACTGTGAGTCAAGTTTTGACTGACATTTGACCTGCCGTGAATAGAAATTAAGATTAAAAATCATGTTGATTGGTGTGATCTGGGAACCTAGAATGCGGCATGCTGACCTCAGACCTCTCCGCCACATTTCCACGACATCTCGTTACACACCTTTTCCTGTATGCAGTCTGTTCTACACCTTCAGGGAGAACCTCATCAGCATCGACGAGCTCATCGGCGTCATGCGGCAGATCCAGAACATTCCAGAGCACAAGCTGCAGAGGATCGCGGAGGCTCTCGACGACAACAAGGACGGGAAGATCGACATCGACGACGTCATCAAAGTACGTTGACGGAAAATGAGGAATATTTCTGTATGTTGCTTGTTTCATTTAGCAGTCTTTCAAATCACCAGAATATAATAACTGGTAAACAATCACAGTGCAAGCGTAACTGAATACTCAGCAACATATCGTAAGATCGCTAAACACATGAGCAACAAGCTAGCATAAATTTCCTGCACAGACACATTGTCAAAAATATAATTACAAGCACACACCAACCCTGTGCCTCTTCGGGGGGGTTGCTAAAATACACTTTGTTTCCGTCACCGTTTCTGTTTTGCTGCTTCACCTGCGTTTACCTTTGTTTACCTTACAGCCAACTTTATCATTTCACCGTCAAGTTGTTCATTTCGTGTTCATGGCTGAATTTTCCCGGCGACACACTATTAAACCGGAAGTATGACATAGCGCCTTCAAAATAAAATCTTGCACTCTTCAAGGATAACTTTCGTTTTTTACAACCTGGACCTTATTTGTAGCATTAACTACGCCCATTTACTACTACTTTACTACTACTTCTACTACTACTAATATGCTGGTGCTATTCCCCTCTGAGCCGGCGGTCGGCTAGTTTAGCTGTACTTTGGCACAGCTATGGTTCGTTGTTGCGTATTCGTAGCTGACCGCCGCAGAGTCAGCCGTGTTGTGGCTGGCTGCTCGCAGCGCGCGGCGTTCGGAAATTACATCATCCACGTCAGCGGTAGTTGCCTAGAGGCGCCGGATGTTGATAACATGCCACCACGGGCTCAGAGGGGAATAGCACCAGCATATCATAACAAAATATTGGAATATGAACGAGTTTCGCCGCAGATTATGCGTTATATAGAGGCTGCGCATGGATGCCCCGAGTACTCGCATTATACGGATATACGCGCCGCTCCTCTGGGGCTAATTTCTTCAAAACGACTCCAAATGCCACCAAAGTTGTCTGGAGGAGTAAATGGGCGTATTTAATGCTACAAATAAGATCCAGGTTGTAAAAACGAAAGTTATCCTTTAAGATGAACCCCTTTAGCTCTTAAATGAGCAAAATATACACATACATATAGATGAAATTACATTTTTTTAGCAAAACTCTAATCATGAAATATATTTATAAAGGAATCATGTCAAAATACTATTTGTTTCTCCCAAATGAACTTATAAACAGTGCAAGCTGCCCTCTGGTGGACAAAACGAGAAACAGCAAGCACAAAACACAAAGTGGGTTTGCTACAACAGTAGTGGAGTCAGATTTGATGAAAACACACCCACACAGTCCTGATGAAGCAGAACAGCTGAATTTTTCGATTTTTTCCAAACTTAACTTTGATTGTTGCTTAATTAGCCACAAATTGTCAATGTCATCTAGATCTGAAATCAAGTTTTTAGGGGCTTCAATGAATTTGTTTCATCTGGCGTCATTTCAGGTGGTGGAACTGATCGACAAGGAGGACGTCGACATCTCCACCTCCCAGGTGGCTGACATCATGGTGATGCTGCAGAAGGAGGAGAAGCTGATGGAGAAGGAAAAGGCCAAAGACAAGGCCGAGAAGGAAAAGGCAGCCACACTCAACAGCTAACTCATTTCCACAAAGACACAGCGCACTTGTAAACGCCGACTTCTGAGAAGTCTGTGTCTGGTACCCGCCCACAGATTGAGGGGGGGTCACCAGGTAACAGCTGCCTTCTCAGAATGTCATCTCACTACCAATTCAGCTCTTAACAAATAGTTAAAAAAATGGGGAAAAAAAGGCATATTGCCTTTAAAACGCACAAAATCACAACGAAACTTAAATTGCCATCATGTTAAACTCTTCTGGACTGATCATGTATTATATGTTGATACTTGGTTTTGTGTAATTTTACTCAATAACTTATTGATAGAGGGAACACAGCGACATGGAACCATAGTTCTCCCAACGTCAGAGTTGTGAGGGGAGAAAACTGATCAGAAATTAAGTTTGGAAAATCTATTTATTGTTGAAAGTTTGAGGTGAACCGTCTTGCCTTTCATTTCATTCATGTCGTCATCTCAGAGAAATGAGACATCATTTCTGGACTTGCACAGTAAAAATCATCGTCATCACCATCATTTCTTTTCTTTTATCATCATACCCCCACTTTGTGAAGTCACTTTCCCTGATTTGTACTTGACAGGGGAGCTTATTGCTGGTTACAGGAGGTTTGAATGGTGGCTGCAACCAAATATATATTTACACAAAACGTAGAAACTAATTAACAAAACATCAGGTTATGTGTGCAAGATTAAATCTATATATTCATTCTAACAATAAAACAAATAACAGCTTTATGTTAATCATTCCCACCAAAACAGCAGTAAATGTTGGATTCGCGCTGTAGATGTGCTGGACGTTTGTCCAAAGAGCAAGCGACTGAACTTAGCAGCATTTACATCCGTATTAATACGTGTTGTACTGTATTTTCTGTTTATTTTGTACTTACTACATCATAATCTTTTATCAGCTCTTCATATCTATTCCTGTTGTGTTCAGTAGATCTCTGTGAAATGCCAAAGTTGCACTGTGGCACATTTAAATAACTAATTAAATATAGATAATTCAGATTATTCCTAATATCAACCAACAAACCAGTTAAGACTGACTGATGTTTATGAGCAGCGACGCTGGAACGCCTCACGGCGAACGGCGGCCGGTTGGCTGCTGCCGTGGCGAGCGACAGCAGGCGTCTGGTCGCAGGGTGATCGTGGCTTTGTGTGAATGTTAAGTAGTTTATTTTGTGCACATGAGTAGTCTGATAACGTGGCCTTCTCCTCACACAGATGTTATGCATCGTGTACCGTTGTACATTTATTGTTGGGTGTTTGAAGAAGACGGTGGCGCTCCGATATTCTCCTCACTGAGGATTTACCTGATGTCATTTAGTCCGGATGAATTCAGCTGTAGATCGTTTTGTTTGCACAGTAGCCACGAGAAAAAGTGGCTTATAAACAAGGTCGAAGTGACGATTTCACACAATATTCAAGCCGCTGCTCGTTTTCAACGGCGTTCACACTGCAAGCAGCTGGGCCATTGATTGTTTTTATGTTTTCTGAAAACATATTCCAACTATGGCTGCACCTAATGATTGTCTTTGACTAGATTTGATTTGTTTTGTTTAATTTTTTTAATATATAGTGTCAAGAAAGCAGAGGAAAGAGGCCGAGGTGGCGCTTCAGATGATTTGTTCCAGCGCCCAGTATCTGCAGGTTTAATATACAAATAGAGAAAATCAGCACATTCTCATATTTTAGAAGTTGGAACCAGCTGACGTTGCTAAATGACTTGTATAAGTGATAGATTATAAAATGTGTTTTTCTGTCAATCAGCCCATCGATCGATTGATTGAATATTCTCAGCACTAAATTCAACCAGTGTTGCTCAGAGCAAGAACCGTTTTCACCGTTCATTAAAGCTGTTAGAATAATCTGATAATTAAAGTTAGTGATATGTGGAAAAAATAAAAATTCATTATTTTCCATCTTCACTGACGGCAGCAGTGGATTCAAACTGCAGGCTTTGGTTTTTAAGACATTAACTTCTGTAATCAATGAAATAAGAGTCTTCGCGTCGGCACACCGGCACAGGAAATGATCAGACTTCTGCCGAGTTGTTAGTCATGTTTCTTGCAGTGTGAACTCACAATAAAAGGCTGATCCACTTTCGCTGCTGAGTTGATTTGAGCAGCGAAGAGCTCAGGTGTGAACGCGGAAGACGAAGCGGCTCTCGAGATAACGCCGAGTGGACGCCGCTCCATTTAATCCGTTCCGGGAATCCGCTGTCAGGCGCGCGGATGATTAAGAGGTCGTCCGTCTTCCATCAGGCACCGTCCCGGCTCAGGCCCGGGGCTGGCTGACAGGGCGGGGGGCTCTGCTTTGCCTGGGAGCAGTCAGGCTGATGGGTGCAGGGTAAACACTCGCCCCATACATGGGCCACAGCCAGCTCCGCCGGAGGGTTTTGTTTAGCTTAGAGACGATCCGGCGGGATGTGGCACGCTCTCTGCTGCGTAAATCAGCCAGTCAGTGTAAACACGTCCGAGGAGCGCTGTGACAGCTTCTCGATTACACTTGGCGGGAGAGAGTGGTGTTTGTGTCGGGGGAGCGCTGTGTGCGCATTAGCAGCGCTGCCACTGCTTCTAGGCACGGAGGGGCCCAGAGGTCAGGGAGGGGAGATGTGTGGCGGTGACAAATACCAGGACGGCACGTCGAGATCGATGCTTGAGGTTCTGGTGTCGGTCCAGACGGGTTTGAAATGAGCGGAGTTAAATTTAAAGGACGTAGAGGCCTCGGGGGATAAGATCCAGGGTGGTCTCGCTAAAAAGGCGACCCAGGCTCAAGTTTTGCTGTAAAGCAATGCAACATGATCTGACAAGGTGCTGCGTTAGCCAATCAGATATGTGCAGTCTCTCATTTCTGGTAGATTATGTGCTGATGGTAAATTTTTCCAGAGTTAAGAGTAAAAACTTCAATTTGAACCACTTTGAAGCTTAATAAAACACCCAAACACTGCAAACACACTGAGCTCAGTCCGGTGGAGCCGAAGCGATTAGTTGATGATTCAGTTGGACGAAAATTAATTGGCAATTAATCATTAATTTAAAGTGTTTTTTTTCAAGCATGAATGCCAAAAAGGGGTTTGCCTTCACCTTAACGAAAAGAAGTCGCAGCCAGACTTTTTGGATTTCATTGTCTCATGGGTACCTGAACCAGACAGTTTTTGATCTGAACACCTGGTGAACCAACAGGTGAAAATATGAACAACTGCTGTTGTTTAAGCGCTGATTAGGTCTGCATTCATTGTCAGTGAATGTTTTTCACATTTATCTGTTAATAGTTTCATTAAAATGGAAGAAAATTCCCATCACAACCTCCCTGCGCCCAAACCGGCGTCGTTAAAGTATTGGTTTTTGGGCGGAAAGTACTTAAAACAGAGAAAAGCTGCAAAACCTCGAGAATGTTTGGCATTTTTTCTTGATGAAAGGCTACAGCAATTTATCATTAGTTGTCATTAATTAATATTATGTCGATCAAATAATCAATTAATTGACAAATGGCTTCAGTTCTTATGCTCAAGATGTCCTCAAAGTGTGACAAAGTCAAGAATTCAAAGATATTCAACATACAAACAGAGAAAAACAGGAAATTCTTCTGCACCCAGAGGACGTTTGTCATCTTGTCTTTATAAATGAGGAATGATCAGAATATTTGTTGTCTCTCACAGTCTCTGCACTTCTTGCTCGTCATTTCATGCGCTGCTATATTCATAGTGAGGAATACATTTCAGCCACACAGTCAGTGATGAGACATGACAGTCATATTTCCCTCATGCTACCAGGATGTGATTATGATTTATGAAAACCCGTCAAACCGTCAGATGCATTCAAGAAATCCCGGAAAAAATAATTAGATTTTACAAAAAGGAGGCTGTGCAGAAAGTTTGCTCGTATTTCCACAGACTTCTGGTGTGCGGAAGCTGTGCAGGCGTGAATGGCAGTTTACGGCTGCGCGTCCTCGTCTTTGGCTGCAGCGCGAGGAGGCAGAGCTCACCGCTGGCAGCAGTGTTGCACTGTGTTGTCGAAGCTGCCGTCTTGTACCTAAGGGAGGTGGAGAGGCAGCAGAAGCATCAAGACAGCGAGCTTAAATCAGGTCGAGTCCAGCAGCCGAGCCAAGAGGCTTTCTTCTGTCGGGGGCTTTGATATTTCGGCCGGTTTTAGCTCCTGTCGTAGCTCTTTGGCTGGTCTCTGTGGAGTTTTGCCACTGTGTAAATGCACTGTTCGTTTTTTTCCTTACAGCAGGTGTGTGTTAGTGTTTGGACTCAGGGCGTGAGTGTTCACTGTGATGCGGTCTGAGCAGCTTCAGGACCAGCAGGGAGCTCGAAGCTGGCGTGTTGCGACCCGCGATACAAACCGTCCTAAAAGATTCCCGTTGGAGGAGGCGAGCACGAGAAGAACAAATATTCAAAGCAATAAGTCATTTATGCATCGTGTAACTTTTTGAATTTCGTTTGATCTCCCGTTTTTGAGGTGGAACAAGAGTTTAATGTGTTGAAATTATATTGTAATATATGTGATTTAGAGAAAAAAGGCTGCTGTAATTAAAAAGCAATGCTTGGATTCTGCTTCTCTTCTCGATGATTGTTTGGGAGCTGATGCACCTGTAGTTGATTATTGTACGGACTTTTTGAAGACAGATAAACCTCTTTTTCCTTTGAGTATTTTGCACCAGCCCTTTTATTACCAAACCAGAATGCTATTTTGTAGGATGTCTGAGAATATATATGAGTTTTCTCCTGAGGTGGACGTAAAGAGACTGACAGCAGCGTTTGCTTCTACAGATGCAGACCTAAAGGAGCAGCTCAGACCAGGTTCAGGTTTCAAAACTGAATTTAGCTGAATTTTAAATAATAGTGCAGCCACCATGTTTTTACACAGGAAGCGTGTCGTTCAGACTGAAAGTTTTCTGACTGAAACTCCGGCTCTGTCTTATTTCACCTCAGACCCTCAGACTCAGAGTTTCACTCCGCTGGAAACGGAAAGATGCGATTTGACGCCCATCAAACGTCATCGGAAGCCTCGCGTTGTGCAGCCAGTCAGTCAGTTTACACGATGTCGAAGCCCAAACAAAGTTTTCAGGAAAGAAAAGTGAATCCAGTGTTGATCTTTTGAGGTTTTTAAAAGAAAACAGAGGCAGACATGAGTTTGAAAGAGGAGGCGACACGTTGCAGTTTAATCTCTGACGGCTTTGCAATTATATCTGGAATGAAAAGAATATTAGTCATTGCGTCTAAAACATAGACCACTGGAGTTTTTCTTTGAGGTAATCATGTGTATTTATTTATTTATTTACTCAAATTTTCCAAAGTTTTTTTTTAAATTAATGACTGGAACTGGATTGTAGTTTAGTTTAACTTCTCATGTATGAAAAGCATCAGATCAAGTGTTCATGTAAAAGAAACGTCATTTGCAAAATGAACCAATGAAGTGTTGAATAAATGATGGACGATCCTGGATTTCCTTTCATGTTTCTTCTTTTCACGCTCATCACGTGTCACTCACCTCCATTCCAGGTCGCGTGTGTCACCTCTGAATCCTTCCACGCAGCCATTCTCTTATTATTTCTCATCCCAAACCGTCATTCCTGAGCTCTTACCCGCCTCGCCACACTCGCCGCCGCTCCCCACAGAGCCTCCGTCCTCTGCCGCTGGAACGCGACCGGGCTCATTTTTCCTGCGACACTTTTAACGTCTGTGTGTAAGTGGTTTTTCTAACAGACTTCAGCAGGATACACAAACGCATAAAAGACATGACGGGTCTGGTTTTTAACCCTTGACGCGCTGGCGACGACCCTGTAACCAGGAGCTTTAACGTCTTCCTGCACAGATCTGATCTGATCGAGGCTGAAAGGAAAAGATTCCACATTCTGCTGTGAAAGATGAAAGGTTTCCAGATTCATAGGTCCTTTACACTCATTGAATATCTGAAATACAACCTTTAAGGCTGCACTAAGATTTCATAAACACATTTCTCATTGGCCAAGTAGAAGGCAACCCCCCTGACCTCTGATATGTCTGTTTGACCTCTGATCTCAACAACCTTGTCATATTTCATGATGCCTTCAGGTGCTGAGTTGTGATACAGCCGATGTTTTTTTTAAACGTCAGCGCTTGTGAAAGTTTAGAAACAGATTTTCCTAAACAGTAGTTTGCATCTCGCTCTTGATCTCCAGGATGTTTGCAGTCGACCAGGAAAGACACATGATTGACTTTTGGTTTCAACCCAATTTTTCTACCGCAGACTGTTTTCCACTAACATAACCATGTAAAGCCCAGTGCAGACTGCGCGACTATTGCCATGATTTTCCTGTCTTGGATGCATTTTTGAAATCTGAGGCGAAAACCCTCGAGCCGGAGGATCGTCACGAGAGGTCGTTCGGTCCGAGCGGCTCCGAGACGAGCCCTGATCCCGGCCCGAGCTGAGACGTTTCTCGAACGTGCTTTATTTACTGTAGATGAAGTAAAGCAAGAGGGAGCAGCAACAAGCCGCTGGTGGGGAAGCGAGGAGGCGGCGGACACGCTAACATCTTGCAGGTTTTTGTTCAACATCACAGTCATTCATCGCAGATCTTTTCCACAAGATAATCTTCATCTGAAGTTCAGTCACGTCACGGATTTTGCCATTTATTGCAACAACATGCGTTTTAGTTCGGTGGTGCGGCTGCCACTGAGCCCCCAAACCCTCCTCACAGATACACAACATTTAACGAGCAACATTGAAAAGAAGGAGGAGGAGGCTGCGGAGGTGGAGGAAGACCTGCTCCGCTCTCCACGTTAAACCTCCTGCAGACAGATACTGATGGCATTAAAACGGTACAACCACTGGTAATACAGGTATGCTGCACACCTGTGTCTTGTTTAAAAAGCAATGTTTTCATGTATCTGCAAAGAGCATTCATGGAAAATGGGAATATTTGAGATCCTGCAGATTCTGCATGTTTGTAGAAATGTTCAGTTCACTCACATTAAGTTAAATTTAAGAGAAAAATCCAAACTTCTGTCACAGAAAGATGTCAAAATTTACCCCACGCTCATTTTGAGGTCACCAATGTCTATATTTCTTAGTGCAGCCTTTAAAAAAAAGAAAGTCAGAACAACCCTGGAAACGGTTGTTTTCTCAGTCTGTTACGTTTCTAGCAAAAATAAAACAGGTCTAAAAACAGGCAGACGCCGCAGACACCCTGTGATAGACAGCCAAATGTTTCCCCACTTTGTTCCTGCTCCCCGTCTCCACCCGTCGTCACGTCTCTGCAGAGAATCACAGATATTTGCACCTCCGTCAGCTCGGTAGTCGGGTGTCAGGGGTTTGTCTGCAGGCTGCCTGTCAGGACGGTGAAGTGTGTCTGTAACCGGCTCACGGCGGCGGCGGCGGCTCAGGCCTGCAGCCTCTGAACGGAGACGCACATTGATCTCAGGAAGTGTGAGCTCTCTGCTTCGGGGAGCTTCTGTTTACCATATTCTGATGAGGAGGTGCTGATTACAGCGAAGAGGAGAACTCTTGGAGGATTTGAGTGGACGACCAGTCCTGCATGTGCGGTGCAGACGAAGTCCTGCATCCCTTTTGTTTTCCGGACGCAGCGTCATGATGCTCGCGCTTCCCGCTGCCTCCAGGATCATTGTGAGTGGGTCTGAATGAGACTCGCCCACGTTTCATCTCACAGTCAACAAATCTTCACCCTCAGACTGAACTGAACTGGTGCTGTGACGACAGGATCTGTGATTATAGACACTAACCTGTTAGAAAGCAGCACATCACTGTTTGAGAGATAATAAATGATGTTTGCACAGTGCACGTCTGTAAACAGGAAGCATACAGATGTTCTTGTATATAAGCTCACAAATGTGACGTTATTGAGAAATGTGTTGTTTTCGCAGACAGAAATTTGCTCGCCTAAATGTGACCGATGGGGTTTAGATTATATCTGGTTTGGAAAATGTGCCCAAATGTTGAAAATCAGGGCCGCAGCAAGACACTGAGGTCACGAGTCTGTCCCAGAATTTCCTTACACGACTTCTTTTTCAATATTAAATCAAGACCACAATCTTTCCCCGACCTGAACCGAGCTCCGCGAGCGCCTCGACGCGACCACAACAGGCTGAATAATGCTTTAGTTGCTATGTGTGCATCTTGTAGGGAAAACAAATGAAACGCTGTGTGTTGTCAGTGAACTTCTGCATGTTCAGTGTCAACATCCTGCAACGTAGCTTCACCGTTCTCTCTTTGTGTGATCAGAAATCCAGATCAGGCACGACGCCCCTTTCGAAACGTATTCGTTGCTGATGTTTAGTTGTATTTAAATGTAGCTTCTATGGACAGAGTTGGTTTAAAATAATCTTGAAGCTATAAAATTATAGAAAGTAAATCCAGAACACATGGCCTCAGTGACTCTTATCCCAGGATGGGATGTTTACATGGAGCATAAGCTCTGATGAGTGTGAACCAGGCCTCTGCTGGTCTGCACCGGCGCAGGTGTGCCCTCGACGCCTCCACGTCCAGTCGACGGTTGAGGATGATCACCGGTAATGGAAAACAAGTCTGACAGTGTAGTTTATCTTGTGCATGACTGGTGCAGGTGGTAGATTTTTTTTACCAACTGAACTACTGCATAACTGGAGCTGAGAAGCACCACGATCAGACACCAGAGCCCGAATTCATCAAACCGCTAATAGAGTGAAACTTTGGACCTGAGTCAAAGAAGATTCTTGCTCATTTCTGCTGGAGGCATTAAAGGTTTAATGCCAATTTAATGAACTTTTTTCTAAATGATAACAATAATAACCCCCTGAATTGGCTTTTTAGAGCATTTTTAAGCTGAATTGTGGTTTGGTAAAAACGGGCCTGGTTAAGATGATCAAATAACAGCGTGCATGTAAACACGCTCGGCGGCGGCTGCAGCCTTCTTGGGAAAGAGGAAACTTAAGTCATTTAGTGATTTTCAGAGCAGATGATAAATATTTTAAATAACAAAGATTTTTCTGTGGGATTCTTGCAGATGGATCCTATCGGCTGTATAAAGTGTATGCAGGCCTTCTTTTAAACTACAGTTTTAATGTGAATCTGACACTGAGCTCACTGGGAGTCTCCCTGTGCAGCAGTATGTAAAACTGCATGCCGAGGAAGAAATCATCAGTCATTAGGTTGCATGTTAGCTCACACATCCACATGTTCTATCATTAGTGAGCCTGTAATGTTTTGTAAATTTCAAATTTTGGGGATTTTTGCTGCTGTGTTGGATCATCTGCTGCTGACGCGACACCCACAGACTGTCCGCCTGCATATTTCAGTGTGGACACGCTGCTCGCAGCTCCTCTGCTCACTTTTCTCAGATTTGTGGACTGACTGGACGAACCTGCTGCACACAAAAACGTGTTGCACGCACTGTTAAAGCTGAGGAAGAGGAGGAAGACGGGACTTGTTTGGACACACAGCTGATCTCATCACAGGTGCTTACGCACTGTGACTGTTTCTTATTTCCTCTGGAGGTCCAGTGTTTCTTTTAGGCTTTTCAGTGCCTGGCCATCGTTTCAATTCTGGCTCCACGTCCTCCCTGTTTTCCTTCCTTGTTATGGTTACTGTGCTTAAAACAACTTGTTCTTTGGATCTTTTATTGTTGTAAACACATTAATTGTTAACATCTTGTGTGGGTCCCAAAAGGAGATCGTGGTTTCAGAGAGCTTTTATGTTAATTTCTCATTTCCTCCAGAGCAGCCATGATGTCTTTTGTGTGTTCTGAGGGCGAAATGACGGATTTCGTAACCAAAAACGAGGGCATTTAATACCAAGAAATCTGATATCCTGCTCAGCTGTGCATCAACATTATGTTTGTCAGGCCTGAAGAGAAGCTTTGATGTCGTACTGCACTTTAGACTTTCTTGGAAGAAAAAGATTTTGACTAAACAACTAACATTTTACATTTTGGGCCTTTTTGTGCAGCAGAAGAAAAGAAGGCAACTTTATTTGTTTAGCACCTTTATTGCACACAGAGGTAATTCAATGTGCTTTATATAATATATTTTAAAAAAATGACCAGGAAACATCACAATCAGCCAATAGGAAAGAAGCAGGAAGGAAGTTTATCTATAAAGCTCTTAATTCAAGCTGTATGTTTTCTCTCCATCCCTCCGACCTTTGACCTTTGAACAGCTGACTGATTGTTGCTCTTGTGCAGGTTGGCATCTTGCAGCGTGCACATCAAAACAGACTAAATATCTCTGCAGAGCTGAGGGACACTGCAGCGTCGGCGCTGTGGAAACATCTCCAGATAAAGTGAATCTAAAGAGGCTGCATGCTGCAAGAATCTGCCCACAATGAGCTTAAATTACACCTCACACAAACACACACACACACACAGACTTGGCTGAGCCACACTGGTGCTAATTGACAATGTAACCACCTGTTATTTAAGTGTCCCTCCTGTGATGTAGAACAGAATTCGTTAATTTAAGAATTACCCCTTAATTACATCTTAAGGGCTTTGCAGGAATGTAATAAAGACATAGATGAATAATGTAAAAACTCATAAAGGTGTAAAGAAAGTGCATCTAATCATTATTATTTTCAAATCATCGTTTGTGGTGTAATAAGTTGCTCTAATGACATGATGTTACAGCCTCCGACTGGTTTCATTTGAAGGTTTTATTACATTTGGAAGATGCCACGTTGTCCTGCAGGTATCACGTTGCTTCAGGCGTCATCAGTTAAAGTTAAAGATTAATGGTCACTACTGCTGTTCCATCAGTCACGACGGCTGAATGTTCTGTCACATTACAGGCCTCATGCACCACCTCAGACAGCTGGGGAGACACGTGGAAACTACACACGACCTGAAAGACGTTGTGGTTGTCATAGGAGTAGAAAAAGTTCTCTGGAACGTCCGTGTAAATCTTCACAAAGAGGTTTGTGGAGCGAGAGCCGGTCCCTGTTTAGGCTGTTTACTGCTGATAGTGAAACCAGGCTGTTGTCGTCTGCTGCAGTAGAAACCACACAGTGCTGTCTGTCTGCTCTGTTTACTACGTGTAAACCTGCTCTGCTCCTAAACGGAGGAGAACTGAACACATCTGAGACATCTGGATTGTTCAGAAGCTGCTGTGATCATATCGCTTGAAACAAACTGCAATAAATCTCTCAACGCAGCTTCCCTCTGTGGTTCTGTCTGTTCTAGTAGCTGTCTGTTAATCTGTTATTGAGTAGAACCTGTTTTAAATAGAGCTGTGCAGAGGCTGCTCCGCTTTATTAAATATGCTCCTCCCTGTAATCCCTGCTAATTATGTTTCCCATCTTTAATGTATTCAGTAACTCCTTTAATAACGCTGCTGTGTATTAATTCCTTATTGAAAGCAGAATTCATTCTAGAAACTCCCCATCTGTCGAAAGCAGACTCTACTTATTCTGGGTTTTCCCACCATGAAAACAATAGAAATAAAAATATAAAGAAAGAAAGCCTGGAAAGACCTTTACCTTCCTACTTTTTTCTACTTTTGCCAGTGTAGTTTGCATGTTTCTTCCGGCTTCATCGCACATAACAAAACATATAAATGAACAAACATATGAGATCAAGTAAAACCATAAATATGAACTCAGACAACACAAGAATACATTCCACAAAGCAATCAAAGATCTGATGTTGAATAATGCTGAAATTAAAGCAACCTCAGGGTCAGAATATCAGCTATCAGCCTTTTAAAACATAAACTACTACTACTTCTGTACTGTCATTAACTGTGCAGCTTCACAGGATCACAGTGCCTTGCTCAGGAGCTCCTTCCTCTTCCTGTTGCAGCAGCAGAATCCACATCCTTTCAGTTCGGTGGTGTTTGCGGTCCGGCCACTAGATGGCGGTGTGTGACAGCGTGTTCGGATGAATAAACACTCTCAAACTGTGACTTCTTGTTCTGGTGAGTGATGAATGAGCAGACCGAGGTCAGCCACACAGCTACTGAAAGAGCGAGAACGTTCCAGGAAGCGCTTTGTCCTCACGGGTTTGGAGCCGCAGGCCAGGTGGGAGGCTTTTCCTGCGGCAGGTAAGTCGGTCGACTAATTGGCTTTCAAACGCCTCCTCCTGTGATTGTGTGAGCTTTCTGTTCTCATTATGTTTCTTTACAGGGAAACTCCACCTACCTGGCATCTGAGCAGGGAAAACAAACCGTGAAAAGGGTTTTCAAAGGCTTCGTGAAACTGAGCTGAATTCAACTGGATCTGCTTAATGAGCAGTTAACTTTATGGGGAAATTGGCAAAAAACACATTGTTTTGCTTGTTTCGGGCTGTCACAGTGATTCAGGATGTACTGAGTGAGGCGTAGTACCAGGCAGAGTGGGGTTTGTGCAAAGAGAGGACGAGCAGCAGAACTGTCCCAGGTGTGAGAAACACTACCTGTGCAGAGTGGTTCTATTTCTGTGGTAATGCATCAGCGACGCAAATCCAAACAATGGACGCCACAAAAGATTTGTTGCCCAACATGCTTTTAGATCACCTGAGGGATTTGCTCCCCTCTAAAATCCCTCGAATGGTTGTTTTTTAAATGGATTTCCTCAGACTTTAATGTTTCGGAGGTGATTTTTATCTGATAGAGACATTATTTGTGTTTATCTCTGAACCTGTGGAGATGAAAACAGTATTTTCTTGTGAGCTCCTGCACATGAATAAATAAACTCCCAAAGATCTTTGTAATGAACCCGAACGCTGACTTCGAGCCGGACCTTATCTCTGACCATCAGTGTTGCTTTTGTCGCTGAATTCTGGTGGAAATCCTGAAACCAGAAGAGAGGAGGCTGTAGATTAATGCACATGGGGTGACATGTACGGGTGTCCACATACTTTTGGCCATGTAGTGTATTATTAGAAGAACAAATATGACCGTTCAGCCTTGATGTAGAGATAGAAGGACTCAGAAAAATAGAAATACTAGTCAAGTAAAGTACCAGTACTGCAGCATTAGTACTTGAGTAAAGGTATAGCTGGTTTTGCAGCTCTGCTGTTAGTGGGCGAGCTGCACTGAGGCCTCTCTGTAGGAGAGAGAGCGACTCCAGGCCTGTCTCCCTTCCAGACCAAACACACATCCATCTCCGTCTCCCGGGCTGACGGTGACCTCTGCTATCTGGCGTCGAGCTCGCCTTCACTCTGGCGTCCGTAAACAGCCTGGCTCGTCACCGGGGGCCACCCAGCCTCTGTGGTCACTCACAGGAATCGGTATTAGTGGGAGATGATGATGAACGTCTTGGAGGGCTTCACCAGTGCGCCTCACAGTCACCAAGAGTACATAGAGAAGTTTTTATAGAGGTAATAAAACTTCCCGAGCTTCTCACAGTGGTGGTGTTTCTTTCTGGGCTTGAACTGCACGGACAGGAGGGGGGGGGGGGCACTGAGTGGAACTGCTCCAACCACTGCAGCTATAGTGGTCACCAAAGAGACGGCTGTGTTTTCTACTCGTGTTCTGAGTACGTGCATGCAACCAACACGTGGCCCACAGGAACTAACCGTTAGAATCAGCCGTCAGTTTGATTGACGCAGTCGTAGCCACCATCAGAGCGAGCAGGCCGCACCCCAGCGAGTTTAATTTTGTCGCCGATCACACACTCGATTCATCATCACAAAGTCTGCGGCATTTGAATAATTACTCCCTAAAAAAAAACACCATTTGTCCCTCCTTCTTCGGATCTGACTGAAACTCTGTGTGCGTGGTCAGGAGGTGGCGCCGGATGTCTCCAGCGAGTTTAATCGGGACTGTTCAATGAGTGAATATGTGATAGGCCACGCCCACTTGCACTAATCAACATGGCGCCTCGGATTTAGGTTCATACTTGCCCTCAGAGCATGCACACTGAAATTGGTGAATTTCTGTCCACGGGGTTTAGGAGTACGCCTTTTTGGTGTTTGTGGCGCCCCCTATAGGTCAGCTTGAAGATATTTACTAAGATTTTTCATGATTGGACAAATCTTTAATGACCTATGGCCATTTTCCTGCTAAGCTCCACCCCTTGTAAGTTTTTTGGTTGTTTTTTTTTAACTGATCTGACTCATTTACAATAGAAACTCGTAACTCAGTCCAGTTTCGGTGTTAATACAGTCAAAATCCAACAAGTTCTATTCATATTTCTGCTTTTTAAAACTTCAAAAATGGTGGACGTTTATGGTCTAAGATGCTTTTTTTGCAGGGCACAATAAGCTGGACTTGTGTGTCCACTTTCAAGTAGTCAGACTTGGGGTGAAGGCTGTGGTCTTATCTGCAGCGCCACCATCTGGCAGATTGGGCTCCTACGTCTTGGGAAAAACTTGCAAATCACTTCCAGTTATTTGGCCAACTTTCGTGTTTCTATCTCATTCCATCTCACGGCAATTTGACCCACTGCGGCAGGAAAATGCTGAACGGTTCTGCCCCTTTAAACACAGATCGTGCTCGACACAGATTGGAAATACCACATCCAGATTCTTGTTTGTTTGGATTCTAAAACGCAAAAATGTATTTTTTATTCAAGAGACGAGCTGAGTATTTAAGAAGATCCAGACTCCCCTCGCCACACTGTAAGCCTTTAATATAGACAGATCAAATCTGAAAACTCTCTTTGTGTGCAGATAACCCCAACAAAGGCACGACATGATTCATTGTGTTCGTCTGGCTGCTGATTATCCTGAACTCAGACGACTGGAGACTTATACTTTTTGGAATATTTTCAGATGTTGTTGGTATATTATATTGTTTAGTATATTTTATTTCTTGTATATTTTCTTTTTTTTTTATTGCATTTACGCATATTTTTACTGCATGTTAGTTTATTCAATTCCCTTATCTTTACTTTATTTTATTATCTTTCTTATCTTTCTATTATCTACACGGGGGTTGCGATGCAAATTTCGTTGACATGCTCAATGACAATAAAGGATTCTTGGTTAATCCAACTCTTTTTGTTAACTTTAGATTTCTGTACTTTTAATTTTCCTGAAACTGGCAATAACTGTCGAGCTTGTTAGCAAACGTCTTATTTAGGCATCCAGCAGTTATGCAGTGAAATTACCTGTTTGCTTCCACCTGATGAATTCAGTCCAGTATCCTCTCTCTTTCAGCTCTGTTTTTGGTCTCCACCAGCTCCTGAGAGAAACATCTGCCTCTTCAGCTGCCAAATGCTCCGCTACGTTCACCAGCTCACCTCTAACTGAGTCAGTCTGCTGTTTGCTGCTCAGCAGGTAGACTACAGTGGACTTTAGAGCTTTTCCCTGAGAGCAGCTGCTGCTGAAAGCCAGAAATGTGGCCATGAGAGCGTGAGAGTGAACCAAACCAGTAAAGTTGTGAGCAGAGACCCAAACAATTAGCTGAAGCTCAAAATAAAGCTCTGTAAAGCTGATGCTGTGCGAAGAAGGCACTAAGAAGAAGCAATAATAACAAAGAGTCTCATCATGAAAACTGACTTTCAGACTAATCTGAGTAATCTGAGACACGTATAGATTCTCTGCATGCTCATATCACTGCTGCCTATTTCTGCCTTTTAATCCAGCTCATCAGAACCCACCAAAACGAGACTTCCTGTCTGTCATGAGCCACAGCGATATGTTTACGGCGAGTCTGTGCCGGCTCTCCCGCATGCAAATCCCCTTAATGAAACACCCCGAACCTATGGAGTAATAATGACTCACCAAAGCCGGTTTTCAATTTAAATGCAGATGATGTTTTCAGGTGACTGGAGGCCAAGCGTTTGGCCGGCTGTTCAGGTTCACAGTTTACTGCTGGGAGATGGAGATGGGGGTGGGGGTGGGGGTGGGGGGGCCGCAGCACTGTGCGGCAGGTGGTCCGGCCTGATGCAGGTTGCAGTGCTGGCATGTCTGGAAGGGAAGTGGGTGAGTATCGCGGACTAAATGATAGTTTTTAAACAGGGTTTCCTGGCCGCAGCACAGCTGGCTGCTCCTCAGAGACTCATTAAGACCTCCAGTGGGTCCTGGTGTCTGGGGGCAACTCCGAGTTCAGCGAACTCTGCAGAAACAAAGCAAACCCCCGACTGCTGCTGCTGCTGCTGCGTGCATGTGAGCTATTGTTTCAGGCAACGGGAGTAATATGTGTGCATGAATGTGTGTTGTGCACTGAGTTTTTAAAAGGTGTGCGTGGTTCTTCTGTGTGCTCTTGTTAATCTTATCTACTATGTTACTTTGGGTGTGAAAGAGGAAAAAGCGAGTCTTCTGCACAGTGGTACTTTGAGCTAAATGCTAGCAGCATGCTAACCATGTCCAGCATCTTAGTTTAGTGTATTATCATGCAACATTTGCTAATTATTAGCACAAAACACTAAGAACAGGTGAGGCTAATCGGAAAGTCTTTAGTTTCGTATGAATTAAAATTGGGGATATCTTCTTTTTTGTTCATGCACAAAGTAATTACAATTATTCCTGAGAGAAACGTGAATATCTGTGTTAAATTTAATGGCCGTCCAGCAGCTACTCGCGCCATCTAGATGTTGACATCCTTCATGCGCTCGGATGCTGTTCAATCTGCCTTTTTGTCTCATTTCTTGTGTAACATGAAGCTGCTCACAGACTGCAGATGAGTCTGTTGACTAAATGCATCATTTGCATCATGTGGGTGTTAATCATCGTGGGTTGTGGCTGCGGCTCTTGAGCAGCTGTGCAGAATTTCATGGCGATCCATCCGATAGTTGTTGAGATATTTCAGTCTGGACCGACGAGGTGGAGCCACTGACACCACCTCTGGAGCTGCAGCGAGGATATGATCTGCTGTACAGAGGAGGTTTTTCTGAAGGTGAGGATACCTTTTTGAAACGAGTGTTTGAGAGTTAAGATTTGGCTTCAGGGTCAAGGTTAGGATAAGAGACCAGGGATGCATGGTTGAAATAAAGGCCTTCACAAGTACAGAAGTACAAATGTATGTGTGTGTGTGAGAGAAGCAGAGCAGATAAAGCTTTATTGTTCCCATTAAATCACCATACTCCCTTTAATTGGCAGCTCTCTCACTGAGGGCTTTTTAAGGACCATCATCAGCATTTTATCACCATTACGGCTAATTCACAGCGCTGCACAGAACGAGGCGTTTTCTGCCCCCGTGCTGTTATACGTCCTGAATAAATAGGAAAGAGAAAGTCTGGGTTTATAAATAACCTCTCAGTCAGCCGCCAGCAGCCGATGCAGGTAAAGTGAGAGATTTCGTGTCCTGTGCTGAAGCTAACGTAATGTTTGACAAGCACATTCTTCCACTGTGGACGGCACGGTTGGAAGAGACAAACAAAATTCACCTTATTTATTACTGAACGCACTTTGATGCACCTACAAATTATTTGTGATGATCCATAAGTTTGTAATTGTGTCAGAAAACAGTGCTGATTCCAAGAAGTCCAGGTATGAATCTCCTTTATCCAATCATGTGTTCACAAAGTGTTGAACCTCGCTCCATCCTCGCTGTGAACCACTGAGCCTTTCCAGGATGATTCATGCCCAATCATGATACTCTCACCTGTGACCAATCAACCTGTTTACCTGTGGAATGATCCAAACAGGTGTTTTTTAGCGTTCCGCATCTTTCCCAGTCTTTCGTTGCTCCTGTCCCAACTTGTTTGAAACGTGTTGCAGCATCAGATTCAGAATAAGCAGATATTTACAGAAATCAATGAAGCCGATGAAGTTGTCAAACATTAAATATATTGTCTTTGTGCTGTTTTCAGTTGAGTAGATGTCAAAAAGGAAACAATCACATCGCGTTTTTTTCATGTTTTACACAGCGTTCTGACTTTTTTGGATTCTGAGTTGTGGGAAATAAATGTGAAAATTCCTGGTAGGTCATGAAAATGCACGCTGCTTTAACGGCCTGTCACGCAGGAGTTGGTATTGTTTGCATCTCGGTTTCGCTGTCATAAATACAAACTGTGCCTTGTACCCGCTCAACCCAGGTTAGAGAGTGCAGGACGAGGCGTTCGGGGCGCAGACTGGGAACGAAAGAGGCACCGTCCTCCCTATTACAAGTCAGTGTACCATCAAAACGAATCTGAAGCTGTTATTTTAAGGTGAAATTGTTGCATAATGTTGCTTTAAAGTGGCATGGCCAGACTCTGGCTCTGGTTTCTCTCCTCTTTGGAACGTCTCACCACATTTGCCCTTAGGACCGAACTTGGGCCTCCTCCAACAGTGCGATCAGATGCTCTGTGTTCCCTCGATGCTAAGCTTCATATCGGACAGAACTAGCTTAGCGCCGTGCAGGACACACCGGCGTGCCTCTCGGACAACACTCTCACGGTAATCAGCAGAGTTGTGATGGAGTTTGACTCTGTTTTACACCACACACACACTCCCTCCCTCCCTCTCTCCCTCCCCCTAAACCACACTACAGATGTGGCGGGAGCTCTGCTGTGGGAGGGGAGGAGGGGGAATAAAAGCAGCTAAATAAGATGGCTTGAAAGAGGAAGAGCGCACTGACGCGCTGCCAAGAGGATATTTCCATCTTTCTTAAAAGCGTCTCTGTTAAATGGAAAACAAATGTGCGATTGATGTGTTCGACTTTTGGCCATGACGACGGGCGAAAGAGAAGCGTCCACATCTCTAAACGCTCGCTTTGAAATTAGAGACAAGCGAGAGGAAAGCAAGAGTGAAAAGTTATATGAAGCAACAGTGGGAAGCAGAGGAATGTGAGGTCGCTTTGATGGTGAAATAGGCAGATTTTCTCTAAAGCCTTGTGATCAAAAATGCATTAGACATAAATAAAGGTGTGAAAGTGAGACAAAGGAGATTTAATTAGTGTACTCAACCTTGACGAAGAGGCACCTGAAGTACTTTGAATACATAAATTAACCTTGGCTGCTTGTAACAGAGACATCAGGGCCTGAAATCCAGTGAAAGAGAGACGCTGGCATCCGAATCCACAAATTAAGCCTCCAGAAATAACTCGAGAACCGACGCTGCTAATGCTAAACAAATCATTAACTTCCTGTCGCAGCCAAAGGCATCTCCGCTGTCACTCAAAGCTGACTTTTTCCCGCCATGAAACCTCCCTCCGGTTTTGGAATTAAGCCTTTATTTTCATTAGTTGCATAGTTATGGCTGAAAAATGATCATCATCCATTCTTGGTGGAAATTCCTGATCAGCAACAGAAACTGTTCTTTGACCCGAGTCTGTCCATCCGATGTCACGGTAATGTGTACGAGACGCTCTGCTGGCAGCCGGACAAACACTCTAATAAGGGTGAAAAATGAAACCTTTTTGGCAGAAGTTACCATAAATCACATCCCTTTTCCAAAAGGATAAAAGGATTATCTTTGCACAATGGCTCCTTTCAAAGATGCACCAACGAGTCCAGCAACTGACTTTGACCCATCAGTCATTTTTTAATGATTATTTCTCACTTTTTTCCAAACAAATAGCATCTGATTTACACACAAAACCCAACCGTATATACGGAAAACAGCACCTGGGTGCCAACACTGGAGAAAATACTGGAAGCACAAGCTTGATTTAGCTTCTTCTTCATTAGCGTCTCCTTGTTTTTTCCTTTTCTAGCTGTGCATTAAATCATTTTCCTCAACCACGCACATTAAACCAGCCCCAAAAGGTCTCTTAATCATGATGATGCCTGTAACTGATGCAAAGGCTGATTTTTTTTTTGTGCGTCCCATATGACAGTAATTCTCCTGCACTGCAGAGCCTTTACTTTCACTGCTTTAATGCTTTAAACATCTTATTATCCTGAAGTGGAAACATGCTTCATCTCCTAAATGTCAAACCCAAGAAAACAAATGCTGTTTCCCTCCGATGGGAACTGCGAGGGTTTTCTGACGAGGCAGGACAACGTTGTTTATTAGTGCCTCCAAAATGCACTTTTTGTTTACGACCACGAAGCGTAGTTAACATTAACAAGAAAGAAAGAGTTTATAGAGACAAACGAAACAAAGACAGAGACTGAAAATGAAAAACACAACCTCACAGTAAACAACCGTTTTCTAAATTGCCACCTTTATGGCGAAGGTTTGGTTAAACTTAATCCGGTTTACGGTTCGTTCTCGATGTTGAAAATGGCAGTTTAAACTGGAAACAGTCTTACTTCCTGTTTCCAGTACCCCAAACCAATCAGCACCTACAGGGCCGTGCTGGTCCACCTTAAAGACAAGAGAAGAAGACTGTGGCGGCGTGTGACAGCTGAGGGGACGCCGGTGAAACGGCAAAGACCCGAATCCGGTTTGTGAACACCAGAGACCATTTCCAACCACCGTTATCTGTGATCATGTGACCAAAATGTCATATTCAGGTCATGTGACAACGAACTGAACCTTGTGATGGTGGAGTCAGTGCTGGAAGAAGTACTCTGATATTTTTCTTATACAATAGGAGCAATAGCACAGTGTACAAATACTCTGTGAGAAGTAAAAGTCCTGTATTCAAAGAAGAATGGCCCATTCGTATATAGATGTGAATTTTTCTCCTCATCCTATTAAAAAAAAACAGTTTATTTATAATTATAGTACTTAGTAAATGTACTCAGTTACTTTCCACCTATAGGGTCAGGATGGGTAACGGTGTGATCGACGGATAAATCCTCATGAATGTTGCTTCTTAGTTGCTCTGACAGGCCTGAGTGTAAATGTGTGAGCATGCATGAAACTCCACCCGCCCCAACTGTTGCACCACACCTTTTCCAGAGGCTGCTCAGCGCCTCCCCCTGCAGGCAGGTGACCAAAGGACACACAGACGCTTTTTAAAAATTTCACGGCGTTTTGGACGGCTGAGGGCCTGGCAGAGCTCCGGCTGGACGACCCGCCGCCACCTTGGCATCGAAACAGACGAGACCTTCTGAGTGCTGAATTTAAAGGGGGGACGGGTGGGACAGAGGTGGAGGCCCCCTTCCCTTAGCCTCTCTCCCCCCAACACACACACACAGTTTGGCAAGGTGAGCAGAAAGGTGGTGGGAGGAGGAGAGAGGCGGAGCTCCACAGTCCTCACCCCTCCTAAGTCGGCCACCTTAACAGCAAAGTGGAAGGTGGACAGAGTTGGGGGGGGGCTTCTCCTTAACCCACCACCCACCCATCCTCACCCTCTCAGCAGCCTCCAATTTAAGACTCTGGCAGGACGAAGGAGAGGAGGGAGAGGGGGAGGAGAAAAGGGAACATGGGAAGGAGATTGGAGGAGGTGGAGGGGTGGGAATCACCTTGTTTAGAAGGAGATTCCCTCCCCCATCCCAATCCCTCATCCCCCCTCCACTAACACACTCACAGATGCATTCCGGCAGGGGGGGAAGACAGGTGGAGCTCCCTCCTTCTCTCTGTGCAACTGCATTTATACAGCCAAGTCCAGTGTCTTTGAAGGGCGTCTACAAACACACACGCACACACACACACGCACACGCACACACACACACGCACACACGCGCACACACACACACACGAGGCGGTGGAAGTCTGCCAGGTTGCTGCTGCTGCTGTTGATGAGAGGGAGAGGAGCCTTTACAGTGACTGATGCAGTCCTGAGCCAGCTCTCATCTCCACCCTCCAACACCAGCAGCAGCGCCGCGCTTTGTTTACTGCGGGAGGCCAACAAAAGAATCCACTTCTCGGTTCAATATTAGGATCCGAAGATTAGATAAAACGGAGAAAAAAATTAATTGAAACCGTGCACAGGTGACAACAGAAAACAAACAGTTTTTGCATCTGTATTCGTGCATTTTTCATCTATTGTGAAGCACAGTGTTGCATTATTTGCATGAAATCTGCTGTATACATAAAGTTTTCTTATTATGTTGAAATTATAGGACAAAAACAAAAATATCATAAACAACACAAATGCATGTTGTTGTTGATTTATAGCACAAGTACACATTTCTAAGATTTAAATGTAAAATATGCTGTTAGCGCATCCGCTAATTTGCAGTCTACTTCTAACAAAATCAAAAACATACCAGACAAACACAGAAACAAACCATAAAAACAAAGAAATTTATGATGATAATTTTCCCTAACGATCTTCAACAAACATCAAAAACAGTGTGATTAATGATGAGCTAATGCTAATGTTAGCATGCTAACATACTCACAGTGACAATGCTAATATGATGATGTTAAGCAGTAATAATGTTAGCCATGCTCACCATCTTATATTAGTGTTAGTATGCTAAATTGTACCAATTAGCACTAAACACAAAGTGCAGCTGAGGTTATTATGAGGTATTTGGTCAGAAATCAAAGTACTGGACAAATTAAAGTTCGGCCTGATGATCCAGAGGAAAAGTTAAGGGATCATCAAAGCGCTCACTATACTCATTGCTGTAGCTGTCTTTGTAGCTACTAGCTGCTGTTAGCCGTTTAGCTCAGTAGGAGCACGGAGCACCGGGGGATTGAACCTGGCTCAGCAGTGAACAATAAGACAGGTATAGGTACAAAGTCCGTCCAGACAGGAACGTTAGCTGGTTAGCATGCTAATGTGCTAGCTTTGATATAATCAGAACTGTCATTTTGTCACATAATGTTGATTTTTAGAAAACATTTTGAGCTAAAATTCGGCCATGTCTTACACATCACACCTGTCATGTAAATATAGTGCTTTATACTTATACTTTGATAGTATACGAAGAAGTATTACAATTATTTTATGTTACTTGCGTCTCATTTACCACTGGATTCAGATGCATGTCAGCGTCTGTTAAGTAGTGCTGTGTTGTGTCCAGACTTTCTCATTTCCGCCCCCCCCCCCCCGTTTTTTTCTTGATGTTTTGTGTGGTTTTGCTTGGCCGACCCCCGTCACTCAGTTGATTGGCAATTTTAAGGCCCCTACAGGCAAAAGTCCTGAGTATAAGCAGCAAATGAACCAATTTATACCTCTCCTCGGGCTGTAATGGAGTCAGATGAACAATATATGTGCGGGGAACCTCATTCTTCTATAATATCAAATCCAGGTTGGAGCGGCCGAGCTTCATTAGAAAGCTTCTCCGGTGTTGTGCTGTCTGATCTGGAATGATCCGGCGATGGATGCACTTTGCATGTTTTGCAGCCTGTTTTTGTGAGGTATTTTTTCTCTATCCTGTTTGACAGCACCAAAAGTTGCATGAAAAAGTTGCATAAAAGTGCGTCCAGACCACAGACTGTATAAAACATGGACGTAGTCTCCATGATGTCACCCACAGGTTTCTGAAGAGCCATTGTGAAGATCAGTGACGGTGGCTCTTAACGTCGCCATTTCTGCAGTGCCTGTCTCCACTAATGTCCTAGCTAATCCAAAAAGGGGCAAACAGGTGGAGCGTGGGTGGAGCTGAGGCGGCTGACTGAAGTCTGCTTGCTAAAACCTCACGGCTATCTGTGAGTTACATAAAAAAATCAGCCTTGTTCAGTTGTCCTGAACGGGGAAATTAGCTGTAAAGATCAAAACGTTTTTTTTCGTATCAGGCTGTAAACATGTTTATTTCTGCTGTAAAGTTGTTCATTTTAATACGGGGGTCGATGGGGATTGACTCGCCTTTGTGGCCAGCCTCGAGTGGCCATTCGAGGAACTGCAGTTTTTGGCACTTGTACATGAATTTGACAACTGGACGGTTTGTTTTTTCTTACCAAAAACAGCCGATGTGACAACTGTACAGACGTTACCTGTACAGCAACTTCAACCCCCTCTACGAGTTCGCATCAGTTCTGCTCTGGCAAACACGTGCCTAATTGTGTCTTCCCATTGACTTTGTATGCCATCACGCCACCGTTAAAATTCACTTTGCATCGTGTCAGACTGGTTTTCAAAAACAAGTGAGTCCACATGCCTGAGCAACAGAACAGGTTGTCACAGCCTTCCAAAATGACCCATATGGTTATTTTATAATCTGTCATCCATGATTAAAGCTCATATCGTAGGATTATAACAACTTTGACTTCGGTAACACCAACCTGGGAACACTCAAACTCTCAGTCTCACTCTTCAAACAAAAAAATAATATATAAAGCATACGCCATCAGCATGTTGTGGCTTTGATCTGGCTCAGTGATGGCAAATAAACAGCTTTGACTGTAGCTATTGGAGGGGATGTGAGGTGTTGTCTCATGATTTGCATGTCCGACTAGTGATGACTGAACAAGAGTATAATGTAAGAAATTAGATCAGAGGAAGATCACACCCTCCCTCCTTCAGCCTGGCCCTCCCTGTATTTGCGAATACAGGACGAGGTTTTGGTGCGACATTCTCAGATCAATTGACTGGAACGCGTTTAGCGACCTGAGCCCAGCCTGGAGGTGTAACTGCAGCGACGGGGCTGTGGGAGCTCTGCGTCCCCTCGCCGTGATGGCGTATAGATCTCATTCAGATGGGGATGGATGGGGCGGCGTGCAGAGTTGCTGCAGCGCGGCCGCATCGCCATTTGTTTTCATTACGCAGCCAAAACAACCTCACCGGATGGAGAAACAGAGGAAGACTACAGTATGGATTTTGTGGAGGGCGTCATTGTGTGAAGAGTGCAGCAGAAGACGAAAAAAAACAAAAACAAAGCTGCTCTCGGCCTTCTGTCCCCGCTCGTCCTCAGATTCCCGACCATGTAAAGCGTGAAAAGACTCAATGACATCAGCGGCGTGCAGGTTAAAGCCAGACTTCAGCTCGAGAAGGGATGACACGACTCGTCACACGAAGGCAGGCGAGAGTCCATTTCAACCAGCTGGCTGTGACTTCCCCGCCATCAGACCGTCTCAGGAGCATCCCGAGGGCCGAAGTTAGCGGCGGCCCGCTCTCCTCGCAGTAATGTGTTTTGTTGTCTGCGGACAGGCTTTGTGATGGAGTTTTATTCTCCGGGGATGAATCTCCTTTTCTCATCCGGAGGCAGACAGACACTTAAATACAAGTGAAAAAAACACGGGCCGCAAATGACAATTGTTTTTATTTTGGAGCGCAAGACATTTTGAAGCCTTCAGCGACGCGTGGAGACGGCGCTCCCCGAGGTGCTTCGGTGTCACTTCTATCCAAGAACTTTGAAACGGATTACATTAAAATGCCTGTTTTTCCCCTCTCGTGCTAGTAAGTGTGACATTGTGTAAATTGCAAAGACAGTTAGATGGTTTGTGTCGCAGCTTCAGGCACACTCAGAAAAAAGGGTGTGGGTGTTTTCTTCAAGGTACTGTGAGGAGATGAAATATAAACCAGGAAGTCCAGTTGGGGTAATCTCGTCTATGAGGTTGAGGTGTATGAGATGCTCTGCACAACATTTTATAATGCAATTTGTAACCTCTGAACTACTTGAAATACATATGAAGAAAAGAAAAAAAAACCCTTAAGTTTGATGATGATGATCTTTTTCTAAATTGTCACCTCGTCAGCTAAGTAAAATTAGCTTGAGTGCTAATTCTTGACCTTGGAAGTGGGAGTTTATTTAGTGTTTCCAGCACCCGCACATCTCTGCTGGTGCACATGAAAGACAAGAGAAGAAGACTGACAGCTGTGGGGAACAATGAATTTTTAACCACTGATCAAGGCATCTGAGCCCCAGCTGCTGTAGCAGAGCCGCACCTCCCAGCAAACATCCATTTAGTCATCTCCAGGTGAAAAGGTGTCAAAAAAATTGAGTTTCGGTTAAAAAAACGTTCATTGTTTCAACACAATTTCAACAATTGCAGCAGATGAATGTAAATCAAATGCCTAAAAACTCCACACGCTCCAGGAGCTTTACGACCTGCACATCAACAAATCAGCGCTTACTAAGCAGTAGAGGTCGGACTACCTGCGGGCTGCGTGACCTGAATGCGAAGCGGCGGTTTGCTCCGGCATCGTCTTCCTGACGAGCGAAGGTTAAAAACATCTGGGCTCGGATTGGCAGACGGCGACAAACTAACCTGACTGGAATTGAGCAAACCTGCTGAGTGGAGCGAAAACCGGGAGCTGCCGGTGCAGCGGTGCCGATGTGAAACAAGCCGGAAACGAGTTCTCAGCCTGGAAATGCTGTTTTCTGTTTCTTCCTCTAACAAATGAGGACACAGTTTGATTTAACAGCCTTGCTTCTGTCAACAAGCCTTTTCCGTTTTCTGATTTTTACCCAAATTAAGACAAAAGAAAAAAGTGCAGAGGAGAAAATGAAATGCTTTGTGACTTGACATAGCAATTATTTACTATCTGAGTTTTGCTTCCTGTACCGGCGTGTTTACTGGTCCCAAGTCTCTCCCTTCATAAATAATGGATTGAAGGTTTCCCCGAAAATGAAACCTGAAATTGCAACACCAGGAGTGACACCAAAGGAATACAGATGTTCATGTTTGTTGAATATCAATTCAGTTACAGGAAATGTATAAATGCACACTGTCTGTATGAAGACGCACCTGAAATGCAAATGAGCAGATTAGACAATTAGAATAATGATAAAAACGTTATTTGTACAGCAACTTTCCTCACAGTTACAAAGTGCTTTACAGAGGAGAGAAAAATAATCCTACAATTAAAGAAAGTTTATGATGAAGATACATATTTCAATCATTCATTAAGCCAATTAAGTCAAAATCAGCTGTTGAAGCATTCAGTGATGGAATGTAACTAAGTACATTTACTCAAATATTCTACTAAAAAAATACATTTGACTTTACTTTGAGTATTTTCTTTTGATGTGACAATTCAGGGGAAAATATTGTATTTTTTACTTCACTGCATTGACTTGACAGCTGTGGTCACAATTCAGACATTTACACACAACAGATACGAAATGTTAATCAAATATAACGTCTTCACGCGAGTCATCAATTAACCAATTAGTTGATTGACAGAAACGTTAATCGGCAGCTGTTTAGATCGTTGTTTCAGTCATTTTAATGGAGAAAATAATCAGCAGCTCCAACAGTAAAAACTGCTTTTACATGAACGACTGAGCCACAATAATCTAATGAGATCATATATGTCAGTACATTAGTACATTTTTATATTTACATACTTTTTACTGAAGTAACATTTCAATGCAGGCATTTTTACAGTGTGTTTTCAGTACTTTTATCGAATAAATACTTCCTCCATCACTGTGAGCATTTAAACCATCTAACAGCGCAGTGAATTCCCAACTACAGCAGATTTATTCTCTCGACTGAAAACACACAAGGGCGCATGTGAGCCTCAAAAGATTTCAGCTGAAATAAGAATTAAAGCCGGAGGCTTAGCTTATTTGCCATGACATTATGCAGAACTACTGGGCTAGATATGATTGATTGACTCGGGCTTATCCTTTCAAGTGCGTGGGCACTTATGAATCTCAAATATTGGCCGATTTCACGGATAACCACGACGCTCCGGCTTCACGTCACGCTCGGCTTTATCTCCCTCTGTGGATTTGTGCTACTGCAGGTCAAAAACCTCAAGGAGCAGTTGATGAAATTTCATGAAAGAGCAACAAGGAGTTAGTCACACTGCCATACTGGGACACGTGGGAAAGTTGATGTGCCCCCGCCTCGGCGCTCCCCGGCACTCCTCCTCCGGTTAGCTCATACTGTCCCAGTGTGAGAGAGAGACCCCCCAGATGTCTCATTAGGTATATCATTAGGGAGACAGCTGGAAGGGGGTGCAGACAGCTGACACGGGGCTGCAGGGGCAGGATTAGCTGCGACTTTTTGCAGGGGTGGGGGTTTGGGTTGCGGGGTATGTTCAGATCTCATGTCCAGTGATATCCCACAGAGACGGTGGAGGTGCTCGGAGCTTTTAAACGACTCTATGATCAATGCGCTTGCAAGTTTCAACTCTCTACAAATGATGTACACTTGGACGATGGATTTTTGGTGGAAGATCAAGTGTCAGAGTATCAAATATCAGTCTTCTGAAGCCTGGAAGGAGGCGCTAACGCACATCAAAACATCTCAAACCTCTCCTGCAGCTTCGCAGCCTTTGATCCAAACACTCAGCTTCTAACACAGTTTCACTACGTCCATCTTCAAACTCTGAGGCTTCAGTGAATGAACGCCTGGAATGCCTGGAACTATAATACACCTTTTCAAAATGGTTAGCTGTGATGCTAATTGACAAGCAAAATGGGCTAAAATATTAACACTTAAGGAACAATTATAAAATATGAAAGTTCCGGAATCGCTGAATTATCTGCAAAATGTACTTTAAGGCGCCTACAGAAAAAGAGCGCAAGCTTCTAAACATGGTTGCAAACAATTCTGGATGTAAACGCTTAAAAAAAATCAGCCTTTAGCACATTTGTTCGAGCTCGAGGATGCACACAATGAGTTGTGATGAGAAACGCTGAAAAAAAAACATAATTTGTTCACGAGAAAGCTTGAATATTTGTACTTTCTGGACTCCCGGACAGATTAAACATGGCTGATGTCTCCCTTGCATTAAGGATCCTCATAAGTGTATAAAGATCTGAGTGTGTGTGTGTTGGATAAACGTCGCGGTGAACACGTCGTGCAGGAAAGTCACGATGGACGAATGAGGCGTTTGAGGCAGCGCGTGGTAAATGAACAGGCAGGGTAAACATTAGCGGCTGGCTCTCGCTCTCAGAGGTCTCAACGCTTCACCCGTTAACGCGCTCTGCATTGACTCATGGATCACTCATGGCTAAATTATAGGTTTGCCTTTGCTTATACAGTTTATGGAGAAATTAATGACGTGGCACGCCTCAGTTAAAGCCTTTTTTCTCATGATTCGTTTCAGCATTAATATGCTTTTCACATTAGAACATGAAAAGTTGCTTCATTGCATCTCTGGCTGCAAACCACAGGGATGAAAGCGTCGCTGTGTATATGTCATACAGAGTAATATACGCAATCTGGTGTCTAACTGCTAAATCTGAGATCCAGATTTTCTGTGTTGCAGGTTTGCAAGTGTAAATACGTCAGTAATTCTCTTCATTAATCTCACCAAGACTGTGCACTTCATGAATTAGCACGCCCACAAAGAGTGTACAAGTACTTCAAAATTATATTTAAGGAGAAAACGTTATGTCACATAAGAATCTGGACCCTGTGCAGCCTCAGTTTTTAATACGTCCTGTGATTCCTGTGAATGTAACTGAAACAACTAGTAAACACATGCAGCTGTCGTGGTTATTAGGCTCATCATTAATGAAGCGTTACATTTAAGAAAGTTAATAGTTCAGCTCTCTTCTCTCCACTTCCTGTAAAAACTTTCAAAGTATTAAAGGACGGTTGACAGTCTGTACTTTGGACATATCAAACATGCTGCATGTCTCTTCCATGAAGCAAAAAGTGGTTTGTTGCATTTTGGACCCTAAAAAAGCGTCAAAGAAAGAAATCTTGCTGAATTATGTAAAGCATCTCCTGAAAACTATGCAAAAATGACTTTAAATTCCAGATTTTAAAGACTTTGTGTATTAAAAAAACCCACCAAAGCAAGAAAGGAAAGAAAGAAAGCTAACTAATTATCTTGAAAGACAGTTCAGTTAATGCACTTTATTTCAAGAAGCATTAAAAGGGCTGTTGCATTCAGGGTCCCCCCAAAGAAGACGAGAAAAAAGGCAGTTTCACAGCGATTTAACAACAAAAGAACAAATCCTGACTTTTAATTCTAGGACTCTTCCAGAAGCGGCGATCTTTACGTAACCATGCAGTTATGTCTTGAAAAAAACCTCCAGCACGGACGTATGTGATGAACATGGGAGTGTGATAATTGGAAGAACAGCACAAGGGGGAGAGGGGGTTGGGGTTTACATTCTTGGGGTATTGCATTTTGCTGCACTTCTGCTCCCTCAACAATGTCGTGCCTCATCGGGGCCACAATCCTCAGCGACCACAGGGCCGAGCGGGGCGACAGCTGGCGAGCCAGAAAAACAACGGACGCCATTTTACTCCATGTGAACCCATGAGAAATTCCTGGAATGGCCGTGATTGTAACGTGGTCCTATAAGGTTACATAATGAGGACGCTTCATAAACATAATCTCCGCTTCCTTTCTACTTCCTCTTCCCTCTGTGTCACCTTCTCATCTTCCGCTCGTGGACGGGCTCACGTTCTCGCCGCCGTTTCCCACCCAGCGCCGTCTTTTACACGCTTCACATTACGAATCTGGACTCACACAACTGTGCTTACACAGCTGCTGTTTGATTGCAGTTGTGATTTTTGCTTATGCACGTTGCTTTTTTTAACTCCAGGAGCCCTGACGACAGCTCGCTCTGAGCCACGAAACAGTAAACATCTATAATCCGCGACATGTTCCAGGGATGAATAATGATTTCTGAATATGTCTTTGACCATCTGACTGTTAGCTTGAGCCACCATGAACACCTGATTTCTAATAATCAGCTTCCACCTACATCTGACGGGTCCTTGATGAACACATATCAGCCAAAGTTACAACAACACTGGTGATTTCATAAAAGATTTGTTTTTGTCATGATCTGCTCAGACCAGCACGAACGACACCGAGATCAATTCACTTTAATGGAATCACTGTGATTAATGGATTAAGTACACTTTGTGCTATTTTTGTCACCTTCAACTTTACTCTACAAGTGTACTACAGCAGTGCTTGAGTAAACTTGAAGTATAAATAGTTGCCAAATTGTTTTTCCAAACTCTGAGTGACGAGTGAAAATCAGGATTCATGAGCATTCAAACTACACTCGCAGTACAACTGTGTTAAATCACCAACGTGCTGGAAATATACTTCAAATATATACTTAAATGAAGTGAATTAAAGTACACTTTAATCAAGCATGCTAAAAGTGTATTACTTTAAAATGAGTATGCTTTTCATAAGTACACATTATTATGATTAAAAGTACTTGTTTGTTTTAAAAGTACGCTTACAATAAAGCACACTTGTTGTAAGTACTTTTTGACCTTGGTGGTTTAAATGCACAGTACATCATTTCTGCCACTAGGGGTCTCTCAATCCAAACAATAACAAAAGTCGTAGCTTGATGATGTCGTGACATAGCATGGAATCATGGGAAACGTTGTCTTCATTGTGAAACAACCATCATTGCAGATGAAGATGAATAATCCTGCTCCGTCTGGCGTTAGCAATAGTAAATAATGGCTAATTGTGGCTAATTGCTAATTGAGTGGCTAATTGGCTAGCTCGCTGGCTCCCTCTCTGATATATCATCTGCTGCTTCCCCAGAAATTACAGCAGCTAGAGGAGGTGAATGCAGAAATGTCACATATCAAACTGTTCAGTTTGGAGGAGGGGTAGTGAGCAACGTATGTGTCCCGCCATGAACGCTCGCCGCAGAAGCCGGACACGCCGCAGTCAGTCAGAATCGCTGCCCGTCTGTTCCAGTCGCCACAAATGAATCTCCTGGTCAGGTCACCTCAAACCGCGGCACAGGTGAGTTATTACGGTTTGTTTCGTGCCAAGAAGGTTTGATATTTGTAAAACTTTCCCAGGAGCTCACGGGTGTAGCTGCTCTCTCGTTACGTCGTCCAGGAAGATTTTCTAGTTTTATCTCAGATCGTTGCTTAATTTCTTTCGAATATTTAATGTTGAGTGAAATTCTTAAGAAACCAGGTTTTTTTCTGGGACTGAAAAGCTTTCCAACACGTTGACGACATGGTCAGTGGATTATGTCCCTGTCATGCCAGCACAGGGATGAATCCTTCATATTGTGGCGAGCCAGTGGTGCTTCTTGATGTCAGATTTCATAATTTTGACCCAACATGTGAAAGCTGTTTGTTCTGCCTGGGCTGAAATAAACATGGAAGCCTTTCGAGGTCGCTAGCGTAGCTTCAGAGCCTGAAGTCTCTGGTTTCATTTCATGGCTACATTCAGCATTAAACAGCCAGAGCTGTAGCGCTGTGAATCAAATCTTTGGTCTTTAAATGTCAAGCTGAACGTAAAAAAAAAGCCAATTTAACTAAAACATCCTGTTGAGTGTAACACTCTCTCGCTTCTTATCCAGTTTCGTGTCTTGTGCAGAGAGCCACTGGACCAACGGTGTTGACAGCGTGAAATAACAATCGTGTAACAGAGGAGACCAGCGGCGCACTTTTTCCACAACACGTGGGTTTACGGCCGAGCTCCACAAACAAGCGGATCGGCTTGGATACGGAGGTTTGTTTACGGCGCACTCGTCCTGCTCTTCGGCCGGCTCCTCTCCCTCCTTTTTGTTTCTTGGAGTACTTGGAGTGGGTGTTGTATGAAATGGCCTATTTAAAAAGGACCTGAGGGACCCTTGGCGCTCCCCAACAGCTGCCCAGCTGTGCCCCTTGTCGCCCACCACCACCACCACCACCACCACCACAGCACTCACCAAAGCCTTCACATCACAGCAGAAACGTGTACATGCAACAGCGCCAGCAGCTACTGTACAGCTGTAATGAAAGGAGCCTTTTTGTGGGTCCTCAGGGTGACGCGGGGGTCAGTTTTCAACGAGGTTACCGGCTCGCTCTCATAAAAATACGCTTTGGCGCTTTCTGTCCGCTGCTCGCATTAAAAAACTCCCTTTCAGCGTGATGCAACGTGCGACGAATGTTAACCCAAAAAAACTGCATCTCAAAGCAGAAAGATTAACACAGATTTAAAACCGCCCTGCTTTCTCTCCCTGCATGCATTGTGTCACTCCTCCTTCCTCACCCCCAGCGTCCGCCGCCCTCCTCGCCCTCCCCGTCCTCCTCCTCCTCCGGCAGGAGCAGCAGATGAAAGGGAGAGCGAGCGAGCATGAAAGGCGGTGTCTTGGCAGTCAAGTTGACCTCCAGGCTTTTCTCCTCTCCTGCGCTTTTTAATCCGTACCCTCCCACCTATTCACCTGCAAAGCCCCCCACCTCTCCCTCCTAATGCCCGCCTGCTCCTCCAACAACCCCCAAAACCTCCCCTCCACGTCTGTGGGAGGGACGGAGAAGTTGGAATTGGGCGATTAACACATCCCATTATCTGTTTTTTGCACCAGAGGGAGAGCCTTAAATGTGCAGGTTTTAGTTTTGTTAGTCGCGGAGGGAATGTTTAAGTGTCGTTCTTATTTTAGCACTTATCCTCCGGCTGATAAGGAAAGAGGCTGGGGGTGTGAGGGAGATGGGGATTAGTGTTCATAAGAGGTTGAGGGAAACTTGCTGATGTGAGGCAGTCGCCTTTGGACACGCCTCACACTGCAGTGTAAGCATGAACTCAGTGCATGCAGGTGTGAACGCTATCAAAAGGTGAATGATGCAAAACGGAGTTATGGATTCGAGAAGGGGTCAGCTGGCGTCTAACAATGAGATCTGTTTCACATTATCGCCATTCATACAGCTGTGAGGTCTGACTGGTCTGCTCCCACTGTTCTAATGTGTATATTACGTTTGGTTTTAACAGGATAATTTCAGCCATACACATAAAAAAACAACAATAGATGCCGCATTGAAAAAACAGGAAGCCACATGACTTTTGTATACACGCGCCTACATTCAACACACTACACATTGTAAAGGTACTTTAGGTACCTTGGCCTCTTAAGGTCTCTTGGCCTTAATCAGCTTTTTCTATTTTTAGTGTGTTTTATTGGTTTGCTTGTGTTCTGTTTTAATATCACTTTCTCCTCCTTTACAGGGTTTTTTTTGCACCTTCAAACCTTAAAGCTGCGCTAATCCACAACGACAATGGGTCAAACGACTGTGTGAGGTAAAAAAGTGGTGGCTCGCAGTGACAAACCCACAGAGAATCACTGACTTCTGAGGTTTCCTGTAAAGCTGCTGTCTTGGGTCACTCTCAGCAGTGTTTCTGGATGCAGATGAAGAGGAGCATTTAGCAGGTGAAGACGCAGATATTTCCTTCATGAGTTGGTCCTAAGCACAGCTACAAGAAGAGGGAATGCTAATGCTGCTCACTGTCTACTCGATGCGTAAATTAACTGTTTGCGACTGCTTTTATGAATAAAAAGTGATGTCAGTGTTTGCTCTGCTGCCCCCATGTGGCCAGAAAAAATGCAGGTTAAAGGATGGAAAAGTTGCTGTCGATTAGATCAGACTTTATTAATCTCACAATGGAGAAATTCACTCTTACAGAAGCTCTTCAGAACACACAAGGGGGGGTGGGGGGGTGCAAACAGCAAATGGAGGTGCAAATAAGAACGATAGGAACAATAAGGTGCAAAATAAGAACAATCGGAAGAACAAGTCCCACGTGTAGAGCTGCATAATGATTCACCCACTTTAAAGAAAGATACAGAAAAGTGTCTATTTACAATAGAAAAAAAGGAAAAGTAAGAAAACACGGGTCAGCGCAACCATAACCAGCTGCTGGTCATCCGACGCCATCTTGATGTTTATCGTCGTAATCACCTCGTCCTCGACTTTGGCACAAAGGCGTCGCTGAGAGCAGCGGACAGCTTTACGACCGGTGAGCACCAGAGGAAGTTTAAAGGGGGAAAAAAGCAAACAACTGGATGAACTCAACATCCCTACAAAGCACCTGTCAGGCCTGTCGGTTGCTAGGCAACAGCTCCCCTCGCCTCTCTCTTCCACTTCGCTTTATTCTGATAGTCTGTTTTTTTTTTCCTCTCTTGCACACACCCTGAAAAGCTAACCTGGTGTTCTGCCTGGCAGAGGGGGTTTTATTACCTCGGGGACGGGTATCGTTTTACCACAGCGAGACAGGGAGCTGCGTTAGCCGCTGTGCTGCGGACAGGTTTAGCGCCGGAGCTAACTAGGTTTGAGACCGGAGTGTCTCTGTCTCCCCTCTCCTTCCTTTCATAGAGATGAACAGCAAGGCGCTAACAGCCATAAGAAATCAGGCATGGAATTATTCAAAAAGCAATTCAGTCCAAACAGTGGGGAAGATATGGAGCGGGCCTTTGACTGGAGTCGGCAAATGGTGAAAAACACCCACAGCCCCCTCTTCATCTCGCCCTGTGAGCAATTAAATGTTGGAGCAACAAGCTTGAACGCTCAGGCTGTGACTTTCCAGCACATAATTCATTCCATTAACAAGCTATCATAATTATACACAGAATACGTAGCAGGTTCTGACCAAACTTAAGTCAGAGCTTCATGGTTTTTAATCTAAATTTTAAGCCACGTTTTGGCTTGAAGTGACACCATTAAAAAAAAAAAAAACCTCTACTCAGAAACTGATGCTGTAGAGTCGTTACACACAAGCTAATCAGCCACTTTTTTTTATTAACGACTTCATTTTATTATCCTTTGTTTGTTACTGCAGTGATGATTGTTGTGCCGCTTGTTTTGGACATTTCACGTCCATTAAAACAGCAAGTGATGCTCTAATGTCATTATTCTCAGATCTGGTGTAAAACGCTCTTGTCAGCGTGTGTTGTTGTTTCTTCAAACATGTTAACCACAACGTGATGAAGAAGAACTCCGCAGCCAGATCTAACATAGCTGCTACAGATATGAAGGGGTTTAACAACAGGCTGGCACTCAGATCGCAGTCAGAGTAACTAGAGATGGTTCCTGCAATCTGACGAGGGAGTGGAGAGAGCTGCATTTATGCCTGACGAGCCAACGAGGAGCAGCTGAGCCGGCAGTCGGTCAACGGGACGTTCAGCTGATGAGAGGCAGGTGTGCAGGAGCAGGAAGCTGCCAAAGGCTCCTGCATTTACTGTCTACTTTGTACAAACACAAACCCACTGCTGTGCAGATGTACTTGGCAAAATGTTTGTTCATTATTGTACACAGTCTATTACAGACAATCTGTAATAAACCAGTAAAACTTGAAAGAATATCCTCGATACCACAGACTTTAGTGATGTATAAATCAGTTGTAAAGAAGCATCTGCAGTATTGTCCAATCAAAAGCTATTATTTATGTAAACAGGAAGTGACTGTAGCATCACAAACAAATGTGTTTAAAGGGGGCCAAACGTTTTATTAAACTTAACGGCCAATGCTTTGTAAACTTGGGTATGCCTGTTTTATTTGTGTGTGCATTGTTATTAGCATGATGTTTTTTCATTGGAGGTAGATGTAATGTAAAGTCTCCTCACTTTACATCTTTATCAAACAGTGTTTTGATCCAGAGTCGGATTGGATATGTCAAAAAAAAATCTTCTTTTACTCCTCAGTCGAAAGGGGTCATATATTAGCATGCTAACGCTACTGCTAACAGTTAGCCAATTCATTTCACTAACAGGAGACATATGACAGAGCTGGTTTGTGTGGTGCAGTTCACTCTGATTTACTGATGCTGGAAACACCAAAGTGAAAGTCACTGCAGCTACAGCACAGATGCTAGCGATCGAGATAGCAACATTTGCTGCTGTAACTTGCTAACCGCCATAAATGCTGCTAGCTCACCAGCTGAAAACACAGAGAGGAAGTCAGTTACAAAATCTACTGAATCAAGTATAGTAATTAACTAGAAAAAACATGAACCAGATTTCAATATCTCTCACAGGACGTGCAGATGAAGCAGATTTGGTGCTCCACTTTCCAATCATGAATGCTGGTATGAGGGACAGTTGCTGCCGTCAGACATGTTTACGACCAGCTGTTACCTTTATATCAAACATATCCAGGTTTGTCTTTCGGGTGCACATTTCCTACGAAGCACACCTTTAAGTACAAAACATGCGTTTTTGCTCCGTCCTGCATGCAGCTGCAAACCCCCGCTGGGTGTGTTTCAGCAGCTTTGTTGATGTGCTCAGATTTTGCTGATTTGATCATATTCCGTGCTCCTACCATATATCAGTGGGCTACAACGTTAAATGGTTTCCTTTTGTGTCTGTTTTAATTGCTTTTATTGTTTTATTGTGTGCACGGGGTGTTTTATTTAGAAAACGTACTTGATTCTCTACATCTTTCCTGTGTCCGACTTCCTGTCTGGCTCGATCTGCTCTGTGCAGTTTGACATGTCGTCCGTCAAAAACAGACTTTTTCACGCATTGTCCAGAATGGCGGCCATCAGCTCCATCAGAGCTACAAGCGTCTAGTGATTGTTGCAGCTGCTTTCAGGTCAGCATCACTCATGTCTTGAACCTTGCATCTTATACTTATCTGGCTGCAGATATGACTCAAATCACCGTTTTCTATTGCTGGACCTAGTCCCTGCTGGTTTTGAGCCAAAACTCGAGTCTCCAGAAATGTTTTTGTCTGGCTTGACTAACAGACTAATGCCGTCTATAGTCTGGTACCATTCTGTCAGCTGCCAGCTTTTGTAATCCTTACCACATGATCTGAAACAAGTTTAAGTGTTTGTATAGCCAGGGATAGAAAAACAATCCAGATATTTGAAATATGTTATTTTCTACCCAGACGTAAATTCAAATAAAGAAACAAACTGCCGAGGGAAACATATTTTAGAGAAGAAACAAATTAGAGTGTGATGCAACGCAGAAAAACAGCTACTCAACATTTGCTGCTCTCTCTTCTGTTCGAACAGCCGCTGATTAAAAAAAGAAAACAGGAAAACAAAGCCTCGTTTATTTGTACATGTTGCACATTATTACCCGGAGATTTTCCCCATCAGTTAAGCGAGCTGAAGTTCCAGATGCAGACGTAATGGGGGCCCCGCTCCGCCTCTGGTCGGATGAAAGGTCGAGCAGGTGGTGGATGCTTGTTGATACAGGAGCGAGGACGTCAGGGAGAATGTTCCAGATGTGATAATTGCTGCCAGTCGGAAGAAGAAAAAGGGGGGAAGGAAAGGAGGCGGAAAAGCAACAAGCAGAAGAAGAAGTAAGTGAAGGAGGTGAGGAGAGGAGAGGAGGAGGAGGAGGAGGATAAGAAGCCTTTGGGTTCTCAGTGGGGGTCAAGAGAGTATATTCCACTTGACAGAGAGGTGAGTGTGTTTGAATTCCACAAACCCTCATCCTCTCTTCATCCTCTCTTCATCTCATTGCTGCCTTTTCTTCCTCTCATCTCCTTTCTTTCTGTCTGCTTTCATCTCCAACACGTCCACCTTGTGTCACCTCGGCCTTTCTTGTCGTCTTCATCCTTTTCTTCCTCTCTTTCTCTTTTGTAGCCGAGTGGAGCGATTCTCCGAAAGGGAGGTGGGTCCAGCACTGTGGCCCTGACTGAAATATCTCAACAGCTACTGGATGGACGTCCAAAATAATCAGCGTTTTCCTGAAATATTTCAGCATCGCGATCCTCTCACTTTTCCTCTGGCGCCATCATCAGATCAAATATTATCGCCTCTGTTGTCGTTCCCATCGGCCTCAGCTGTACTTCGTGTTTGCTGCTCATTAATTCATCGGCGAACATTATCTGCTAAACATCAGCATGTTAGCCTTGTGACTGTGGGCGTGTTAGCATGCTGATGTTAGCATTTAGCTGCTGGCATGGCTGCACAGTCCTGTTTCCTCTTCTTCCATTCTGTCACTCCGCATTATTCTCCTTCTCTCCTCTTTCTGATCTTTTCTTCCTCTTCCTTTGCTTCCACCTCTCCTTCTTTCAAAATCCCAGCTACTTGCTCCTTTTTGCTTCTTCTCCTCTTCGATTGTCACCTCCTCCCTCATCCTTTCTGACTTCAATCTGAACTCCTCTTCTCCTTGTTCTCCTCTCCTCCATCTTTCCTCCCTTTGTCTGTTTTGACACCCCCTCTCCCTCCACTTTATTTCCGTCCTCCCTCTGCTCTTCCTCTCCTATTCTCGCATCCTCTTCTTCTTCTCTACTTATTTCTCCGCGCGCTGCTGCCTCCAGGAAGTGCTTCATCAATGGCAACCATTGAGCGCGCCCGGTCCGGGCCCAGTTGGGTCTCTCTGGCCCGTCAACAGTTGTCTTGGAGAGGGACAGCGGCAGCCAGAGCTGGCGGTCCTCCCACCGCGCTCCTTTGACCCGGCCCGGGCCGAAGCCGCCGGACTGCCCTCATTCAGCCCAAACAAGCCGGTCCAGAGCCAGCGGTGGTTCTGCTGGAGGAGGATGCGTGTGTGTGTGTGTGCGTGTGGGCTGTCACAGCACAATAAACCCTCCGGCTGGGACGGACGCAACAAGATTTCTGTGATTTCTGTGTTTTGGCTTCATTTTGACGCGATGTCAGGAAAAAAAGATTTTTCTTTGCTGGATACAAAATCATGTTTGGATACATGCAGAGAAAAGCTGAGATGCCTCCTCGACTGACTGTGCAAACAGTGGAAGTAGACTGAGCGCGAGAAGAAAAAAATATAAAGAAGCAAAAACAACTTTTACAATCAACTGTAAAGGCTGAAAAGCACGTCACATATAAAACAGCCTGCGCCGTACTGTGTACAAAAAGAGCTACGTGTCATATAGCCGTCATTCACCGATGCAGATGTGGACACGCTTCAATTAAAACTCAACATCTGCACTTTAATCTCAGACCTCTTTGTTCAAATCCTGTGTTGGAGTAAAAAAGAAAACAAAGCACATCACTGTGCTACTACTTTCTGACTACAGCGTACTATAATTACACACTGAATGTACTTTCTGGCTTCAGCCCTCAGTGACCCTGAATAGGATGAACAGATGGATGGATGCATAGATCTGCTATGTAATTATACTAATCAGTTGCAGCCAGTTTCTGAGAGACAGAGAGAGAAAAAGGTAGGAAATATGAGATTTCTGTGATTTTATTTTTCGCTCCTTTTGGATGCATATACAGTAACACAGTCTATCTGTATATGTGAACGCAATACTGTAGTTACACCATATAGAAACTATGCTCGGAGCCACAGTTGTGGCCTCTTGTTCAAAGAGGAGACAGAGGAGATTTCTGCCATTTTGTTTTGGCTCTTTTTTGGCACGATGTAGGAAAACACGCTTCAACTGTGTGGGTGCATGTGATACTATAATTACGCAATATACATACTACAGTATGTAATTATACTGTAAGCCGCAGCCTGTGGTTTCTTTCAACAAGGGAGGCTGCTGCTGGGAAAAAATGGGCAGAGTATGAGACTTCTGTGCCTTAGCTTTGCTCGTCTTTACCATGCAGCTGCGACGGGGAGGGAGAACTTTACTGCTAATGTGAACAACTCGGTTAAGTTAATATTTCTCCCTCGTCAATGTATGAATCCAGTTAGAGGGTCAGAGGATCAGCTGCTGTGGCTCGTGTTGCTAAAGATACTCAAACCTGACATTGCAGAGGTTAGTAGCCTCTGATCAGTTGCAGTCTAAAACTAAAATACAGTCACTGCTGGTGCTGATCTGCCTCTCTTCAGCTCTGAGCTCACATACCGGCTCCATGCGTGCATGTATTACTGTGCTGTATACGAGGGGTCAGGCAGTAAACCACAGTCACATCCTTTGTTTTTAAAGCACAAAGTAAACAGGAAGATTTTTGTGCTTTTATTTTGGCGTGCTTGAAATACACTCTATGTAGAAAACCACACTGAATGTGCACATGCGTGTAAGCTTATATTAACTATGTATAGGCGCATACTGTATGCACTGTATAATTATATAAACCACAGTTGTGCAGCCTCTCAGAAAAAGAAGTGGGATATTTATATCTTTTATTTGGCTCTGCTGACGCTCATGTTGTTGGAAATACAGTGCAAATACATCAGTGCAGTACACAGTATTTACACAGTATGTAGGCCAGGCAATGAAGCACAGTTACTCCCTAAGAAAGAAGTAAAGTGTGTGAAACGGTCCCGACATGCAGACTATAAATGAACATATGAGAGCATGTAGCAGTATGTTTGCTCCATGTGTTTACACCAGCTGCAGCCTCTGATACTGAATGGAAACCTAAACAAAAGGAAATCAATTCTGTGCTTTTGTTTGCTTTGTCACGTTGAAAGAACAAGTATGGGGACACTGTGGAATATTTAATGTGCTGCAATCACTACAGAACACAAGGATGTAAGACCAGGATGTGACACCTGCAGCCTGCGACTGATGTTTCAGTATGTAAAGAACAGCAATAAAGGAAAACGAGAAGAAAAAAACTCACAATAACACTGCAGGTCTAACCAAACAGTAAGGAGACACCTGCAGAGTCTGAGGTGATGGTTGTAAAAAATGATGGAAAGTACACAAAACCATCCGCCAACAACATGAAAAACATGAAGCTAAATCCAACTGAGAGATGATAAAGGCAGATTATGTGATTTTATAAATATCTAATATGTTGTATAGAAAAGAGGAAATGGAGAATCAGAAAGTACATCAGGTGGCCAAAAGTATGTGGACACTCCTACCTCCATAATTGCGTACTTTTGGCCTGATTGGGCGACTCAGGTCCAATTAAAAGTGAGGTATTATGTAGAAAAGACAAAGCTTAAAAGAACATAATTGGATTTAATACGATCATAAATCTGCAAAAACACATATACATGCGTATAAAAGTTCCACTGAAATTCAGAAAGTATAACAACAGAGTTCCTCAAAACAAAGTCAGATGCAGTTATTTATTAAAACCTTAAAACTGTCGTCAGCTTAAATGTTCATGTAGTGTTTGTCATCATCACTACAACAGCATTTATCATTTGTCCACTTTGAATTTAATGAAAAATAGTAAAAATGTCACCTGTATATGTTTATATGTATCATTTTATTGCCTTTCTTTTCATATATATTTTATATTAGCGCATATTTTTATTGCAGTTTCTTTTCTCCATCTGCTGAAACAATGCTCAGAAACATAGTATTATACGTTAAATCATTTTTTTTTTTTACTATAAAAGCACTTTGCCTTCATACACTATATTTGAACCTCATTTTAATTGAACTCCCGTTACGGTGCTAGCGTTGCTTTCCAGCGCTGTAGCTCCACATTGATTTCAGAGAACAATGGAGACCTGCAGCGGCTTTGTAGTCCGGCTCCTGACAAAGGGCCTCGTGCCGTTCGGAGACAGATAGTAATGCAGCGTGGAGCGCGGAGCCGCTGGACTCACCTGTCACTGCACACTGAGGAGCGTTTAATCTCCCTCACGGCTCATCCATCACGCACTGACAGCACAGGAGACAGCAGCTATGTTCTTAACCTGCTTACTCCGCCGTTCAATTTTTAGTCTCTGGGACAAGTGGAGGAGCTTTTCAGTGCACAATACCTGAAAAAGATGTATGTCTAAAGCAGGTGGACGGTCGCTTTAGACGAACAAAACATCTAAACGCTGAGAAACACTTCCTGAGGTGTGCTTCATTTGCATGCACAGAAGCAGCCTGGTTTTGATCAATGCTTATAAATGTCATAACTCTGAATAACCTTGCTAAGCTCATAATTTAATTATGGGTCGTAGGTAGATTTGGATGTCAATAAAACAGCATGGCGAGCGAGCGGCGCCGACAATCACTGCCGCCGTGGGAATCCTCATTTATTCTCCCTGTTGGCTATTAGAAGAAGCCTCAGTCGCCGAGGGAGCTGGGAGCCTTACATTTTGTGGAGCAGCCTTGGAGCAGACAGGAATATTCTATTAACTTTTTTTGACAAGAGGGGAACTCTATCCCACAGCATCAAAGGTTCATGTAAAGGTCTGGCAGCTTAACCTGAATAATACTTTAAGTATGACCAGTAGCGCTGCGGCTCTGTGCTTGGTTTTATTCCTGCTGCACAGGCCTGCACTTGCACTGTGATGTGCTGCAGCAGAGCTGGTGGTGCCGGATGGATTTCTGTTGTGTTTTGTGTCGTTCAGGTGCTGCTAAGATATTTGCTATGCATTTTCGTTCTGGCCACTTTAAAAAGGCTCTAATAGCAAATTTATCATAATGCTGTTTTTTCCTTGAGGGAGTAATTATAAGCCGACTACGTTAAGATGACATGATTCTCTATGCTGTGCTGTTTGGAGTTATTGCACAGATCATCTTGTTGGAGTTTATTAGCCTTGATTAAATTGCCTGAGGAGCAACCTCTTAGAGCATTTTGCACACGTCCTACTTTCGAAACCATTCAAACAAAATGAGTAAAAAAAGCAAAAAACTCTTAGCTTCGATGTAGAGAGACGAATTGAAACCAGAACCTCTGGATTATGTTCCAGAAGCATCAAAACCTCATTCAAAATCCCAGTGAGATTCATAGTAACGCTAATAACTGAAAAATCCATTCACTTCTGAGGCTATAGGTGGTTAGATGCTAATGCTAGCTGATGCTAGCTGTGAGCATTACAAAAGAAGATAAAGATATATGACTGCTGTGTGTCAGGCTCTTTTAATCATGTCGCTTACGTCAAATCCAAATAGTTTCTGTCAGTTAAGAAGAATGAAATAAAACTGTTTAAAGTTCTGAACAACCACAGCTAGCTGCGGTTATTTTTGGAGGCTGTAGTTTATGTTGTTGATGATAAATGTAGCATATGTTTTCAAATGTAGGCTAGGCTATTGTAATGCAGTTAAATATCTTGCCTAAGCTAAAGAAAAGTTAGCTGTAGCTTGAGCACAATTAGGTCACCAATTATGTAGCCAGAGGGCTAGTTTAGCAAATCCAGTGCTAACATTAACAAGCTACTAATAGCTGCTTCTTGTGCAAGTTAATTTTGACTAGGTAAAACTGGCAAATTGACATAAACAACAACAACTACAACGATAATGTCATAAATATCTGATGCATCATTGATAAAATTCTAGATTTGCTTTATTAAAAACAAACAATACCAAACATTCAACAAAGCTCTTCAGTTGTTCATAAACCTTTTTAAGCACAAAAAGTGTAAATATTAACATTAAGTCTGGTTCTGCTGATGCACCAGAAGCACAAACGGATCTGCGCTAAGCTTCATGTTCCTGCTGTCTCTATTAGCTAAAGCAACTTGAAGTGGAAAAAGCACAGTTCAAGGTGAACTCTCACAGCCCTCTGAGCTGCTCTGTCTGCAAATGAGCTCAGTATGTTTTTCCTTTTCTTCCATTTCTTATTATGCATATCCACAAGGACCCTGAATTAAGTTCAGTCTGTGATATGCATGTTATGACTTTGACACTTGAACATTTTTTTCAATGCTGTGATGTGTGGGAATCAGTTTCTGTTGATCAGCAGAGGTGGAAGAAGCACTCAGATCTGTGACTTAAGAGAAAATAGCAGCACCACAGTGTAAAAACACTGTTATAAGTAAAAGTCCTGCATTTAAAATCTTTCTCGGCAGAAGTACAAAAGCATATTAGCCAATTTACAACAAGTACCAGAAGTCATCATAATACAGATTAATGTTTATTCTAATTAATGTGTTCATCACATCAAAAGTGGAGCTAATTCAACATTCATTCATTCTATTCTTTATATATCATAATTGATTACTTGTTTTAGGTTGCCATGTTGCTCTGGATGAAACTAGGTGCATGTAAAACACCTGATCGCTCCAGGCTTCTGCTTCAAGCCTGCTACACCAGTGAGTAACATTTCTAAAGTCAAGAACTAAAAGATGCAAAGGGATGATTTGCAAACTTGCGAACGCTGGACAAGTTGGCCGCACTGTTGAAATATACATGAGCTGTGCTGTTATTTTGCAGCATAAATAAGTGTGTTTCATCACGCTTACAGGATACTGGCTGATGGCAGCATTGTGGTAACTACAGGGGGTGATGTTTTCATCCCGGTCTGTTTTTGATCTGTTTGCAGGATGATGCGGCGTCTGATTTGGCTGAGCAGATGCCCTCAGTCCAATAATCAGGTTTAATTTGGTCGGGATGCATAAGGCTCGCTGTGAAGCCCCTCTCACCAGGAAAAGAAATATAAAAAGATGTGAAGTTAATGAGAATGAAAATAGTTACAGGAAGTCAAACTCGGACTGAGTCAAAACTTCAAGATATGAAAGTTGTGAGATAGTAATTTCTGAACTGTTGCTCTTTCATAATTTAGATTTATTAAGTCAAAACGTAGTGAGTCAGTTGTTGTTGTCAGAATTATTAGATATTAAATCGAGTCCAAATGTGATTTATCAATGTAAACAATTTTGACTTATCTCATAATTTTGACTCAAAATCAGTATTTTATTAATTGCTTACAGATCTGATCTTACAGATGATTCTCTTCTTTATAATCTATGGAGATAAATCTGAATCAGGTCACATATGATCACGTTAAATTTGGCGATGCCAGTCACATCAGGCCAATCTAAATGCTGAAAACTGTGACGCCTGTTTATCCAGTTTTCAGCCCGTCAAAAGTCCCACATGACAACCAACAACGCCAAGGTCCTGCGAGTTCACCCGATGGCGTCAGCGTGCGTCAGCCGTCGCCGTCTGCAGCGGCCGTGAACTTCCTGTTCACACCTTCTGTCCATCGCGCTGTGTACACGGGCCGCATGAGCTCCGTCTTGACGGTAGCAGCTAAGTTTCACAGGCGCACTTTAAATTCCACATATAGCATTATGTTACCTCAGCGTCATCAGTCATGTTCATTTCTGGCTGCCAAAAAATGAGGAGGAGGAAGCGTGTTTGAGTGTGTGTGTGTGTGTGTGTGTGTGTGTGTGTGTGTGTGTGTGTGTGTGTGTGAGATCTGAACACAAGGTCAAACTGAAGTGTGAAAAGTGAGGCTGGGAGAAAGAGATGCATTGTTGCTGTATGTTGTTGAGTTTGTCATTGATGCTACTTTCGAGGTCAGGCGTCTGGTGAAAGGGAGATTTGTACTCTCAGCGGGGAAACTGCAACTGGCTTAAGGTTATAAAAATAAAAGAGCAGGGCGAGAGAGCCAGAGACACAGTGAGAGAGAGAGTGTCTTTCTCTGTTGTTTACCTTGAACGTGAGATGGAAGACAGTTTTTGCATGTGGAACCATTTTCCTCGGCCTTAATGACGCCTAATTTCACGGCAAATGAGCTAAACAATGATGCCTTTGAGTCTCGCTCCATTTGTGAAGCATTGCTACGAGACAAAATCGCATTCTTTTCCAGTCAAAGTGCAGCTTAAACGCTCCTTTCTTATCTACCGATCGACCTGCGAGTGCACTCTGGTTTGTTGTTGTGATTTTGTTTTTCGGGTTTCGCGGTCTGTTTGAGGTCCGGTGCCTCGTGTCGGGACGCTGTCACTCGCTGCTTTTAGTCAGTGTGTGCAGGCTCAGCAGTTACATTTAGGTGCTGATAGTCATTATTATTTTTTTTTTTACCATCAACAGAAGATAAATCACAAATCTTTTAGAATTTACAGAAATTTTCAGCAATAGTGCGCATGTTGTATTTCAGGAGCATGGACGGATTAATTCACTAAGACACCCAGAAGCTAAAATTAGCTCTCTGTAATCACCTGTTTATAGAAATTACAAATTTCTTTAAGAATATGCACAAGTGAAATGCTGACACAGTGCCCCCTACAGGACTGGAGGAGACAGTAGCAGTTATAGTGCAGGACCCCTTTTAGCACCCTTAACAGCTCAATCAACATTTTACTTTAGTGGTGCTCATTCCCAAGCAAATTTGTGATTAATCAAATAACCACAAACCAACTGACGGCATACTTGCAGACCTTGAGACGTCAAAAATAGGGAGGATTTCAAAACCAAAGTGAGGTTCTGGGGTTTCTGGTCCTCCCCCAGAAAAAACCTTACATAAAGTTAACCTTAAAAACTTCACTCAAGAAATGAGAAATTTGTGCTTCTTCTTTCTTTTATTATCTCCATCTCTCTCTTTTCCATGTTGTTACCAAGAAACGACATTTAGTGTAGCTGCAGCGTTGTCCAGGTGGAAACAGCAGACTTTTAGTGTTGCGGGGTTTATACATGCTGCACAGAAACAGGTTATGAATCAGGAGAAATAAAGGACAACTGGAAACCTGCAGAGGGCAATGATAAACGGGAGTCTCCTGGGAAAATCGGGAAGGTTGACAAGTGTGACTGATACACAATGACTGTGGTCCACCTTCAAAAAAACACTGCAGCCAACAAATCGAGGAGGAAAAGGAGGTGAGTGGAAAACAACACCTGTGCTGTACAACGGCAGCATGCAGCCAGCAAACAAGTTTTAATGAAAAGACATGTCGGCTTTTCCCACTCATGGCTTTCAGATCGGCCTTCCTGTGTACTTGCTGTAGATGCAGCTGCTGCAAGGAGACACTGAACCTGTGCATTTTGCTATGACGGGGGCTTGAAACCACTGGGTGTCATGATTCTTTGTGCAAACTAACATTAACTAAACATTTGATGCCTCGATTAGCAACCAGGATGCATCCATGTGAGACTGGTTTGTGCCAGATTCTTGTTACTGATGGGAAGCTGCAGCACGAAGACAGAAAAACAAAAGAAAATAATACAAGATTTTATCTATAGTTTATCTCTAACAGCCTATACTTTGTTTTTTGTTAATATTGATGTCTTTATATAACTGTGCAACAGATGGTATGTTTTCGGCCGCCTCCAGCCTCTGTGTTTGATCTCTGATAACAACCACTTTAAATATCCAGTCAGTAAAGCAGTAAAACACCCACTCCATCATTCATGATTGTCTCACAGTCAGATGAATATTCATTGCATCTGTTGCTCGGTGATGTGCTGCAAACATAAAACCTCATTCTACCATTATTTGAAATAAGTCATCTAAATAGCAAACATGTAATTTAATGCATGTGGAGTTTAGTCTGAAAACAGTAAATGCTGAAGCCATACTGCAGATGGAAATGTCATGCGCTGGTGAGACACGCTGCACGCCAGGAGTTATGATTTGTTTGCATGACCTTTCTCTGTAAATCATGATGAAAACGTCCAGGAGGAATCGTAAACACTCGCTGCCCTCCTCTGCCTTGTATCGTCCTGCTAAATGCTATTGAACGCCGCGACACAGCGCCATGACCTGCACCAACATTTTTCCCCCATGATCGCACATCATGGGTGAACGTGTCAAAACAGCTCCGAGACGACTCTCAACAACCAGGGCCTTCCCGTCACCCTCTAATCCAACAATTAGAGACGAGGCCAGAGAGATGGAACAGATGTTCCATAAATGGGAATGGCAGTGGGAGTCCTGGCCGCTGATGGTATTCCTAATCTCCCCGAGGATGACGACCAAGGAGAGAAAGGGAGCAGCCACCCTGCTGCAGCACACACACCGAGGTCAGACGGCGCTCCTCTAATCGTTCGTGGGGCTTGTTTTAGGCACCAGCGGTCGCCAGACGGGTGGGGTTGGCTTCGAGTAGAGTGATCAGATATCACTTTACCTCGCTACGTCATTTCTGTAACTAACCTCTCGTCTGACAAGCAAGGCCACGTAATGCAGCGATCCGTCAGGAGTACGGAGGTGCGCGAACAAGCAGGACCAACACCACGAAGACCTTTGAGGACAGACTTCATGCCTAGTTTCCCTCATTTAAATGATTAGCACATCTTACCAAAGTGAAAAAGGCTCAGGGTTCAGGTAATTCTCAGAAATCAGGATGCAGGTTACTGACAACAGAACACAGAGGCTGTAAAGCAAAGATTCGAAACGCATAGAAACTTCAACAATCTGGCTGGGAATGAGTGGGAATGGGCCAGTTAAGGGCCTGATTGGGCAAACAGGTGAGAGAGTAGGCGGGGAACATCAGGTCACAGCGTGGCAGGAAGGAGGGGCTGGAGGTGAGAGAGGAGAAGAAGTCCGAGGTCACCTGGTGGACAGGTAGATAACAAGCTGCAACCTCCATGAAGCCAATGTCGAGGAGCCAAAAACTGCAGTTCCTCGAATGGCCACTTGAGGCTGCCTCCAAAAAGAAGTCAGCAGCCTCATACAAAAATGCTAATTTATATATAGCTAATTTAGCTAATTTATCTGTTCATGACAACTGTACAGAGTTAAGATTTTATATAACTCACTTGTTTAAGTTATATTAAGGCTTAAATTTCTGCATAGTTACGGGCTTTGAGTGACAGCTAGCCGCTAGGTTTCAGCCCGCCTCAGCTGCACCCACGCTCCACCTCTTTGTCCTTTTTGGATTAGCCAGCAACAAAACTACAATTCTAACTCTTCATCTAACAGCCTGTCAAAGCCCAGAATTACTCCACCATTGATGACTGTAGGCGTTGGGGGTGTCACTGTTTAAAAAAGATGGAACTGTTGTGTACAAATTTATCAATACAAATCAGAAACAGTCATGTTGGCCGACTGAATCCTCGTCCACCTGTCTTTCAAGAGCAGCATTGTTGGATCCAGGTTGAAAACAGTGAAGAGCTTGTCTGCACGGTGCTGCTGCAGATGGCGTGAAACAGGTTTTTACAGTCAGGGCTAAGTCCAAACGCTTCATGTTTTTGAAGTCGTGTCCAGCAGTTTGACAGTGTGCTGCTTTTGGCTGCAGAGTCAAACGGTTTTATGTCTCACTCCTCGTGTCCAGAAGCACAAACGCTGTGAAATCAGTTACAGTGACAAACTGCTGTGAACACAAAGCAAGACAGGAGGAGGATCTCGAAACTTGTTTGTGAATTTATGTCCTTGATGTTCTGTAAAAACACTTAACTTAAAACCGCTTCAAAAGAGACAAATGTGTTGCTTGAGAAAACCCAGAACATTCACCTGTGTTTTATGTTCCCACACACATCCATCCAGGATTGATAAAATTAAGAGAAAAAGGGAACAAAAACACAGTTGGTCGGTTTCTTCAGTCTTTTAAAGCAATAAACATACTTAATATTATGCTTTTCAACCAGATTTTAATTAGATTTGAACATTTTGTTACAGATTAATAAATTACAGATTAGTTTTGTAGAAAACTGCTTGAATGCACAGCAGCTCCTGTACAAATGTCAGCTTTCACAGCATTTTTAGTGTCCTGGTGAAGCCTGGAGCCTAAAGGCATCAGTCTTATTCCCGGTGTTACAAAAACTTTAATAAAGGTAATTAGGTTAGTTGTTTTTTTTACAATATGTTGTCTCCAGTGGGCTGAGTTGAACCCTCATTGTGTCCCTGCAGCTGTCAATCAAACAGTATGGGCGGGACTGTCAGGACTTTTCTCCATAAATGGACTTCCTGTTGATGCATTGAGGTTCTATAGGTGCTGCTCGTCTATTTGTTTCTCCTTTATTTTATTTTCTTATTGTCCTCATGACATTCACAGCATGTTCAGCTGTACTGACAGACCATCAGACTGAATGCCACGCCGTTATTTTCCCAGTTTGTCTGCTTTGTTTGTAAGTAAAAAAAAACGATTGTTGCAGCTCTGAGCGCCACCCGAGACGAACCCCGCTGTCAGAGGGGCATCCACAAGCTAAGCAGCGCACAAACCTATGTTGGTCCCTAAACTATCATCAGGTCTATTCCTGCCCCTCAGTGGGACCGGAGTTCTCCAAGGAGCGCTGAAAACCGGATTGTTTTACACGCACCTGTTCCTGAACGTCACTCGGCTACACGCCTGTCTCAGAGGGAGCGCAGTTAATCGCTGATTTGGCACACTTACAGTGACAACATACCAAGGTCCAGTTTCAGGAACTTAGTGCACACACACATGCATGCACACGCACGCGCGTGCACACACACACACATAACACACACACAAAACAGCGTTTCCATCATTTTTGGGGACATTACATAGGCTTATATTCATTTCTTGGAGGCTTTATCATAACCATAACCACTGCTTGCCTAACCCTAACCTGACTTTAGCCTAAACCTAAACTTACCCTAATTTTAAACTAATTCTTCAACCTAAAATTTAATCATTTATGTTATGTTTAGTCCCCATAAGGAAGGCGAGTCCCCACAATGTGACACACACACATGCTTGCATGCACACGTACATAGACCCACACACACGAACACACAACCACACACACACACCCTCATGCTTATACACACAGTCACACTCAAATATGCACACTACTGCTTAAAACCTCTGACCGGCACAGACACACACACACACACACGCTATTACTACCACATCAGTACAATGGTTGTGTAACTAAAGACACTGAAACCTCATGATGAGACAAACAGTCCGGCAGCTGAGCAGCCATCTTTGATTTTTCCTCCGATTGTCGACTCACAGAAATAAATCTGTGCAGGATGCATAAAGCTGCACTTTCAAAGCTGAAGCTTGCAATTATTTTCACTTGTGTGCAAAAAAAAGGGTGACAGTTTGTATATACTGGAACGCTCGAAGCTTTGTGGCTTTGACTGAATGGGAAACAATTAAAGTGCTTCTTGGCAGCACATGAAGCCAGACGGCGATAAAAATGGCTGAGCTTTTCAGCATGGGTGAGGCCTCTGAGCTCGGCCCGTCTGGAGTCACGAGAATCTTCCAGACTTCTTCGCTCCTGGACTCCGGGTCGGGCTCTGATCCGCGCTGCGTCTTGCCTCGTCGAGTCGGGAGCGTGGCGTACTCGTACACACACAGTACGCGGCTGCAAAAGCAACTTTCTTATCGTTGTAAACATCAACCTTCGCCAGAGGTGACCTGCTAACATGAGCTTGTTGTCTTATTGTCTTATGCAGCCTGATGTTCCGAGCAGAGTTGGTGGAAATCATTTGCTTGGCAACAGGTGACTAATTGTGCAATGAATGAACAATTAATTTTTTTGTTCATGAAGAGAAGAGAAGATAATAAATGAAAATTCTCACATACTCACACAACGCTCACGGCTGCAACTGCTTTGATTGGTGGAACTTAAAGTCAACAGGAAGGGAAATGAGCTCACGCAGCAAATTACAGCTTCGTGAAATGATTCATTTTAGTCGAGAATCTGAACTAATTGATGTTATATCTGTAAATGTGAGATTGTCCTGGAACTGAAGTGATCGTTTGCCATGAGAAGCGAGGCCACTCTCATGTTATACAGCGATGGCTCCTCAAATCTTTGACTGAGTTCAGACACCAGCTCGCAGGGAGCACATTAACCCCACTGCAGCTAATTACCACTAACGAGCTAATCTGATCTGTGTTTACCGCTGCTTGATCGCCATTGGTCGCGTGCATGAGGCATGAAGCTGCTCTCACAGCGTTATCTTTATTACACCGTTGTTGTCACAAACGTTTTGCAGGAATTGATCATAGATAATTAATTTTTAGGTGATGTTTTTGCAGACAGAGCTGGTGGAAGTCTTGTCAACACAAGAGCAAACTTGATGAGGGTTTTCTTAAATCTCATTTGTAAGGTTATGTTTGTGTGCATGTTGTTGGCAGGGACAGCATCAATTTTTGGAGGGAAAATCTTCCTTCGTTTATGTTGCCGAAAGGAAAAAGAGAATTAATCGACTTCACGACGTTTTGCCTTTTGCTGTGAAGAGTTTTATGAAAAATCTGTGGAATTTTCTGTCTGTGTCGCCGTCACTTGTTGTAAATTGACCAACAGAAACCCATCACTTTATAACAGCCACACCTCCTCCACCCCAGCTCCTCCTCCTCCTCTGATAGGCCGGGTTAGAGGTGGTCTAAAGGTCGTGCAGCAGCCGAGAGAGGGCGAGTGGGTTTGATGACTGGCGGCCAATGAGAGAGGGGAGCAGGGAGCTGGAATGGGGGAAAGGAGAAGGAGAAAAAGTGGGAATGGAGAGAGGAGGAGGAGGAGGAGGAGGAGGGAGGAATGGAAAGCGTCAAACACCTCTGAAACAGAAACATCCATTTAGCAGCGAAAACAAGCCCCCCTCACAAGACCTCCGTGAATGGACCACTTCAGCCGGCCGAGGAAGTTCCAACGAGGGGCAGGATGTTCCCCTCAGGACGCACTTGAGACGGGCTGAGGGCCAAAAGCCTGAATACATAGACCCCTCTCTCTCCCTCTGTCACTGTCCAGCTTTGCCCTCCCACCCAGGCTGAGTGGCTTCAGTACACCCCCCCCCAACCCCCTCCCACCCGTCCTCCCCTGCCCGCCTGCTCCTTCCCCTCCTACCAGCCGTTTACTGAGCTGCAGCCAGCAAGGCGGCGAGGGAGGGCGTGGAACTGTACTCAGCAAACAAAGACAGAGGGGCAAAGACTTTCCGTGATTAAAGAGCAGTTAAGATGCTATGAGAGGCTAATTTGTTCACTGTGTGACAGAATCAACAGGAACTGGGGGCAGAAATCGGCGCTGCCTGCATTTCCTGCTGCAGTTTCAGGCAGAATGCCACCTTGATTTGGATTTATAGCCCGTTTACATCAAGCTAACCTTTCCCTCGCTGCCTCCTTCATGTCTTTATGGAATGAGATTTTTGTTTTCACAGCGTTGAAATGAACTGCAACAAAGCAATCGCTGAATACGTTCACATGATCGGTCTGCAAAGATGGCCTCCCTCTTTGTGTGCATACATTCAAACACTTCAACAAACAGTATATGATGACATGACTTGTCTGTCTGACATTTGGGGAAATACGTTTATTCGCTTTCTAGTTAAATGAGAAACAGCTTGATTTGAAGAGCCTTTCATTTAACATACTTTACATGAAGAAAATGGCAAAAAAGCTGAATTAATAAAAAGAAAAGTCTTCAGTCAAGATTTAAATAATGAAATTGACTCCCACATTGCAGACTGAGGCTGGGAGGCAGCTCTATGAAAAGGTTTGTACTGCTATTGCATCACGTATTAAACCAGAGTATTATCTTAGACTTATCTTAGTTTAGCATGAAGGCTGGAAGACAGCTAGCCTGACTCTCGCTAAAGTAAAAAAAAAGAAAAACCCTCAAAATCTCCCTCATTAACACGTGAGTTGCACTCATTGCAGCGATCAGCTCCAGTGGACGCGCCCGGTGGGATGTGGGGGTTATATATGACCACTCACGCGATGTGAACTATCACCTTTAAGTCATGTGACGATACCTCAACCGACTCTGTTTGCTGAAGACAGTGGAATGTGGTTGAAAGCTCTGAAGTGGACCTTTGAGCTGAGAGCTTCTTTGCATTCTATGACACTGTGTGCAGACATTCGTGGTCCCCAGAGGACGAACCATCTGAGCCACGTCACGTCATGTTGTCGTAACTCAAACTGTAATTTGTCCAATCCTTCAGTTTAATCAAGGTTCAAAGCTTGTTTGTGCTCCGTGGAAGCGACAGCTCGGTTAGTTTGTGTCGAGGGAAAACAAGCCCTCGTATCTGAGACTGAACCAACAAAGAGTTCAGACAAAAAAAACCGAGACGCTCCGCAAACAAGTTCACTGACGTGCGCCTTCGCTTCCATTTCATTAACACAGACATCCAAACTTCTGATCCGTTCACCGTGAATCACCGAATCTGCTCGGGTTCTTGTTTGACTTGTTTGTGCCACAGGACCTGTTTGTTTTTCAGCGACAGACACACCAGTGACAGCGAGCGCTATTATAACATGTTTATTGAAAACCTTTTTTTGACAGCATAGTTTGTCAGGCACAGAGAGAAAGACGGAGGGAGAGAGAGAGAGAGAGAGAGAGAGGGTTGTGAAATAGTTGTTTTTTCCCAGTGGGAGATGTTTGCCCAGAGGGGTTGTTGTGGTGGAATGTTACAGCGGATTCATCATGATCAAAACAGGTACAATGCAACAAACAAGCTGTGAATTCAAAATAAAATCACATAATGCCCAATGGTTAGTTCCGCCTTTCTATGTTAGACACATGAATACAGAGGGAGGAAAAATAAATTATGTGGGGCCGAAAAAACAAACGACAAACATGATTTTTGTCTCGCCGCTGCTGACGCGGAATGCAAAAATGAAACATGACACAACAGGAAGGAAATAAACTGCGTGTGAAAATCGTTTCCTCTCTAAGATTTTTACAAAACAGCTCACACAGCTACACATAAAACTCTACGCATGTACATCGGCGTATTTTCAAACTATAAATTAATATGGACTAACATTGTCGGGTCAGGACTGCGTGATGAAGTGAAAGCGGGATGAAGAACTGTGTGAAAACAACCCTTCCCGGCCTGGAAAATCAAATCTGATGAACAGAAACGTGTGGATCGTGTAGTGTTAAACCTCTGGAAGGAAAGGCGTTTAGCTCAGGCGCCGCAGGAGGCCGAGTGACCGCCCTCTCCTCCCGGTTTCATCTTCAATCCGGATTTTCTTTGTGTTGAATGGAAAAGGCAATAAATAAGTCAGTCAGAGTGGAGACGAGAGGCGGTTAAAGGCCGATGTGTGGCTGTACATACAGTGAGAGTCCCTCCCTGCTGAGGCCGTGGTGTTTATTCATTCAGCGGCTCGCCCTTAAAGAGATCTGTTGTTTTTAACATCTGTCTGTTGAGCAACACACATCTGTTTCAGGTTGTCAAGGCTGGCACTGATGCTTCTGCTTTACAGCTGCTGATGCAAATAAGTTCGAAATTAGTATTCAGTGTTACTCCTGAAAAAAACAAAAAGCATCTGAAACTGACTGTCATGTGACACTAAATCTCTCCAAAGATTTATATTTTTTAATATCGGTTGAGCTGCATCATAATTCAACATAAGCATTATTAAAACTGTCACATTTGATGCATTTATCTCTAATGTTAGTAAATTTGACTGGGATTCAGTGCTAATGTTAGCAAGCTAGGCTAATTAGCTTCCACTTTGTGAGTGGAAAAACATACTTAACAACAAATCTTTCATGTTGCACAGCGACAGATCACTAGCTGTGTGTTAAACAATGCTATCAGGGCGAGCTCACCACAGCAACTGACAGAGCGTCTCTTAGCAACGCCGGCTCAAATGTCAAGTCAACAGTTGCCACAGGAGATGCTCTTGAAGCTAGAAGCATTTAATTATTATTTCTTTACATTTTGGCACAATTAAAAGTAAGCTGAATTAGCTATTGACAGTTCTTGTCTGCAGTGCACCCGTGGATGTACAGAAAACTGCCACAGTGTTACTTTGATACTGAAGAAAACTTAAAAATGTGGTGATTCTCAGGCAAGTTCTGCATTCATGGATGTTTAAATATATGTGTATTACATCTGTGTTCAGATTTGACTGCTACTGTGAACTACTTTCATGCAAATTGGTTTTTAAGTACCTTAATTGCCTCATGTGTGCTACTACTGCCCAGTGTGCTGATCAGGGGCATATTTTTACTCGTTTGTCACCATAAACAAGACACGTGTTAAAAACAACACATTCTTTTTAAAAGTGATCTAACGGAGAGACTGAGACTCTCTGTTAGTCAGCATCAGACTAAAAAGCTCAACATGGATCCAGAAGAAGGTCAGGGAGGACATCCAAATAAAACAAAGGATGAATTAAGCCAGGAGCAAGGCATGATGGGGCATCA